>NW_028186536.1:27005-219483 GCF_003343005.1 Rhea americana
TGTGATATGAAGAGATAATGGTCTGAAGAATACATAAAGAAAAATATTTCAGGCTTTTCCTGTGAAAGTGCAAACTCTGTCTTTTTTAAATACACACTATTATATTATGAAAGTAGTCTATTAATAAGATGCAAGGTGTTTTTCCTTTCATGTTTGAAACAGAAAAAAAATTAAGAATTAGCTATTCATAGCCAAGTTCTAAAGCTTTGCAATATTAAACTACATAACAAAGAATGAAAATCCATCAATAATTCCACAGTTATAAGGAATAAACCAAGAAAAATGATGTGTGGCTATTCTGTTAAGATCAAGGATTAAAGAAATGAAAGAAAACAGAGTATTTCTGACAGTGCTAACAATAACACGCTCTTGACTCACAATGTCTAAAAGTGAGCCTTGTGTCATATGGTGAGCTCTGTATGAGYGCACTCATCACATATACAAAGTCTTACTGGCCAAATTCAAGCTGTAGCTGGAAGTGCAGAACTGGAGCTTATAAAATTGAGGTAGATATGCAGGTGATATGGCCAGGACCCTAGGGAGTTYCTGCCCTGCTTGTGCCTAAAATCAGCCTTGAGATGCCTCAATTAGAAGCTTATTCGTACAGCCTGCCTATTTAATTGGTGTAGATGGACAGACACCTCCAGAGAATGGTAAAAATCTCAGCGCAAGTGCCTCCTCAAAATAGTTTTGAGCAATCCACACCTGAGCATGGTGTTCGTAAGAGTGGCTTTTCTTAACTGGACAAAGAAAATCTAGTGAGAAGTTTAAAAAAATCTGTCAAGATATCACTGGATATGCTGGGAACAAGATAAGAGCACATTCAGTAGGAAAATTACCATTTTTTTCTACTTTAGATAAATATGTCTGTGCATAATAAGTAATATATTTAAATATCATAATAAATAATAATAAAAATTAATAAACACATTCACATAAAACAAATGGAGAAATGTGCACAAAAAGGGAATAATAATGTATTTTATTTTAAATTTAAGAAGTAATAAAGTCTAATGTAGGCTGTACTAGAAGTGGGTGATCATCAGAGAATAACAAGGATACATGTATTTTTATAAGACAAATGAGTGTAGGGGTGTAAGTATGTGTGTAGGTACATTTGTGTGAATTTACAGTTTTACCTACTCCCACACAAGATAACAAAGCTGAGATAACTTTGAATGGCAAAACATACCTAGAAGAAGGCAAAATATGATCATACATGTGAACTGAAGAACCTCTTAATCTTGTGCTAGTATTTCAGATACCATTTCTACAATAAGTGGTTCTTTACAGTCACAGACCTTTGAGATTCAAGATCAGGTATTAATGCATTTTTTATGTAAATTACTCAGACTGACAGATTTTTATTCAATTAACTCTATGTAAATTTTTTTTAATGTGATGATGGTGGTTGAAAACATGCCAACGAACATAAAATGGAATGACAACAAGGTGCAAGGAGCCTCAGGAAAGCAATAGGAAACTGGGGTTTCGTGTATGAAATTTGTTATTTTTACAGCATTTCCATCTGATTTCCACTGTCTCCAGCCTTGAATTTCCTTCGTGTTATGCCTATTAATAAGCTGCTGTCAATAGAGTATCTCTGAGCAGCATTCAAAAGTAATATTTGAAATTTGGGTAGGGAAGTAGGGAAGGTATAAATGACAATGGGTAGTGCAACTTTGGCACTGTGAAAGTCCTGCTACCTTAGAGAATCCATTTTCTTTTTCAACTAAGAAAAGTATAGCATTTCAATATTTTTATCTTGGATGAGGTTGTCAAGTCTGTGAATGATAATAATAATAYAGGAAGTTTCTTAAAGCTTATGTGCACTTCATAGCACACAGGGAGTTAACAGAGAAGGAGAAAAATTTRCGGTTTGACATATTCGATATTTGTTCCTGCAGTCCTCTGTCCAGTTTGCATGTAGCTAAACTCAATACTCATTTGTCTTTGTCTTCAACTTTTACTTACAGCGGCAATTTTGATGATATATGTAATATATATCTGATATGTATTATTTTACATATAGAAAGCCTATCCATTCTTTTAAAAGTTTTATTGAGCAAATTCAATAAACCTAGATGGAACCATCCTATTTGTGCTGTGTGTCTTGCTCTGAGCTACAGCAGGACTGCAAAAGCCCCTTAAATCCCRGGATAATTGAATAAACCTTAGAGGGTCAGAAAGAGGAATGTCAGGTTGCTCTTCCCCAAAATTAAGACTTTATAGCTTTTCATTGTGTACTGGCCTTGAAAATGTAAACTGATACTAACAAGCAGCTAAGGATCTRCAGCTGGACTTTATTTCTACACCAGAAGACAGGGGCAACGCAGACAGAATACCATGTCCCCCCARAAAGGTCTTTCAGAGATTATAAGATGAATATACCCTAAAGCCCTAAAGGGTTTTTGTTGAGAGCATAGTGGTAGAGATCTGGCTACGTTTCGGGGARGTGGCAAGCTTGGTGGACTGCCCATCCTGCCCTGCCCACAGGGCACACAGGCCTGCCACAGGCATTGCTATTGCCAGAAGAYCTCTACAAGGAAGACCACTCAGAGGGTTCTCTTGCTGGGCATGTGGGGCTCCTAAGATACAAGAAGCCATTTCACCTGCTCCAACAATGCACAAGAAGAGGAAGCAAGAAAAGCCAGGGGTTAAAGGACAGCCTAGCTGCCATTGCTGTAGAGGCC
This sequence comes from Rhea americana, assembly GCF_003343005.1. NCBI lineage: Eukaryota > Metazoa > Chordata > Aves > Rheiformes > Rheidae > Rhea > Rhea americana. The sequence goes on from NW_028186536.1 coordinate 29,699, forward strand.
AAATGTCACCGGACAGAGGGCAACCCCGGCTGCTAGAAGGAACAAAAGGAAAGGTGTSTATGGCATGAGTTAATGCTTTCAGGCTCAAATTGTTTCAGGATGATAAGAACAGAAATTGGTAACACAAAACTGGAAAACATCCCCTGAGTTGTTGAGTCCAATCCTCTACTARTCCAGATAATCATATCCGACTCCTTCAGAAATACAAGATTGCATAGCTGATTTATCTGAAGACTTTTCAGTTAGAATATTAAACAGAAGTTCTTACTAAGAAAAGGCATGGTGTGGCCTAGATCTCCAATCTGAAAATGGAAAGAGACAGGACTGTTAGGCTCAGAGAAAAGTGCTCAAGTAAGCTATGCCACATGGAAAATGAGAGAGAAAACAGAATGTTTTGATGAATCTTATGCAACTTCAGCAATTTCATTCATTTCATTATTTTTAGTCCTCGCAGGAGTATACAATAGGTGTATATAATCCACAGAGGGAAGTGTCTTAAAGAATGYTGGAGGAAGGAACCATGGGCGTTGTTCACAGAGCTATCTTGCTCCTCAGGCTACAGCTTTGAAACTTTCTTCAGAGAAGCAAATATCACTCTACAAACTTCCAGTACCTCAGGACATACTGATTTTTAAAGTAATGCCTTTTGGAGGATTTTTTTTTTCACTTGAAAGTTCAGGTGATAACTAATTCTCTGTTAGACATCACTGAGCATGAATAGCCTTTCTGAAGTTTACTAGGTGTGGGAGAGTAGATGAGATGTCTCTAACCCCAGACTGACAGCATATTCATCAACTCTGATTTAGTTCCTCTGTCTGAAAAATGGGGAAGTGCTATTAATGTTGAATTATTATTATATTGTAATGTTGAATGTTGATCTTCCAGGTCAGTTTCCTATTTGTGGTAAAGAAATCTGATGTGCTGGAGGCCAGTGTGTTGTTTGTGGAAATCATTCAGTTCCTCAAGCAGGAGCAGTATCACATCGTAACAGAGGCTACTCTCTTGCAGAAATCTCAGAGAACTAAACCTCTGGYCTGTCAAAGCCACAATTTTAGATATCTCCGTACAGATTACTCTACTTTCCTCCTTTAGGCCTGCATTTCTCAGTGGGGGATCTACTAGTGCAGAGCTGTTCATGGAAAAAAATAAGCTATTGACAGGAAAACCTTGTGCCTGTATTGTCCTTTCTGAATACTAAAAAGATGTAAAGGGAACAGCAGAGCATTCTTGATCCATTTACAACAGTACAGGATTTTAGAAACAAGATTGTCTCACAGGTAAGGGAGCTCTTTGTGTTCACGTACACAGTGCATACATTTGTGCAGCAAGTGAGACCAGAAGCACGGTGCACATAGTGGAGACTGTGGTCTCCATGTGAGCAGACCAGTTGCTCTGCGCATGCAGTAACGCTGAATTCAGATTTCCTGCACAGTGCCCCTTGGACCCTGCTGAAACTGAGAGCCTGAGCACCCATGTGCTGAAGCAGCATTTCTGCAGGAAAAATATAAAACGTAGAGCAAATATAGCGTAATCCTTCCTGTTTATAGTCTTCCAGCTGTTGGTACCAGCAATCTAAAGATCACCCACACTGGAGGGTACATCTGAATCACTGTCCTCAGTAGCACTAGATGAACCTAATCTATGTACACTTTGTGAACAAGCGCTTCTTTCAGAAGGTATGTTTATAGTTCCACTGAGCACCACACGTGTCCTGGATTATGGGATAGGGGGAATAATTGTTTCTGATTCACTTACTCTGTTACAAAGGATAGGCTTTTGTATCCTTTCTCAGCTGTGTCTTTTATAATGGAAGTCTTCCAATATAGTTAGTATTTCTTTGTAAATATTCCTTTCATAGGATTCCTTTTGTAAGAAATCTCTTCCAAAGGTGCTGGCAACCATTTCACTAAATCACAGAATCACAGTATGGTTGAGGTTGGAAGGGACCTCTGGAGATCATCTAATTCAATCCCCCTGCTCAAGCAGGGGCACCTAGAGCATGTTAGACAGGGTTGCATCCAGATGGTCTTCCTTTTACTACTGATGTATTTGAAGAAGCTCTTCTTGTTGTCCTTGACATCCCTTGCCAGATTTAATTCCAAATGGGCCTTAGCCTTCCTCATTGCATCCCTGATTACTCTGACAATGTTCTTATAATCCTCCCAAGTGGCCTGTCCCCTCTTCCACATTCTGTACTTTCTTCTGTCTGCATTTTGCTAGGAGCTCCTTGCTCATACATGCAGGTTTTCTGTTCCCTTTGCTTGACTTCTTACTCATAGAGATGCACCACTCTTGAGCTTGGAGGAAGTGATGCTTGAATATTCACCTGCTCTCCTGGGCCCCCCTTCCTTGTAGGGCCTTAACCCAAGGAATTCCATTTTCCATCTTCCATCATCTTTGACAACCTTTTCTCTTTCCTGTTATTTTTAAGATGAAGCAACCATGTGAACTGTATGCACTGCTCAGGAGGTACTTACTCAGTAGATTTTTTTCTTTTCTTCTCAGTTCTTCCTAAAATAATCTCCAATGTCCTATCTGCTGTGTACTGCACTGTTTTTAGAAACATATCTACAGTGATTTCCAGATTTCTCTGACTAACTGTAGCAGCTTATTAGAATTCATCACTGATTATGTGTAATTGCAACCACAGAGAAACCACTGTGGTCTGCTTGCCTACATGTTTTCTTGTCCAGTATCATTCATGTATATTCCTCCTAACTGTGGTCTTGTTTAATATTTAAAACAATCTTCTTTAGATGGCTTAATGTACAGATTGCAATATCAGCCATACTTAATGCAATGGAATGGTCTTTGGACTGAATACATTTATTTTGTGCTAATAATATAGATAGGATCATCAGAGCATCTATACTCCTCCAGTATCCTTAGATAATTCCTCAGAAAAAGGAAGATAATTTTTCCAGCTATTGAAAAAATATCCACTTCATCTTGTCCACAAAACTAATATCTAGTGCCTCTGATACTCATTTGCAAATGAAGAAAAAAGTGGAACACAGTTATCAGGCTGGACTTTATAGCGAGAGCCCGCGTAGGCTGAATGCCTAGCTTTACATGACAGCTACGTATTCAACAACTCAGGCCATTAAAGGATATTTTAAACTGCTTCAATAGCCTTCTAGATGTAGTGCAGTTAATGTTTGGCATCTTTTTCTTTCCTTTTTTTTTTTTTTTTTAGAGAGTTTCAGTCTGGATGCTCATACCTCAGTGATCCTTAATTTTTACGTCATTAACATCTTCAAATGATATGGGCTTGTTTTTGGAGGAGGAGTTGTTTTGTTCATAGGACTAAGCTGGCACTTACTTTGGCTTTACCCTGAGCTCTCCTGTTTGCCTAGAGATAACAACKTTTTAGACTGAGAACTGAACATCGCTTTGAATACAGGCTGGCCTCTTGTCTTCAAATTTATGATAAAGTCTGAAACTTTAAACATAGTTTCTAAGGAATATACCTTGCAGGGAATTTTGGGCTGTGTAATCAAATGAAGAGCTCTCTGGTACATGCACAGGATTCACACAGGAAATTAAAGCTCTATTTTCAGGTTTTCTAATCTCAAATGTATCTTTCCTGAGTGACTGGAAGTTTTGGGGTATTGCATTCAACTTCTCACTGCATGTGAATCCCTCAGTTCTGTACAATTCAGTCCAGTGCATGAGCAAATACTGAACTGCAGCACTTGTGGCCCAAAAAGTTGACAAAAGAAATGTTGTCAGAAAGGGTTTGATATTGCCAGAGCTATAGTAGCAGGTACACATCTTAAGAGCTTATTTCACAGATTGCAGGTGAACAAATAAGCATCATGAACAAACATATCCCAAAACTTGTTGAACATAAATTCAAATAAGCCAAGGTTTCCTAACCTTTGGAAATAAAATACTCAGTCAATCACTCAGAAAAATAAAACCAGAGGACCATTTAAYATTTGAACCCCCCTGTTCCTCCAAATCTATGACCATGATGTACAGTATTAGTGATCTCAACCTTATTTCCCTTCTTGTGTGTTTTTCTTTTTTCTTTTTTTATTTTTTTTGTCTGGGAATATGAATATACATATTTATTTATTTGTTACATGTTTATAGTTATTCTTGGTCATCCTGTGCTAAAAACAGTAGGTTAAATAGCCAAAATAAATAAATGCTATCAAAGGGAAAAATCTACTACTAAGTTCCACTGTGGCTAGTAGCCAGCCAAATCTTTGTTTGCTGGTGTTTTATGAGTTGCAAACAAGAAGGCAGGCTGTTGCAAAGAATTTTTCTATTTTGAAAAATATGTATCCATAGTACACTATCTCACAGCAATAATTCAGGTGCCTGGATCTCGAAACTGCAACTGAAAAAAATTTCAACTGATTTTTTTTAAGTTAAGGGAAAACTGTTCATTCAGATGCCCAAGATGACTTCGCCCTTGTGCAAAAAGGAGTCAGAAATTTTTACAGTGGTCTCATGATATGTGCTCTTGATGCAAGCCTTGGAGGGAATACTAAACCGTCATTATTGCAAGTGTATCCACGCAATAAACACCAACGCTGCAGGTCTGTGACCCTCTGGATAAAAAGAGCAACAGGCACATCTGAAAAGCCTAGCTGCCTGTCCCCACACCTTTGGAAATCTTCAGCCCTTAACATCCAGCACTTGATCTGTGTATTTCAGTTCCCTATGTGTGTGACAAGGCTAACAACACATCCCTACCTTAGAAGAGGWCCCATATAATGGCCTTTTCAGACTTTAGACTAAATGAACATTTATGATGTTCATGATTGATCATGATCATGATGTTGCAATACAATATCATCTGTAATGTGCCTGAGTGCTGCAGGATTTACTCAAGGCCTGTTTCCTTTGCTGAGATCTGTGAACAATCACTGACATTTAATCGGAACTGAGATCATGAAGTTCTTCACAATATAAAATAAATAAAAAAATACAACATTTTATTTATTTTACATAAATATATCCACATCTGTGGACATAGCTAAGTACAATTACACTTATGAAAATGTTTTTTAACATAGAAACAAGAACTGTGCAGATTTTATGCTCCAGAAGCATGCACTATTCTTCTCACTAGATGGAGGTCCAGTGCCATGAAAACAGTAGTGTTCTTGATTCTTCATATTAATGATGAAGCTGAAATCATTGCTACAGCAGTTTATTTAAAGCTCCATATTGTATCCATGTTCTCAATAGAGAACAAAGATAAATGCATATTTATAGATCTGATAAATCCTATAATACCCACTAGTAATAAACATTTAGAAAAGAGAATGTAAAAAATGCCATAAAGATGTAGATATTTAGATGCAGATGAAGACGAAGATTTTAGAGAATTGTGCTGTCTCATCCACTTTAAAATCCTTCATTATTATACACAAAATTTCCAAAAGATTGATTAATGAGCATTTCTTTTCCTCTCTCCTCCTTTTTCCCCTGTAACATAGTTGGAGCACTCAGTGGGAGAGATGGCCTTGAACTCCCTTGTTGGTCTTGGGGTATCTGAACACAAAGCTTTAAGGTTCTAGTCGAGTGTACAAACCTCTCAGTTGTTAAATAAAATAAAAGAGCACCGACATGTCTTTCTTTAGAAAAGAGTTACTCTTTTCTCTCCACACAGGTGAAGGAAAGGGCTCTGGCTTTCTGAATCCAAGGCAGATATAAGCTCCACCAACATCACATCTGTAGGTCTTGATGAAAGGTGAAATCTAAGCCATAGGTSGATAGACAAATCCCAATTCGTCTAACCTGACTTTCATTGTCTAGTCTGCAATTTTTTGTCTGAGCTATTGTTCAAGATTCTGCTAACAGTCAATAGAGAAAAGGTGGTTTTAGGGCAAAATTCTTCTATRACCTTTTTTTTTAGATGGTAAGGATAAATAGTGTCTTCAAAGTACCTATCTCTCTCCATTGCCTGAGATGCAGTTATCTGCATTTGGTAAATAAATTTCACCCATGCAGTCCTGAGAGATCCAGTTAACATGAATCCCCTTCTAAGTCATCAGCAGTGGGATTTAGATACCTAAAYACAGGTATCTAGTGCCACTGGAGTTGTCCTTGGTTACCAAGTCATCAGCATGGAGCAGGTAGGCAGGTATGACTCAGTATCTTTGGAGACTTGAKTCTTCCTGGAGCAGCAGCAGGAGGCAAGACGGGGTACCTTGATGCATCTAAAATGGCACAGGGTGCCTATGTTTGGGCACCTAAATTGCTCTTCTACTCATAATAAAGGAAATCCAGGACCAAAAGAAGTATTCTGCTTAGGAGCCTGGCATCTGAAGATTTATTGCCACTGTTCTCAATGATTTTTTAGTTGCTTCCCTTGGTGGAGGCAGCTTTAGGAGTTGCCTCATGTGTAAACTGGGAGCCTCCATACTTCACAGCGAGATGAAAATAAATAACTTGCCATTTATGAGGCGTTAAGCTACCACGGTAATATTGGCTAAGGAAATGGCATTAAAATAGCCTAGGTAGGCAGCTCCACATCCCTATGCAGGAGGTTTCAGCCCACTGAATCCCACGGGGCTCGCAGCAGACTGCAAGAACAGGGCTCAAGTTATGAGCTGTGAAATGTTTGTTCATTTTGGAAATTACTGAACATTTCATGTTGCTAAATTTGGGATGGAATTAAAAAACATTTAATAATGAAAAGGAATATGGATGCTTCAATGTATAATTCATTTAGGTCTGGATTCCTTTAAAAAAAAAGATGATTATATAATTTTCCCATTGATCCCTCTGCCAAGTTCCTTCCCCCAGTTATTTTTGATGCTGCCTAATTTTAACCAGATTTGTAAAAGGGGTAGAGTATTCAAGGATATTTATGTTCCTACTGGTTTCACAGAAATAAGCAGCAGAATAAAGGAGAAATTTATGAGCCCTCTGAGGTAGGCATAGCTCAGTCATTATACGTTCTCTTTCATAGCAACCTCCTGGTTAATAAGCAGCCACATAATAAGTTGGCCTATCCACACAGACCCAGCTTCAGATGAGTCATAGTCACTAATTTCTTTTTCCCAGTGGGTGTATTATAGGTGCATATGGACGAGCTGGGGTTACTGCTAGTGAAAAGCTGGACAAGGATTAGAGACATAATATAAATTCATATTTCCAGATCTCTTCTCTTTCTCTGCTCATTGAGCATTTTATTTTGTTAGTGCTTCAGCCAATTGCTCTTGTTTCCCTATAAATTTTCTGTTTTGCTGATTATTCGGAATTTACTTATAGACAGTGGATATTTCCCATGATTTAAAATATAAGCCTACTCTCAGAAATGCAGATCACTTAGGAGCTGTTTGACTACAAAGAGAGGTTTAGCCTTATTCTAGGTAATAGCAAAGTTATTCTTAGTATTGTGTGATTATGTTTGGCAAAATGTACACCACATGTATATAAAAGAGAAAAGTTCTCAAATTTTTCAGAGATAGACAGGGTATCTCAGCTTTTACAATCTGTTTCTAGTTGCCAGCATTATACTTTTAAAAACTATCCCAAACCTATGATACCTTTTTCCAGATTTGTACTTTCTCCAATGAATATTATTAATTATAAAAAATTATCACCAATTATTAATTATAAAAGATTCACAATCTATGAAAAACAAAGTCTTTATTATTTTAGGCTCTGCTTAATAAATAACTTGTTTAAATATGAGAAATATGAAGTTGGGTTAGACCTTATTAGGATTAATATTAAAAGGATGACACTCAACAAAAGAGAAAAATACTCTGTTTTGCACAATGGAGCTGGTGACTCCAAACATCTAAGTTTTTCCTTTTAAATACGTATTTTCAAAATTCTTCTAAAATATACGTGTAGCCTGAGCTGCTAAAAAATGTTAGAAATGTTCCAAAACTAGGACAAAATGCATGATAAAAATGGGGAATTATTTGCCACCTGAGACAAATACACCTACCTCCACAATATGTTCTCTGTAAAAAGTGCTAATAACCTTAGAGGACTTTCTTGCACGTGAGGGAATCATTGCGAGTTATCCACATGGAGCGTACATCTGCAGCTTCTCCTTCTGAGAGCTGCAGTCCAGTACAAAAAYGCAAAAACCCGCCTAGCTCCTATTACTGAAAAATTATCGGGGATTTCATTCTGGTTTACAGCACAGTTAGCACAGATGATGAGAGTATTATGAAGCTAGTGAGAATTTCCAGAAAACTGTGTGGGATTCGCTGCTGAAACCTATATGGCAATAACGGAGGCAGATTGTGATGTTTTTCTCGATTCAGTGCAWTTTCTTGCCAGACTCTCTTTTGTATAACGGGAAAAGCTTGGGATCTGATCCCTAGTCCAAGGCAGTGTTGGAGTCACAAGTACTGGACTGTCCCTCAGCATCCTCTTTGCTAGTCTAAAAGATCCTGACCTCCTCAACATCATCTCATTGACCATATGCTCCAAGCCCCTGTCCATCTTAGCAAGCTCTCTGCTAAGCAGTCTTCAGTTTCTCAACATCCTCCTTGAACAGAGCAGGGAATAAACCTAGACTCTGCTCCAGGTATAACCTCATCAGTTTTGAGCAGGAAAAGAATCTTGAGTAACTGCTTCAACCTGAGGCTGTGACACCTAAGACAGAAAACATGACATCTGCTTTCTGTAGATGAAAGAGGCCAAGACATACAAGACWTTCTGTACTCTGTGCACTCAGAGCGGGACAATCAAGCAGTTGCTCATGTGGACAGGTCAGCCAACATGGTGGCTCTTTGGGACATGTATATGTAGCAGGAACACTTTAGGTCCCCAGAAAAGTATTGTCATGGGAACTCAAGCCCCTAGTGCCTACGAGATTCAATGTAGTATCTCAGAAATTGTAAGACAGCRCTTCCTGACTTTTGTTCCCACTCTCATCATTAAATGCTGTACTTCTGAGTGTAGGAAAGAAAGAAAGGAGGAGAAATTATTAGGAARTTAACATATAAAAATTGTTGCGTAATTGAAGTAGTACTCCATATCCTGTGCTCCTTCAGTCACCTGCTAGGGAAATGTTAGCGCCTCAAATGCTGGAAAACTAGAAAACACTGTCATAACCTTAAAATACTGTGAGAGTCACGGAACACCTAATTAAAAAAATAAGAAATTCTATGATTTAAATTCAAAGAATATTTTCATATTTCCTACTTTTCTTCAGTTCACTTTAGGCCAGAAAGTTTTAATTTTCTGTGTTGATATAGAAAGGGAGCTAGCCTGTCAATGAATGTGCAATGGGAATCTCCAGGGAAGGAAATGCATTACTTTGAGAAATACTGTTTTACCTTATTTTTAATAAATCTAAAGGTCTGCGATGGCACAGGACTGCAGTTTAGTTGCATAAAGATTGAGTATGAATGATAAAAGAAATAAAAAACACAGCTTTGGATGTGGATTGAGCCTCTATTTTTTCCCCAGTTGCTATAGTAATGTTTGACACCTTTGTTAGTTATTCCAGCAAGCTCTCTCATGCTGTGTTCCTGGGAGATATGTCAGTTCAGGAGGACTGAGAACAATGAACGTGCCTCAGATCTACAGACAGATCTCATTAGCTTGGAGAATTAGACACGATACCTAGCACACACATGGGTGATCATCATACAGGCAAACAGTCTTTTGTGCAGAGGAATCCCAGGCTGCTTTTAATCAGACCACTCAGCCTGGGTATGGGATTGCTCCGCGGTGCTCCAAATACAGCTGACTGTAAAAGTAGGGGGTGACCCTACTGAAAGTGCAATCCTAATAAGAGCTGCTCATGCTTAAGCACAGACTAAACCAGTTCAAAGGTTTCTGCAGTTCTGGGGTGTTGCATAGTTACTCAGAGGACCACAAAAATATGTAACTCAAAGGTTACTTTTTGCCACCAAATCCAGTCTTTGGGCAATTTTGCTCTCAGAGTTGCAATTTTTATTGGAGTCAAACACATTTTCAGAAGCAGGTCTTTGCAGGTGTTGGTTTTTGCCTTTGTCTTTTCACTGTCAACCAGATCTGCAGTGGTTCTCTGGTAAGGTGACAAGAAGATCAGAGAGGAAAAACGGATTCTGAATGCTCTCCTGTCAGTGCTAACTGCAGTTCACCCCTTCCCCGCAAATCGTCCTGGTGTGAGAGAGAAAAATGTTCACTCTTGCTTAGCATCTTATGTGTGTATACATAGAACTGCCTGGAGTCCTAGTAAATCTCTTGAGAGTGCTGTATTTATGATAATTGCACCATAACTCTGAATTAATTAACACTGCACATGTGAAAAGATGAGAATTTGTGGATTCACAAAATTACAATTGCTAATAGACCTTTTTGTTCTTGAGAAGCATGTGCTCAATCAGTGAGCAGGAAAGTTACAAGTCTGGTAAAACTTTGATTACTTTGGTTTTCTCCATGAAGGGCCTAATCAAGGGTTTAKAGAACAGTATACTTGAGATCAGATATTTCAGGTAGGCTTATATTCCTCCCCAAGTGCAGTTAAGGATGGCTCTGAGCTCAGGAAACTGTCTTTAAGTTCAATAATGATGAGATGATTATAAGTTTTGTCAGGAGCCTGACAATTCCTGAGMTTACAGGAGTACAGAAGTGGTTTTAACTTGGATCTGTCCGCTTGGATCTCTCTCTTGAACTGTTTTATATTGTGCTGGCCTTTTTCTCATGCACATTTTCCTGAGGAGGGGTAGTCAAGGGATTAATGAAAGTATGAGCTTAAAAAGAAATTATATTTTTTTCTCTTACCTTAATTTTCAGGTGGATAAGCTCTGTGATACAGCAGTGTGAAGATCAAGGAGTGTTGGTTCTGGTAAAAGGGAAAAACCCAGGAATGTGGGGTCATGCTGCTCGTGGAGCAGCTTAGACTTTAAAATGACTATGGGTGACTGCAACTGCAGACCCACACACATTTAAATAGATCTAGGTATATAGGAGACCACAAGGAAAATAACAAAGGAAGAAGGACTTTGAGCAAAGAATTATGTGGAAGAGGCCTTCTTCATTTGATGAGGATGATAAAGACATCACCTGAAAAATCAGTTATAAAAYAGGCTATAAAATAAGGGTCTCTTACTAGCTCTGCTTGGAAGGAGGGTATATTGTCTGTGGGAGTTAGAGAAATGTTTTCTGAGGTAAAGTACTTGGGAGTGGAGTGGAACYGTTGCCACTCCAGATCAGCATTTCTTAACCTGGGAGTTGCTAGAAAAGGTTAGTGAGGTACCTCTTGTCATCCTAGGCAACATCTATAAATTGAGGTGGGAAAGGACTCTTAACCGACAGAAAGGAGACAACGGCCTGGAACATGTGGATCAAGTCCCAGGGAATGCTCAAAAAGACAGAGAAAAAGGTCAGTTGGTGTGACTCATTGCAGAGCTTCCAACAGCACAGAGATAGTGAGAACAAGYGGGACGCAGAGATGGCAACATAAGCCACTCATAAAACCATGTCCTTCATTTCTTCTGTCATCTGTATGCAGCAATGAAATTTCTAACAGAAGCTATTCATTATAATATTCTTCACCTCTTTCTATTCACAAATGGTGTAAAACRGTGTGGTGTAAACAAATATATACTCTACCTAGCTCTGTTAACTGTAGCTGGATCCACTAATATGAAGCAAAGAAAAAAAGAAGAGGGTTTGATATACGTTCAGAAACAGAAAGACCTGCTACTGAAGAGCACTGTGGTTAAACAGATCTAAAAATCCGTGTTAAATCTTGACTAAACAATACTAATGTGTCTTGTAATTCAGGACATGGTACAGATTCAGTCCCTCTGACTCCATCCAAGCTGAGCGCAGAGTGTGTGCTATCTGACTCCAGTGCAAAGGTTGCTTTACCCTGAAAATCAAAGTGCGGGAGGGCAGGAAGAAGGATGATGCCCATGTCTGAATATCATCCTGACATGAGGCTGGGTGCGGATGTGACGAAGGTGCTCACCCATACTGAGAGGCTTMGGGTGCTGCCTGAATCTACTAATTTAAGTAGAACTGCTCAGGTCCAGTTTGGGGGAATCTGCTGGCAYAAACGAAGGTATTGCAAAAGGGGAGGGAGGTACCATCTGCCTAAATTTGGTACCTCACTTGTGCATACATTTTAGATGCCTCGCAGAGCAGTCCTCCTAGTGCATATGCAAAAGATCTCCATGGTATTGAGGGAGAGAGGGAAGGAGACCTCTTGGAAGTTCTCCAGAGCCCATCCCGGGACCTAAAAATAATATCTTTGACTGTAACCTTATACTACCAACAGGAATTTGCTGTGAATTAATGCAATCTCAGATCCATTCTAGTTTATGCCAGTTTATGCTGTGAACCAATTTCAAATCCTACAATCACAAACATATTTATTCAGCTTGGGCTGAATAGTCTGCATGGCTGTTAGCTAGAGGTTACAATCTGAAWTGCTGATAAGACTCTTCATAATATATGGCCAAATATCTAAGGAAAACAAAAACAAAACACAGTCCCATAAAAACACRGAAGCAAGCAGTTCTTACACTAGTCTTTAGAAATACATGGATCTTCAAGAAAATTTCAGTACTCATATATGGGTATGTCCTTATATTACTCAGTCTGAAAGAACAAAAGTGTTAGTAATAAAAACTCCTTTGAGTGCCACTTAAACCCTTTTTTGAGGGTCTAAATGAGGCTTACACAATACCTAGATATTATGGACTTTCCTCAGAAGGGGGAACGTCAGCTAAAAAGACATTATGATCATTTAATAATTGTGACCTCTTTTTCACTCTTGCCCCCCTCCCCCATTTTGTTGAACTMATTTCTTTGGTTATAGTTTCCCTCTCTAAAAGTCCTTTTGCCCAGGACATGTCATTTTCTTTCCTGTAAAGGCCCACGCATGCTTTGGTGCAGATGTTGTTTTCCTTCTATCTGTAATTTACCATGTCCTCTGCATGTTGGGTCATGACCAGAAGTTATTTTTTTCTGATGATATGGCCCTGGAGAAAATTAATATAACAGAAAAGAGTTCTCATTTCTTCTAGAATTTGTCTGTCAGGTTGGGTTTGCTATGATATATCTATATACCTGCTGAAAGTGAACTTGAAATTAGGAAAGGATAGACATGTTAAAATCACAGCTCCCATGGCGTGGTGACTTCTAAATAATATGCCTACAGGAAAACACACACGCCTGGCAGATGTCATGCACTGATTATTTATCTTCACTCAAAACAGGCTGGAATAATCATGTTTTTCAAAGGGAAAACAGAAATAGACGTTAATYTTACATTGTTATTCTCCACTTCAAGGTCTTCCTAAGGACAAAAACAAAGCTGAAGTCGGGGGAGGTAGAAGAGCTCCATAATCGGACAAAGCTGCTAAGCGTCCAGTCACGCACAACAYGGCTCTAAAGCCTGTGCACCAGCAAACACAGGGCTTTTACAAACTCTTTTGAAATGCAGTTTCTACTCATCGCACACCCAGTTTCAGAAAGGAATCCATTTTAGACAAGGTCTGAATGCTTCACATGCATTGAAATCAGTTAGTGCTGAAGTTTGTCAGCTCTGTCTGGAAGCTGGGTTGTATATGGCTCTGAGAGCGTTGCAAGAAGCTGCAGGAGAAATGGGGCATGGCCAGTTATGGAGAATTGCAGTGAAGCTTAAGAACAACTGGGAGCAATTAGGCTGAGGCTGAAGGAAGATGTAGGAGGAAGGATAGAGGCATTGTGGATAATCAGAGCTGTCAAGGTTTTAGTCTGGATCTATTCAGCTGAATGTATTTAGTATAGCCTGCTGCATTTGGTATAACAGAACTGAATTCTCCTCTGGTTTTRTTGAACTTTTTAGCAGAACTGCATGATCTGGAAGGGTGTATATTTGTTCAGTAGAGGTGAATACAGTGCAGGATGGGTCATCTGACTGAAGTGACTGACTTCATATTCTGCTTAGATCTTTCTTGAGAGAGTTAGTGACAGCAAAAGCCTCTYTGAGTTGCCTGGACTAACAATGCAAGGGCGGAAATAAATGTGCAGGAATGATATTTATCTCATTCTCTAAAATTAGAATCCAATTAAAAAGCTGTGAAAACATTTACTGGCAGGAACCTATATTCAAAAAGACATGAAGAACCATTTCTTATACTATTTAAGTTCAGATATATTTAAAATTCAACATTTTTATTATTGCATTTTGTTTCACCTTTTATTAGGAGCCTTGTTACAGAACTTAAAGTAGTAAAGTAGTGCTAAAAGTAGTAGGAATGTCATTGTAGGTTAAAAGGTACTTTTCTTTGAATAAATGACTTGAGTTTGYTTTTCATTAGTTTTAATGTGAATGGAGCATCAATTGGCTCTTTAATACTTGCCTGAAGCTTGGTCATCTTTTCTTGCACTTTGTACATTAAACTTTTTTATTTTCACGCAACAGTCACCATTTTTCAATTTTGGTTATTTTCCTATTGTCACAATAACATACTTTTTTGTTTTGTTTTGCTGCATTCCAGAAGAGTCTTAATTATATCAGCCTTTGAAGGGGAAAAACATAGACCTTAGATTTTATGATAAATATACCACTGCGTTTACAGCAGACATTTTTCATTTAATCTTTATTTTCTTCCTAATTAGCCTGCCAGATCTTTAGAAGCCTCTGCTGCTACATACCAAACTGTGAGTCGGTCCCACTGGCTCTATAGAAAGCCTTTCCCACTATCTTAATAATAGACTGGCTGGCAGATTCTTGTTAGAGCAGGCTCTGCTGGCCATTTTAGAGCCTTTTGCCTCTTCTTCCTAGACATCTGAGCTATTGGTTTAATGAGACACACACTGGACTTACTGTCCTAGTAATCATGAGATTGTAAGAGATTTTAAAAATTATTTTGGTGATGATGCAGTCYAGCCTCCTCTTTAGCAAGAGCTCATTGGCACTGAGAATTCATGTTTCCCATTCACTTTTTAAATATGCTATTTTATCTTAGGCTGTTAATGTACTTGTTAATGTTARTTCCATCATCCTCCAAGCCTCAGATGTTTTTTTCTCTGCAGTTTTCCATGGGATATAGTGATGGCTCCAAGCTGTGATTTGAACAGTATGATCCAACCAGACAAAGGGATTTTTCTTTCAGTTTAGTAAATACATGGGGTTGTTTATCCAATACCACATGAAGTGCATCCAAGCAAAACCTAATTAGGTGCTTTGCCAGGAAAAAACTATGAGAAGAGAGGAATGGAGAACAGCTGGTTCTGTCAGCTGTTGTAATCTTCAGACCTACAAAGGTAAGAGAAGTGWGAGTGGCTCATTTCCACCAAAAGAGCAAATATGTGAACAGGCATGGATCTTTCACCCAGGGTATCTTATCTAATAAGACAGGAGGTATGACAAGCTTATTTAGTAGTAAGTCAACTTTAAGCTCACATGCTGTGTCTAAATCCTTTGCAATTTCCTTATGTCAACAGACTTCTGACTACAGAATTTCTCCTATGTCAAGGACCTTTTTTTTTAATCCTCTTTAATATTCTTATTAAATAGGATTTTATGGTTTGGATTTTATTTTTTCTTGTTAAAGGCAATGAAGTTCTAAAAGTGTATTTTATTCTGGGAGTCCAAGCCTTGATTGCTTTATTTTACTGCATTTAGATCTCCATGGTTTTGTTCAAAAGAGCTGTTACTGCATGTTGCARACCTCCCCTTCTCCTCCCTCAACAGTCTCACAGTGGCAGCTGCCACTTTGACTTGCTTTTTGCACGGATACATGTTGTTCCTGCCATCCACTGCCTGGAAAGCTGTCATTTGTTTCTTGGTATGTGATACTTGATCAGGTTTGTGATTTTTGTGGAACTTGGCATACACTGGAGTATTACTGGGTGAGAGCCAGCTGCTCTTTGTCAYGAAGAAAGCAGCCTGCAAAATACTCCAGCTTTCTGTCACATCCCAATTTACTATTATTTTGCACATCAATATTGTTTATTGGGCAGCTGAAAAGAAGGCATTGTATGCTGAGCCTACTTTAGCCAGCTCTTCTAGCACAACAGAAGCAAAAGAACTTCACTGCTTTCTAGTTGTATTTTTTTTTATTGCTTCAGAATTAACATTAAATTCAAGAGATCAGTAAGTGCTGTTCAATATACTATTGACATGCTGGGCTGGTGTAGCGGATCAGCCTTTGAGGCTGGCACAGCTGCAAAGCAAACACCTGTATTGACAGACTGCCTATCACTGAAATTACCCTGAGGATGATATCCAGGAATATTCAATGCAAATATACTACAGTGGTCTAAAATGAGTTTACTGTGTAGCTTTTCTATTCTTCAGTCAGCCGTCTTGTCCTCTCATCCCAAGCTGGTTGTCACAGGTGGCCTGTTCTCTGAAGATTAAGCCTTTTGTCTCCCACGTTTGTACGACTGAAACTCCCTACAGTGAGGTTTTATGCAGTTCTGCAGCACAGCAGATATGTTAATGTATGTAGACAGGGCTGGCAGACATTTGCTGTGTCCATAATATCAGCAAGTACAGACTTCTTGCTTGCTATGAAGGTCTCTGATACAATATAGAGCCATAGCGCACTGGGCTTGCTCTGAGCAGACTGCCTGCCTACTGATCAAACTAGCAAGACCCAAAGAAGTGGTCGCTTTGCCTTCCTGTAGCAGGGATTTAAGAAGGTGTAATGCCATTAACTTCAATGTCACGTGATTAAAATTTCAAACGTGTGGAAGTGGAAAGTCCCTAAAAATGTGAGCCTTCACCTAACTATTATTTTGTACAGGCATTTAGGTGGTTTCAGAAAAGGATTATTAAGGAGGTAGAAATCAGATTTCTTTCAGCTTTTGTGGAAATATCTTCAGATAATATCCATTTTGGAGGCCAAATACTGTATTGGTACATATTGGAAGCATAACAGCTGATGAGAATTCCCATTTATAGTATTGCATTTTAAAATGCCAACTATAACTTATATCCTTGCATTTTGCACATTTAAGATAAAATTAAGTTGACACAGCTTTTGGGAAAGCCTCAGTCAAATTGTGTTCCTATGTTGGGGGAATAGCTCTTAAGGAGACAGAATGTTCCCAGAAGATGCAAATACAAACATGCAAACAGAACTCTAAATTAGGACCAAGGCAAGAGTTCAAGTAGTTTATTTTCTTTCTGAGACAGGCAGTTTAACTATTTGCTTCGAAGATACAGATCAAATAAATCTGGAAAGTTGTATTGCCTTGTTGAATCACTGTCTAAAAGCTTGTACTAAATATGCTGGAATACAAGCCAAACAAGCCTGAGGTCCCATTAAGGGTAAACATTTAACTGCAGATAAAAGAGAAGGCTAAACCTTGTATATACCAGTAGGAATAAATCAGAAAAGTTTAAATAGGGAAGAAAAAAGTGGCATAGCTTAAGTCAGTGATATTGAGCAAATTTTTATTATTCAACAATGCAAAGTATGGTTTTAGATGACATTGGCTGAGTTAACTTTGCAGCAGTAGTTCTTGAAATGCAATAACTCTACATCATACCTCCATAGGTACACAAGTATTTTGGGGAGGATGGACTGTAGGTTAAACTCAACACAGAATTAGTTTTCATGGTATAAACTAGAAGTTAGAGAAATATTCACAGGGTTAAACTTGCTGATATAAGTGTATGCCTGAAATGAAAGGCACCCAGCAAGCTTCACATGTATGTAGAAGCAAAAGGTTTAAAAAGTAGGGGAAGGTAATGCATCAGACTGTGAGGTCTAATGCCTCCTGTAAGAGAGGATCACATGACAGCTGATAGCATGTTCACACTTGCTGCACACAACCAAAAGCATATGCACAGTGATTAGTTAGATCAGAGCCTGGCCGTCTGGCAGGAGCGGGAGTGCGGCTGGGCTGACCGCGCAGGAGCCACTGCTCGAGACCTGTGCTTTGCTCACAGCTTGGCGATGGTCGCGTCCTCCTTTCTTTCCCAATGCGACTCAGGAAAGCATCAATCCCAAACTGATTTAATTAAACATCTACCGTGAGAGGCTGCTACAGCTGAGACGTATTTGGAATGAGGAAATGATTGATCCTGTCTATAGGCAGAAAATTGTGTAGGATATTTGTCAAAACTTTCCTGTGGTGCCATGAGCTCGGGGGACACAGAAGATTTAACAGAAGAGGTTTGGAGAATATTGCTGTCTGAGTGAAAGACARCTATGACTGATGCTAGTGTCTCCTCCAGCAGAAACATCAGTGCTGCCAGATCATAGCACAGTCTCTTAAAACAAGTCTTCCTGTGCTGTGCAAGATGCGTTCACCTTAGCCAAGCGAGTGCAAGCAGAGAGAAGGACGCTCAAATGGAGGGCTAATAATGTCTTCAAACCTTGTCTGTTATAGCTCTAACACAGAATGTCTTTGTAGCGGATGAGACGCAGGCTGTATCTGAATCCCTTTTTTGTTTGTTTGTTTACTTTGGAGTTGTTAAGCACATTCAATGCACTCAGACACCAATATTGTCCTAAAACTTGCTTAAAAATGCAAGAAAAAAAGAAAGATAAAAGCTTCCTCCCTTTCTCCACCTTCTCCACCCCCATCAGCTTTCAGGCTATACTAGTTTTGGTTCTCAAACTTTTTACCTAATGAGGAGGGTTAGCTTACCTTTTTCTTTTCTTTCTTTCCTTTTTTTTTTTAATTGAGTTTCTGAAATTCTCAAAAAAGAATAGCATAAATYGAAGACCTGGAGCCTTAAGAAAAAGGAAGCTTTTGACACAGATTAGAAAGTATTAGCAGTATTATCATTTCAAAGGAAAATAAATCTTATTTATAAAGTGAGTTGATTCTGCCATGGGCATGATTTACGGTTACATATGAACAAATATATCCTTGCAAACTGCTATATATATCTGCTAGCACATCGGAAGTATCTGCTAAAGAGTTATGCTGCACAGTAGTGTAGAACCTAACGCCGAGCAAGGCAAGGAGAGCTTGTAAAAAGTAACTCATGCTCTAGATACGTGCTGAAGGAAGAAGGCTTGCTGTGGAGTTCTGTTTGTCCYAGTGTATAGCTTGGTGAATGCACCTTAGAGGATTGCTATGAAGTTTGTGCTTAGAAAATACTGTGGCATAACAGTGTCCAGTTTGGAAAGTTTCATGACTGACTGTAACTGAAAACTGTTGAATTGACTAGAGTCAGGAGGTTAAAAATAAGAACTATTTACATTAGTGTCATCAATATTATSTAGGAGAATATGACAGTTTTACCACTGGTAGAAGAAATTCAAACCTTCTGAGTCCTTTGGGTTGAGGTGTATCTCCTCTTACCCCTTTTTCCTGGAGACATAAAGTCCACATGAAGCYGTTAGTAGACTTGAACTCCTTTGCAGTTGCTATTGCTATAATGCTGTATTCTTTTCTGCACTTAGAGATGAATTAACTACTTGCAYGTTTTAGGTTACTTCAGAATAGCCATGAAGCAATGTTGATACTGAATATATCACCATTATGTTTCATGTGGTTTTCCCTCAGCATCTGTGGTATGACATACACGAACACTTCTCTCAAGCTGATCAGTCGCAGACTCAGACTCATGTAGGTTGGAAGGCACCTCCTCAGCTTGYCTAGTCAATGCCCTGCTCGCAGCAGAGCCTGTTAGATCAGGTTGCTTAGGGCCATGTCCAGCTGACGTCTGAACATCTCTAGGGATGGAGACTCCACARCCTCTCTGGGCAGCCTGTGCCAGTGTTTGACCATGGTGGAAAAAGGATCTCTTGCATCAAATTGGAATTTCCCTTTTGCTGCCACTGCTCTGTCACTGTGCTCTCTGAGAAGTCTGGCTCAGCCTTCTCTACACCCTCCATTTGGGTGGTTGTATACAGCCATAAGATCTTTTAGTTGCCTCAGTTCCCCCATGCTTTTCTCACAAGACAAGTGCTCCAGCTCATGACTTCTTTGGTGGACCTCTGCTGAACTCAGTCCAGGTTATTGATGTCTGTTTTGTATTGGGAAGCCCCAAACTGGACACATTGCTCTAGCTGTGGCCTCACAAGTGCTAATTAGAGAGCAAGCATTACATTCCTTGACCTGCTGGTAACACTCTTGCTAATGCAGTCCAGCTAATGCAGCTGGCCTTCTTCACAGCAAGGGCTCATTGCTGATTCGTGTTCAGCTTTGGTACACCAGGACCTTTTGTGCAAAGCTGCTTTCCAGCTGGCTGTCCCCCAGCATGTCCTGGTGTGCGGTGTTATTCTGGCCCAGGGACAGGACCTTGTGTTTCCCTTCGAGTTTCATGCCRTTTCGCTCTCTCCAGCCTGTCTAGGACCCTCTGAATGGCAACTGAGCCCTGCAGCGTATTGACTGCTCACCCCAACTCTGCGTTGTCTGCAGCTTGCTGGGGATAAATTCTCTCTYGTTACCCAGATAAAGTTAAGCAAGATGAGTTCCAATATATCTCCCAAAACATGTCCATGTGGTTAAGTGAACTGTATCCTTATGTTTTGTGTCAGTCCCTCTGTGCTCTAAAGGTTTTGTTTTTGTTGAGCTTTTTATACCTGTTGAGGTTATGTGGAGGTTATGCCTACTGTTGAGGTTTTTACAAAGGTGAGACTCCTGTTTTGTTACAAGGTGAAGGACTGCAGCTATGTGCCCATTTCCCCTTCTCTCTGACTGCCTGTGACTCTATAAATACTTCAGTTATAATTTCTTTAGGTGCTATTCTCTGCCGTAAGAATGTACTTTATGTTTCCAAAGCACTGTGAAAAAGTAAACGCTTTACTGAAAAACTGCCAAACATCATTAAATATAGATTTATGCTTCTGGAGTTTAAAAGTCTAATGTCTCAGATATGGCGGGGGGGGGGGGGGGGAAGGAAAATCCCGGTTAAAGAATTATGAACATAATTCAAATTCTGAATGCACCAATGTCAGAAAAGTCTCCATCTTCTCTCTTATGGTTGTCCTAATAAAGTATTTTCTTTCCCATCCTAGAACTATTTTTATTACAGATTCATCAGCACTTACTCCTGATGATCTTTAAAACCAAATCAACAAACCCAGGTGAGCTAGCCAATACTTACAGACCTAACACAGAAGTTCTCTTGGGCTTCAGTAATCCACATGACCTAGCCATAAGTCGGCAGCTTTTGAGGATGATACTAAACTGTATTTTTCTTTCACAGGAAGAACACACTAACAGAGCTGTTAGTGTGACTGTTAGTGTGCTGACAGAATATCAATAAGAGTTTGATCCTGAGGAAATGTACTTCCAGTCACTTTATTAGCAGCACCTTACTGCCCTATGGAGCAGAGGATCCTGACTCTCACCACCACTTCGTTCACTTCCCTGGGCCAGAACTGAATGGGAGGCAGAGGCCAGGTCTGCTCCTCTCCCGAGAGGCCCAGGTCCTGCCTTGCAGCATGCCATTCAGTGCCTGAAGGCATTCCCAATCTGGTGTCTCTGCTGTGGGGGTCCCTTCTGATCCCTAAATCACTTAGAGAACCAGGGCAGACACAAGGAGACAGAAATAGCCCCGTTTCCCACCAACCGTTAGTGGAATGATAGAGAGCTAGTGGCACTGATCTCAGAGTTTTATGGACCAGCACCTAAGTCTCTGCTGTAGGTGGTATTTTCCTATTTTGATAGTTGACTTTTAGAATCCAAAAAGAGTCTCTCAGTGCTCACTAACCTAATCCCCTGTCATGTAACTAGCCCTGTCGTGAGATCTGAGACTCCAAGTGCAAATACCTCACAGAGTTTAGAGGAATTTTGTTTTACTGACTGCTCAGGTTTCTTGTAGGAGATTACAGCTCAGACCCCAGTGATCATCTACAAGGAAATCACAGATGTATCACCAGACTAACAAATGAAAATGCACCTGCTGATTTACTGCATGCAGTGACTTGATAAAGCAGAATTATGAATGACATAAACCACTCAAACTCAGAGCTGCACACTAGTATGTTTCCCCTGATACTTATGTCCTTGTGCTTTTACTTTCTGGGAAAAAAAAAAAAAAAAAAAAAAAAGTGGCTGTTTATTATCACACATTAAGGTGAACTTCTTAAAGAATGAATACTTTGAGAGAAAGGAAGAATTACAGAAAAAAAGATCAAAATAAAAAGGAAAAGAGGGCAAATATAGGAGTGCTGTGGCTGAATGCTTCTATGGGAACTTCCCATGGGCCCAGTTATATTAGCAGTCAACAATTCCTTGAGAGAGGGTAAGAGATTTTTGCTTTGTTTAAAAAGCTTCTTTGAAAATATAGGTAGTAGGTAAAAAATGACAGAGTGCTGATAGGAAGTTTTTTTTGATTATTTGTGTACCTCAAGCATTAACATACTCATCCCACACCTGATGTACCAGGACAAGCTGGGAATCCACTAAAAAGAAAACAGCTTTGCAGAAAAAGTCCTGGGGGTCTTGGTTGACAAGTTGAACATGAATCAGCAAYGCGCCCTTGCTGTGAAGAAGGCCAGCCACATGCTGGGCTGCATTAGCAAGAGTGTTACCAGCAGGTCAAGGGATGTAATGCTTGTTCTGTTCAGCACTCGTGAGACCGCGGCTAGAGTACTGTATTTCACAATTAGGTCAAAGCCTAATTGTGCAAACTGCTGAAGATGAATTACAGCTGTTGATCCCAAAGTTTTGATTCTTGCAGAGAACAAACAGGCTGGATGGGAAGAAGAAGCATGGTTGTCTCCATTTTCAGCTTGGCGAGTGAGGTAGAAGGAGGTTACTTATCTGTCCAAATTCCTGCAGAGCTAGGAACTGACTTCTGATCTCTTGTCCTAATCCACAACTATAATGATAGAGCTCATCCTCCTTCTCTTCCAATGCTCGTACCTCAAAATGTAGTGTGTTGATAACAAGTAATTAGAAAGGTGTATGCACACACAGTACAGTAGAACYCCAGGTTGTCTGGAGCTTAGCAATGTCTAGATCTGTACATATTAATATCTTTGTGCATCAGGAGGGTTTTCTTATTTGATTCTGGCATTAGAAATACCAATATTTTACCTGATAAGTAATGTTCAGTATCCCTGATGAACTATTAGCTTGCATGAAAACTGGTAGGGAAATAAGAAAAATACTGTAATGTTTCTACTTCATGCATGTGATGTGGGGAAACCTTCAGGTAATTGGCAACCTCTTGTGATTGTACCTAGTGTTTGGGTGATGGACTTTCTCTGGCAGGCTGTCTGTCAAGTAAAATCTAGCAACGCTAAACTACCCTGTTTCGGAAGAAAGCTGACTTGCAACACCAGAATTGTAGAAATTGCAAATGTGCATCATGTTGAATGTTTATTTTTCCAGGTTAGTAACGTGTTTTGTGATGAACTTGATGAACTTAATATGAGTGAGCCGCAGTCAGTTGAATGTGAATATTGACTCCTATGAAGAGCCGTATAGGAGGGGGTGACTATTGCTGATCTGACTGGCACATGAACTACAGACTCTTGTGGTGTGAGAGAAAACTACTATGCTGCAGATGACATTTAACCTAGTCTAACAGACCTTTCTTGTAATACTTTCTTTTGTGAGCTTTGAATTTGCAAAGGATAATAGCAAGTAGCTTCCATTTCTGTTTCTTCATGCTGAAAGGTGAGTCTGTGGTCATTCCTGAGGGCTGATGTGAACAGTGTAAAAGCAGCTTGTTCTAGTTTTCCATTACACCTGACAGAGTAGCCATCTCTCTTTCTGATCTGACAAAACCGTTTTTTAAGTTCAACAGAGAATGCACTTTGGAAAGATTGTTCAGCACTAGCTTGAYGGGTATAAGACAGCTAGAGCCTGTGTTGTGAGCTTTATAGGGCTGGTCGAGGTGAGTGTGCTCATGTCTGCTATATGGCTGGGGCGTGCTGGAGGCTACACCTCCAACTTCAGTAGCAGTTACAGGGCCATTTGACCATAGTTGAATACTAATTGTGACCTGGTGGATTAGAAGTAGCCTTGTTTAGCCATCCTGCTAACCTTCCCTGCGCTATGCAATTGCAGAGAAACTACACAAACTATTTGCAACCTTACTAGCCATAGTTRCATGCAGTGGGATAAGCTAATCTAACTGCTGTCTGATTCAGCTCTTCTGTATGTGAATGAAGAGTCCAATTCTCCTAAGCTGTGTGGGTGCAAAATCAACTCTCCTGATTTTTTCATGACTCCAGTGGCACCGAGGACTGAGTATGCAATTGTGCGTGCTCCTAAGAGGTGGTAATCCACGCCTGTTTAACCTTTTGTCCTATTGCTGTTGGGCACTGGACTAAAAAAAAGGACTTTTCATAGATCTACTGGAACAAGGAGGACATTCTTTCTTTTTTGTTTATGAAGGCTGACAACTAGGAAATAAATGCGCACACACATATCTATTCTCTTCAGTTAACAGGATAAGGAAATCTGTGTGGCAACACAAAATGCTTTCATTAAGTGAAAACAATCTTAGCTAGCCTGGATTATAAAGATCAGCATCTGCACAGACTCTACTATATGTTGCCTAAGTAATGCAAGTACTAAGTGTGCTGAAAACATATCAAAGATTTATAGGGGAAAAATGCACTGAAAATTGTTCTTTTCCTCCATTTTATTGTATAAACTTTCCACCTACTGACTGTTGTGACAATACAACAGACAATAAAATATTACTGATAGTTATATAGGCTAAAGGACTTCTAGCTTTTTTTGAAAAGTAGAGCAATCCTTTTTAATATCTAATTGRTTCACGTAACAAATCTTTAGATTTAACATTTTCTTTCTATGACTAAAATGTTGCATCATTTTAATATATGGAACTTGTGCCATTAATATTGATTGCATTACTTTTTTATTGTATTTTATWTGCTCCCCCTCACTTTTCTGTTACTATACTTATCACTCTCAGAATACTGTGTACATATTTAATATTAGCTATTCAAAGAAATTACATATATGCTTTTGATTTAGCACTTATAAAGATTGTTCTGATCAATACAGCTGGAGCCAGCTACAGTAGACCTACTTGTTCTGCATCTCATGTTCATTCTTAATTTTTTCCATTACTACTCCTATAGTTGCTTACACCATGTCTTTGTATTTCAGAAATTTTCATACAACTGTTAGTACTTACCCACCTTAGGTACCCGCCGGGAATACAGTCTGTTCCTCTTTTATCCAATTTTACAATAGAGTAAAAGTAATCATTCTTACCCCAGCAATACCGCATGGAATAGACTGACTGTTGTTCTCAACTATTTCTGTTCTACATCATTTTAAAATTCCCATCTGGCCACACAGAATGAGAAGAAAGAGCAAGTATTGTTTGAAAGGTTTCCCAGTTACCTGATAAAATGTATGAATCACCACTTCCGAAGTGACTATGGAAACATGCCGTAAAAGCAGCTTTTAGSTTGTTTCATCAGAAATAGATTGCGACAAACTCCCATTCCTATCAAGAGATGCACCGCCCCTTGTCCCTGGAGGTCCAGCAGTATCTCTGCAGAACCCACTTTTCTACTGCTCCTCTGGTGAGGGACAATTCTCATCAATGTCAGGCTTTGAAATTGTAACCTTACTGCTAAAAACCAATTAATGAGCTAGATTCCTTGCTTCCTATGTTTCCTATTCTGTGAAAACAAATAAGTTCCTGCATATACTGCAATTAACATATTGATTCATAATCCAGAYTGTGTACCACTGTGCTTAAAGTTGTCATAATGGTATTTTTGGAGGAAGATCTCACAGCTGAATCTGTCTCATGAAGTACAWGGCTTCTCCCCACTCAAAACTGCACTCACTATGACCCTGTTTTGTTGTACAAACACCCGCAGGCTGCAGAAGCAGCCTTTCCTCCAGAAGAGTTGCATCTTAAGAAATCATTGTCTCGCTTTTAAGGCTGGTTGACAGTCAAATAGTGTCAGTGCTCACCTGCYGCAGCTGGAAATGGTCACTCTGCATTTTCCAGCTGAGTAATTTAATTGTGAATGTTAAAGCTCTTTTCATATGTTTGAGTCAATGAATATTTAATRACATGTAATATGAAAATTTACTCAGTAAGAAATACAGTGCTTTTTTGATTTCGGAWTGTACCAATAACTGGCTCCTTGTTATAGAGTTCAAATCCCTGCTCACTGAATGCTCCTGCTTTAAGATGATAATTTGTTGCTGGGAAGGATAAAACAGGGATGCGGCTTTGCTTCCTTCCCGCAAGGAAACGGCGATCGTTTCCCTGCCAAGGAATACGGCAGACTACTAAAGCTTCTGGGTAAAAGAGAAGCAAGGCAGAAATTGTGTTATGCTAAGCCTAAACTCTTTTTTAAAATGTAATAGTTCCAGCATTTCCAAATTACTTTTGTTTAWCTATCAGCCTATAACTGCAGCTGAGTTTCTGCCATTGGCTGCTATTGTCGTGACACAGAGTGGCTTTAATTTCAGTAAGGAAAACCAGTTAGATGCATATAAAGAACAGAATTGCACCTTTATATTCGGACTGAATCTTTTACRTGCAGTGAACAGCCCTACGGTTTGCTTTCTGAGGAAAAACTCTTTGTTCCAGAAACGGTTCTGCGGGGATGGTTTTGGGGTGGGGGGAGAGGCAGCGTGTCTCCCACACCTGCGTCTGGCCCCGGCGCAGGAGCCGGAKGATCGCTAGCAAAGCTGAAAGCGAAGCACCGCTGAATTTCCAAAGCAGCCCGTTCTGAACGCGTAGCAAATCTAAGGCAGTGCATCACCTCTGTAGCTCATAAGTGACACGTCCTTTGAACTCGCGTAACTCTAAGGGGTTATGAAGTTTTGTGTTTAATATCAGTTTTGCAACAGAGTGGCTTTGGGCAGGAAAAAGACATTTATTTGCTGTGTGTTACTGCTCGCAGCGGTACCGTGCCATCTAGTGGGCAACTGGCAGAAGACGCCAGCTGGACAGTCAAACCCTGGCTGCTTGGCTTCTGCCTCYGCTTTCTCTTCTGCCACGGCCAGAGGATGTAAATCTTGACAAATTCCTCTTTTGAAAACCTTGTGCTCTTTGGCAGTTTTGCAAAAGTATTAAATATAGATAAAAATGACTAATCCTAGCTGAGGGTTCTCATTTGGGGCAGAATTTTCAGGGCTTATTCTAATTCTGGTATTTCTTCACTGAGCTCAAAGTTGCCTGTGCAACTTATTTACTTCTCCTGCATGTCAAGGCAGACTCTCAGGCTTTAAGTAAAATGCACTGTGAGATTTTTTTTTCTTTCTAGGCAGTCTATTCCTCATCGTCTGTGCAGAGTGGCTCATGCAGTGAGTACTGTCCTGTGTTTGGGCTTCTCATYGCCATTTAGTGTAGGGCTCTATACTGAAAGCTATTCTGAAGRCAGAATTACTAATTTTATTCTGAGATTGGCCTGTGGTAGTCATCAGTCCATTATCACAGTGCTTTAGATGTGTTAATTCARCTTCACAATTATTTAACTTGATCCATCCGAGATGGAAAGTTAYTTTCATCTTACAGCTGAGGAACTGAAGTTTGTACCCAACCTAAAATGTGTTTTKAGGTTTCTTTTTCATGGAGTACTTAGTATTACACAGTGCTTTTGTGCATTCAGAGAGTAGCTCTGGCATGGCATCTCCTAGATAYGGGGGGCATGCAGCAGTTCTGCAAACTGGTCAACTTGCTCTCCAGAGCATCATGCAATGACATGGGTACAACAGTGACTGTGCAAATTATATAGCATTGCAGAAACAGAGCCAGATGCCAATTCTCCATAGGTAGTTCATTAACAAAGCTAAGACCCTTTGTTCTCCTCTTGTGGTCACTGCCTGAACCATGGATTTGTTCTGTAGGAAAAGCATGTGCAGCTCTTTTATGAAGAAGAGAGGTAACTGGGCCAAAAGGACTTYTGTGGGAATGGCAGGAGACATTTCCGTGACAGAAAAGTTTGCTTTATGTTGTACGTTAGGGCCGAGCTAAAATCTAGTGAAGCACTTAAACTCCTCAAACAAAATGTTCCAGGATTCTTTAACGTAAGCCAAATGTTATATTGTTCGCTTGCTTTGTTTTTTGAAATGACATGATGGTTTTAATCAAAATGTTCTGGAGGTAAACAAGGAAAAGGAGAAGAGGAGAACAGGAACTGGCCTAAGAAAGCTTGGCATATAGATCAATCAAAACCATTTATCTTTGAAGGTGTTTTACAGGCAAGATAAAACATGCTACAAATGGAAGATCAGAGTGAATGAAAGCAAGCATTGTCAAAAAAAAAATTGTTAAGGGTGTGTTTACCTTCCAGTGAGTTAAGAGTTAATATTGCAATAAAGAATTTGTAGCAATAAATAAATAAGAAAAGCTAACAAGGAATAAATGGATATCATAAAAAAGCCAGGAAATTCAAAAGTTAAAGAAATCCAAATTCTTAAAAGGGTTAAGATCTCCCAACTTGTCACCTCTTTGAGACTGTATGAGAACAGAGTGACCGCCAACTGGAGACTGGTGACCTGAGATTGGCTCTCTGTCACAAGCTCACAAAATACAAACTGGGCTATCATTTGTATTACAGATTTGTTACCAGTTTTTGTATGATTTGAGCTAAGTGCTATTCCTCATATTAGCAACCTTTTATGGCCATGTGCTTTCATAGCCAGAAATTTCTGTTCGGATTGTTATTCTTCCAGGGAAAAATGTTTGACTAAAGTGCCTGCTTTGCTTTTTTTATAAATAAAGAGCAGTTTCTAAAGAAATAGTCCAAAAATTTTGTTTTCCTTTGGGAAATAAGAACAACAAAAAACAAAATTCATCAGAAGCTTGTTTACATTTATCTTGCACTATTTGTCAGCATTTTTACCCAGGAAAGCTTTATTCAGGTGGAAGAGTTGCTTTTTATTTGGTAAATAGTCTAGCAAAATCGAATCTTAGGTATCTGTGTGAAGACATAGTGACAGTCAAATGAGGATCTTCATCCAGGAACAAATACTCCAGCTGAGCACTTGAGCTCAAATATGAGCAACTATCTAAGGCTGTTTGGCTTTTGTTACATTTTGCTGGAGTAAGGTACTATTTGGTAAGTCACCCAGGAGACCTTGCAAAATGTTACTGTTCAGATCCTAATGCTCCTGTGGTAGCACTGAGCCACTCTTCCTATCAGGAAAGCGTGGGAGAATATTCAGTGCTAGAGTGCAGCACCTGTTGAAGTCACATGTGCTGAGATAATCAGAAAAAAATACACTGTAATGTGAATGCGCAGGAAAAACCCCACACTTCACTGATGTCGCCAGACTATGCTATAGGTCTCCTCCTGTCTAGAGTCTCAGATTTTCTTTCCAGAAAACCAGAGGACAAGGGCAGGAGAGAATGGAGGTTGTCATCCTGTGTGTAAATCATGGATCAAGACCATGTGYCTAGGCTGTGAAAGGCTGGGAAGTGCTCCTGAGTCCCAGAGTTAAACTATACCTTATCTGTTGCCTGATAGTTCTACTGAAATCATTCCTGGCTTTTAAAAGAAAAAGTCCAGTAAAAGGTTGATATCTTCCTTTTGCTGTATGAACTTCTCATAATGAAAAATGTGACTTTCAAAAATATGTGCAGAGAAAGGTCACTTGGTAATAATACCGAAGGGCTTGTCTCCACGTTTTAAGAATGTTCTGTTTGGAAGTTCTCCCAGGATTAGGCAGTGATCCAAGAAAACTTTAGCCTTAAGCACTGAAAGTGGTAATAAGGCACCTACTTCACTTGTCTGCAGTCAGTGCCAGATGGCAGCCCTTTCCCCAGTCCACTGGGGTAATTATAAGTACAGTGGAGGGGTGAGCAGGGCGTTAGAGGGATCACTGTATTTAGCCTCATCATAGCAAAAACAATGCGATGATCTTAGAGTTGGCCGGTTCATAGAAGGGAAAGAACCAGAAAAAATTGAAAAATAAACAATACAGTATTAAAGGAAAGCACATGACATTAAAAAAAATTGACTTACCAAAAAAAAAAAAAAATTGTCAAACTTCCGTCTTCTGAGACTTATTAGATGAAATTGAATTGCACTGGAGTCTGTACCCTAATTATCCTACCGCAAATTTAATGTTAGCAACCAGGACTGAAACTAACAATCTGGTTCATTTTGTCCAGTGCTTTGCTATCACAGACAATCATGTTGGATTAAATGGAAATATATTCCATTTAATAAACCGATCGAGCATCACTTTGAGGTTGACCACAGAGTTGTAGGCTGCCCTATAACCTCATTACTCGGTAAAAGCAGCCTTCTAATTTCCAATTTCTATTCATGAGAAATTCGCTTTCCTTTGGTCCTAAACCAAACATAGTCTCTTGGCCTATAGCAGTCGCCTTACCCTCTCCATGATCTACACACCTCCATATCATTCTTTGTAGCCCTTCTCTGCACCTATTAAAGCTGAATTTCATCTATCATAGGCAAAGGTGACCCAAAAGGTACAGAGCATTACTGTGTTTATGTCTAGACATCAGTAGCTGGTGATAGAGACAAGAAAATCACAAGCTGATGTCTGATACAACTTTTTATTCAAACTATTTATAGCAGTCACATTTATTTCATACTATTACTCTGAGGTGAAAATGCTCAGTTTCAGAGTTGATTGTAGCATATTTAATGCCAAAGTAAATAATTCAGTTGGTATTTCTAAAACTATAATTAGTTAATGAGTCAGAGCAGAATTTCATTTTCCTGAATGTTAAGGCTGGAAGGATGGGATTATCGTGATCGGAGAGTCTGATCTGTGGCTATGTTGTGTCTTAGGATTCTGCCCTCCAGTTCTTGCATCAGTTTGTAATTAAGCTAGAACATTGTTTGGACAAGATTGATAAAAGGGCCCAAACCACATTCTTGTATCTTGCTGAACGTTATTTCATGCAACAAAAATGAAAGGTGCACCCCACAGCCACAGCTGCTTCTTGTGATTCATCATTTTTCATTTAACAATCGAAGTCATTTGACACTTACTAATGGTCTGATTTCATTTTTTAGTGCACATTTTTAGAACAACATGCATAACTGTGGACTTTTTTTTTTTTTTTTTCCAGGTGGTGCAACTTAATGCTATCTATGGGAATCTAAGTCTTACCAAGAGCCTGTATCAGCCATGTGAGATGTGAGAATAGAAAAGGAAACAGCTGGGATAAAATGAAAAGGCATAAACTAATCAAAATCCAAACTCCAATAAAAGCTGCCGTGACAGAAGAGACTGAAAAACAAAAATGAACACCACACAGAGCAAAAGATCAATATTTTATTGACTAAAAACAGTGCTATGTACTTGCTGGTCAGTCATTATCTATATTGATTTTATGCTACTGCAGTTCAGCTCTGGCTTGGCTATGCTCACGTGTTCTTTCTTTTTTTTCTCCTCACTTTTSTACTTCATGCAATGGCTGTCTTTATTACAAAAAAAGCCCACTCAGGTTTGCAGAATAGCTCCATGCACTTACGATCAGAATCTAAAAGAGAAYGTATGATTTGAAGACATACAAGGTTAGGACTAAAATAGTGCTGAGTGGCACAGAATCTGCACTGTCCACAGTGGCTTGATTCAAGTGTAACAAGCATGGAGCAAGAAAGAGAAAAAATGCTGGTGACTCTGCTCTAGATGATCTTTAGTAATAGCTCTTGAGCTCCGAAGCTCAGCAAGCAGATATAATCCTCTCAAAGCCAACTGCCTGGAAACTAACACCTTGTACTACTATCACAAGCGAGGACTGCCTAGCTTGCAGTGACAATATTACAAATTTTTGACATAATACTGGCAAATGCATATGGCACGTGGCAAAATGAATTAGATATTGGTTCTAAAGAGCTTATAACCTGCTATAGGTAAGCACATATCTATGAGAAAGGCAATACAGTGTGAGTCAAAGACATAACCATGTGGAAATAGGTCACTAACTGGCTGGATTGCTGACAAGTGGGTTTTGAGGGGAGGAAAAGTACAAGTTTAAAGGGACAAGGGTGAGTCAGCTCTTGCTGTAAATTCTGGTAGATATTAAAGGTCTAATGAAGACAATGGAGATGGAGTCTTAAGGCATATTARCTAAGAGGGAAACTGTATTTTAGCACTATCCAGACTTGGGAGATCCTCACCTCACAGTAGATCAAAGTACGGGTTTATGTATTTATGTTCTAAAGCAGTTATGCCTCAAAGAGAAATTAAGTACAGCCAACCAATTTTGGGAAAGGACCTGTCAGTCTTTTGGATGACTAGAACATAGGAAACTTTTTTTTTTTTTTTTTTTTTTTTTTTTTTTTTTTTTTTTGAGGTGTAATCTTAGTAATGAGAAGAAAATGACCTTTTATCCCTTCATCTAGTCCTGGAATGGAAGAAATTCTGTGATGGCCCATTGTGTAACAGTGTCCCCTTCTGCTCATACTGGGGGAACTGTTTTGCCAGCAGCTTCTTTGCTTRAAGTTTGGAGGGCATTGCTCTGATAAACACTATGGTCCAACAGAAAAATGCATGTGTCTGGCTTTCCACACCAAAATCTGCATCAGTGGAGTAGTGCTAGAGCCTCATCACCAGTCATATGCCRTATAGACTTTTCATATTCCTCCTTGGTTCATGGGAGATGAAATGTAAATTTTTAAGCTTCTAACAGCAGAGTGCAGTGTGTTACAAGGAGAAGCRTGTTGCAGTTAGATTTAAAATATCTACTAATCTTTTTTGAATTGTTTTCTTGGTCAATATGGAGCTATCTAGTTTTTATATATAAATAGCTGAAAACTATGATATAATTAAACTGCTGTTAGAAAGTAACTTGAATGACTAAATAACTATTATGCATTTTAGCTGATTTCCTTACTGCACAGTAATGAAGTACATGGTTGTAGAGTGAGAATAAAGTAGCYGTATAGCTCTCTCTAGAACTATGTAGCAGAGCCGCATTTGTGACAAAGGACATCATCCTGCTGAGTGAGGAATCCTAAGCCCACCAACGAGACAGAGCATTTCGCACAGTTAAAGCACTCTCCATGCCACTGGCGCTCCTCAAATGAGATAAATTTGGCACCTCCGAGAGCTGAAAGAGAAATGAGAAAGAAGATGTGAATTCATTACCTCTTGATGTGGTTCAGAAAAGAAAGATTGTTTTCTAATGCATGGTCATATTGCTATTCATATAGCAAACAAACAAACAAAATTTACAGGTTAAAATATTCTTTTTGTTTATCAGCAGAGTAGGAAAAAAAAGTTAAAATTTAAGATAGTGAGAAACACTTTAAGTAAAATCACAAGTCACTTGCCTGTTTTCATATCTCATTATGAACTCTGAACAGGGGCAAGTTTATTCGAATGCCTATTAAGGTTTGCAGATCTTCCCAAAAAACTTTCATTAAAGTCATTTGCAATGTGTAGATATATATAGTTTCTATACAGCACTGAGTGAAATTTAATTATTTCAATTAAGTTTCTTCAGTGTGGGAGATTTGGAAAATTTGCAGATTATGGAGTTCCTAGCATAAATATCTGAAATAAAGCATTACTTTTTAATGTATTTTGGTAAAATTRTGCCAATTTGATTGAGTATTCATTATCTTGTCAAATTCTCTAATTTGATATAGGTATCATACCAACAGGCAGTTAATCAAATTCACCTCCAATCTTATCACTTCTGTATTGAAAAACAAAGTCACACCAACTACCACACTGTCTGGGGAGAAGCCAAGAAATTCCCTCTCTTTTATATTATTAAGGATGATTTTTAATGTCATCTGAAGGTCTTCCACTTTARGACTGTACAAGACACTAAAACAAATCATAGTGAAACTCCTTTCAGTACATAAAAAATTCCTCAGTAGCAAGGAGACTGGTGTGATCAGTATGTCCTAGCAAGACATGTTACATATAACAAGGGATCTCTSTAATAGTTAACTCCTTCACTCTTTCATCATGAAGGGACTATTTTTCAGGCTGTTTTTTTTTAAAGTAAAGATCTGATTTGATAGAAGACTGATGATGGCTCAGTGTCTGGTCCAATCTAAAATGTTAGACTCACCTGTAATGGGTTTCTTGCAAGCAGCACACTTCTTTGCGTATAATTTGGCGAAACAATCTTCACAGTATGGATACTCATCTTTGGAAATAAACCTTTGTCCAGACAGCTGAATTTTACACCCAGCACACAAAAAACATTCATTATGCCAAGGCTGATCGTGGTAGGTCACTCCCCCAGAAGTTATCGCCTAATGCATTAACGGAAAGCAAACCGCAATGAAACAAAGGTATGGATCATGAGCCGTTGAACCTATCATTATTTCAGCAGCTCAGGTAGCTATTAAGTTCTAAATGAAGTCTAAATGAAGGATTATTTATGCTCTCATAAATCCTTTTTTTTTTTTTTTTTTTTTTTTTTTTTTTTTTTTTTTTTTTTTTTTTTGATTTCTGATAGGCACAAGCAAAGAGAGAGTGTGTGGTCATCTCAATTTTATTCATTTGGAATATCAACTTCAGCTAACTCTGGTTGAGCTATACATGTCATTGTTTTGTTATTCTTGATTTTCATCACAAAATCATAGAATCGGTAAGGTTGGAAGGGACCTCTAGAGATCATCTAGTCCAACCCTCTGCTCAGCAGGGTCACCTAGAGCATGTTAGACAGGGTTGCATCCAGGCGGGCCTTGAAGATCTCCAGAGAAGGAGACTCCACAACCTCTCTGGGCAACCTGGTCCAGTGCTCCGTCACTCTCACAGGGAAGAAATTCCCCCTCACGGTCAGGCAGAACTGCCTGTGGTTCACTTTCTGCCCATTGTCTCTTGTCCTGTCACATGGGACAACTGAAAAGAGTTTGTCCCCCTCCCCTTGACACCCTCCCTTCAGGTACTTGTACACATTGAGAAGATCCCCCCTCAGTCTTCTCTTCCCCAGGCTAAACAGGCCCAGCTAAAATAACCTCAGTATTTGTAGCAAAAAGGTAAGCTTGTTATAAAATTCTTCTATTACACATATGCAGAAAGGCTCAGTATCAGGCAGCTGCTCAGAAGAGCAATTCTTAGTGACAGTGGATGATAGAACTGATTTGAGATTATGGGTTGATCTCATATTGGAACTGGCAATTTGCTGTCTCAAAACTGCCACTGAGTCCTATTTTAAGGATGAGGAAAGAGCCAGCAGAGAAGCTGAAATGAGATAGGAAAGAGATCTATGCTGTCAGAAGAAGAAAGATTTATCAATGTCATCAAAGTTCTCATTCCCTGCAACTCACTCAGATCTCGCCTCTGGTTGTGGCTGAAGAATGAAATTTCCAAATGCTCTGTTGTATCTGTATATGTGGTGAAAAGCAGGTTTCACAGAAATTGTGAGAGACTGTATAGAGCAGTTTATTTGGAAATAAAGATGAGCTATAACATGGTCTCTCCACTGTCAAGTCATGTATGACAACATATAAATGCATGCATAGCTGGACTAGGAGGAGATAAAGTTGGAGAAACTTGTATAAGTAAAAACAGAAGAACCATAGAGTTTCCCTGGGAAATACAGTTTCAGAAAAATAAAGAATGAATAATACTGGATGATGCTAGCCAATAAAAAACTTAAATCATTCCAAAACTCTTTGGTATTCCAGTATTGGGCTACTTCTAACTCTCATTTGTGTTCACAATAGCACCTCAAAATCTGAAATGTTCTTTATCTGGCATCAAATTCAAGACTGCAGTTTAGCAATTTAATCTCTTCAGGCTCAGTTCTTATTTATGCGAGTTGATGAAAGTTTACATAGCAAAATTGTTTCTATCTGTTAAGTATGATGAGGCCTATTTGCAGCCTTAGAATTTTTAAGAAGCCAATCCTGATTATTTCACATAAAAAAGTTGCTGACCTCAAGTCTTCTGATAAATATAGAGCAGAATGACTATATTTTTCAGGTGATCATTTAGTGCAAGTTGAAGACTAAATGTAGAGATACAGGAATATTTAGAAGTACTTTTATGAAGTGAAGAAAAATTACCTTTGCTTCCAAAATAATAGTGGCATTAAAGAATAAATGAAATTATGTCACAGACAGCAGCTTAAAACATCTTCCTAAACTAGAATAGTGCATTGCTCTGAGAGTTTTCATCAATTAGAGGCAGTTTTAAATCAGAAGAAATCAAAGGAGGTCTGAATTGATTTGTTTATATAAGGGAGAATAAAAAGATAATACATATGAAATCAATTTTTCTGGTACCCACAGGGAAAGCATCATATAGTGAAATGGTGGGACACTATTTGACTTTTATTATCACAACTGAATATTACTTAATCTGAATATGTCTGATACATGTCAGGAGCAAAACAAATAAGAATGTTGTTAATGCTTTCCTCCACTTAGGTAGTTTGAGTCTATATGCAAATATATCTGATAAATGTTTGCAAGGGAGATGCTTCTCTGTGCAGATAAGCTGTTACCAATAGAGGCAGCTTTTTCACAATTTACATGTGTAAAATACAATCTTCTTTAAAAGTTATAATCAATAACAAAAGAACCCTRAAGTATTTGTTTTAATCAATAAATTTATTTCAAATATAATCAAGCTTATATCATTATTAATTAGAGGASGACAGTAACATTGCTACTCTTAGCTTTTGGTGTCCAACTTAGATGCCAAAGGAAAGTTGCCCTTCCTGCTCTTACTGTTAGTTCACCAGGCAATTTAGATGGTCCAATCCCACTTCATGAACAATATTGCATAGTTATGGAGAAGAGGCATCTAGGTCAGCTATCTAAAGTTAGATAGTGTGTCTTTCCCTCAGTGTATCCTGTCCTCAGTATCGGCCCCCCTGCCATTTTGATCTAGCTTTGCTCTCAGAAAAAGGGTTGCTGGCTTCCACAAAGGTGGGTATTAGTTACAAATATAGCACTCTTCACAACAGACTTGGACTCTGGATTTTACAGATATCCCAGTGAACAGGTCACTTTTAGTGTCTCCACATCTCCAGTTTTAGCCATATGACTTAGTGATTAGACTGGGAGCTTTAAGTTCCCTATRTCCTCCCAGGTGCTATCTCAAACATCTTGGGAGCTCCAATGACAAAAAAAAACAGACTACAAGCTTCTAACATATGCATCTATGCTAAATACTTTARAACAGGTAGTATGAATACCTGTTAGAGAGATTAAGCAACATCCAGGCACTCCTGTAAAGCATCTATCAGCAATTACGAATATATACTTTAGATTTAGACAACGGGTAAGTTCTGTTGATTTCAAGATCATTTTCTCCTGCTCCTTACCTGCTTTTAGWAAAACATTCTAAGCCACTAAAAATATTGTATATTGACAGAAAAAGTTAACAGCAAAATAAGTCACAAACAACAAACAAAAAAAAAGTTAATTATGCTCTTACTTTGTTAAAGCTTGTTAAGCATACAGTCTGAACTTTTGTTTAGCTTTGTGACCTGTCCTCATAAGCCCTAGTACSTAACTGCATAGTTTATCCATGGTCTTTTTACAGACTATCCAAAAAGAACAAATAGAAGAAATCATGTGCTCTGTTGATAATCTCTTTGTTCCCTGTTCCCTGATGGAGACCTATACTTTAAACCTGTAGTTGAGAATGAAAGTATGGATTTGCAGAGGTAATTTCAAACATACACTCTAAAGATTACAGAAACAGTCCTCACTGGCACTGTTTCTGCTGTCGGACAACCTGGCTTTGACCTGACTAAAAATAACACGGTAGTACTTTGAAATTATTTTTTCGTTGTACATTTAATTACCTTTTTACAAGAGTAGCAATAGTGAGCAAATTGCTTCTCAAAGCAAGGAACRCAGTAATTCTCATTGTCCTTGGTGATCAGCGGTTTTGTTCCCAATGGTTGCCGGCAATACTGGCAAACAAAACAGGATTCATGCCAGGAGCTTCCTTTAAATTCCATTTTACGGGAACCTGCAGAAGCCAAGCAAACAACACCCCAAAACATAGCCTTGTAATGTGTTTTATAAGGTGAGAAGACTCTTTTTTAAAATCTTCTATCTCAATATTAGTTGTATTAACCAAGAAAGCACTTAACCCCAATTTAATACAGTTTCTAAGTATATGCTTAACTGCAAGAGTACATGTGCTGTATGCTTTCCTGGAAAAAAAACATGTTAATTTGCCTAAACTGTGATTTTAGAATACTTAATTATATAAATGTTTTAGGAWAACTTTTCTGTGATATGCTTTGGTGGCTCAGAGTTTCTCTCAGGCTAGTCAAATCAGTGATAATGTTCAGGTACACAGCACTTCTATAAATTAAGGATGAATTTGCTTAGATATTTAGCACATCTATTAATCTCCTGTCTCTTGCCTTCCTTAAACTAAGTCTCCTTCATCCATACATGCATTATTTATCTTGATCATAGTAAGCTGGCAATGTTMTTTTTCTTAAAGTAAGTATCTTCTGTGAAAAAGCAGACTATACAGTGTCTTCTTACAGTTCATCATTTTCATTCTAGATGGACAGTTCTTTTTTCTCCTGCTCAACTGGATGTTTTGTTCCACTGTAATGTCAGATGCAATCTCAAAAGAATGTCACTTAGTTAAACGTCTGCCAGAGGAGCTTCAGAGCACTTTACTTTGAAAACAGGTGCACTACACACTTTAATGGAGATATATTCTTCTAAGATATATGCATATACATCTGAGAATGATTTTTTCAGTGATTCTCATTACAGCTTGCTCCCCCTCTGGTAACGCTGGACTGCGGAGAGAGGAGGACATGGGTGCCGTACAATCCTTTCCACAGGAAAAAGAGAATTTTGGTACAASTGGTTAACCCAGGAACGCTTGCTTCCCGGACTGCGGGGTTAAAAGATGTTAGTGGACAATAATGCAAAACCCACTGTCTTCTGGTGCTGTTCTGGTCACACCTGGTAAGGTTTATCTATTAGATAACATTGCTTTAATTATATCAAATCTAAGCAGTGTATCACCCCTGAACTGAACACAACAATATTGCAACRTTTGTCTACACTGACAATGAAAAGGAAATAAATTGTGAAAGCTGATAACTGCATCAGTGCTCCGGGTTGAACAATACACCGATAACCTTTATACTGAGCCAACAAATCCGTGCGGACTAGACCTTATTGTTTGGCATGAAGATCTACTGAAAAACGAACTTGCTACATTTACTGATGTCCTTGGCTAGTGGTTCCCAGATCAATGGTTATGAGGCCATAGCAGATAGTTTGCAGCTGGTGTTTGGAACTATACTGAAGCATTTAGTTTATGAATTGGTTAGCTCCTTAAGGATATGCTGATGATCTGTAAAAAAGTTTAAGGACTGAGAGTAGTTCACTGTTCCAAACGTCTGGGACTCACTTGCCTAGACCAGCTATTCCATGTTGTGTGTTTGGCTGCTGTTGCTGCCCTTACATGGCTCTGAAGAGGCAGCTTTTAGGCAGTCTCTCTGCTGCATTAGCTTTACTGTTGTGGAAACAGTGAAAGCACTAGAGGATGTCCTGAACAGACATGATCGAAAGCTGAGAAGTAGTTTATTTAAAAGTGTGGAATTTTCTAAGTTGCTTATGGCAAGAAGTAATCCTATCATAAACACATCTGTATATGTGCTCTTTTCGGCAACAGTGTTGATAATGATTTGAACATAGAACATCATGTTTTGACAATTTAAGCAAAAAATATTTCTGAGCAAAACAAATGGTTTATAAAGAACGTGAGCCAGGTCTGATACTCAAAATCCTGACAACGTGACAAATGAAACGCAGATGTCTTGTCTAGTCTGGCACTCGTGCTAGCAGTAGCTCCGTTTGTCTACATACACTGGCAGTGGGGTATGTTTCCTGAAAACTGCAAGCARAGTCAAGAACTCAACAGGAGCACATTTTATTGTTTTTTAAACTCTATTTTCTTGTAAGGATTCATAAATGCCATCAGTACTGGACAGAGATGTCTGTCATCCCTCCATTTACTGCTAGGAGGGTACTACCTGAAGGAGAAGTAGTCACCTGAAAGCTGCTCTGAATGTCAGGGACTTTGTAGCTTGCTTATTCAAGGATGAGCTTTTAATTAAAATTATGGTTTCATTTTTCACTAAAGGGTCCCTGGTGTCTTACCTGGCATAATAGTCTTCTGGCAGTGGAAACACTTAGATGAGTACTCATCCGAGTAGCATTCAGTACACAGCAAGAGCTCATCCTTGGCAGCGAACGGCTTCTCCACCAGAGAGCGATTGCATTTGGCACACTTGAAGCACGCCTCATGCCAGTGACGGCCTTTGTAGGCCAAGTCCTTGGAAAAAGTAAGTCCATGTTAGTGAAGGTATTTCCTTACAGTGTTCTTTCCCCCCAGCTTCTCCTAGAAAAAAAAAAAGTGCAAAATGAAGAGCACTTGAATAGCATTTACATGTGTATCTGGCAGAAAGCCTGGTCGAAGATAAGTACTCAAAGCTGCTGTGTCAGGATGTTTTGTAGATCTCTTGTACAGGCCATTAAGACCTGCTTTAGCACAAGCAACTGTCTTTTCGCATTTAGCATCAGAGACAAGCTTTTACTGGAAGAACCATTTCATATTTCAAAGTTGGCCTTCAAGTGGAAGCAAATAGTTAATCTTTTCTAATATGCACAGACCGCCTGACAAGGCGCGCATACTCTACAGACTTCTAACTAGAATTTCATCTATTTTTTAACATCACCACTTTTTTTTTCCAGTTGACACTATAGAGGACTAAAGGAAGGTCATGTTATTGTAGAGAATAAGCATTTAAAACCTCATTATTTGAGGAAGAAATGATTCTTATGAAGATTATTTAAAAAAAACATTGCTTTTGTTTACACCTAATATAACTCCCCATAAAAAGTTGGCAGAAAGCTGTTTGTTTAAGACTCAGCAGGCTTAAGGGCCAAGAAAGCTAACAGCATATGTATGAGACCTCCACTAAGAATTCAAATAAAGAGCAAATAGCAGATTTTATTTTTCCAAGGTTAAAAAAACAGGGGGAAAATGCACATTACCACTGTCACCACCAAGAAAAAAGAAAAACCCCTTCAAAATAAACCAGATCCTTCCAGGTCTTCTTTATAAATAATGAACGAAGCACAAAAACGCACAAATCCAGTCTAATTTTTCTCCTTTGTCAGTACCCCTCTCTTTAAAGTATTGAAACAGGAAGTGAAATACACTCCAGGCTGCATTTTAGGAGGTGCTGAGCACTTGCTTCTTTTGGTTGCTCAAGTTTCTAAAAAACAGGCTATCACCACAGAGCAGCTGGAGGCAAAAGAACGGGGAAGAAGGGGAGGAAGAGAGCAAAGCCCTAGCACCTTGGTACTGCAAGGGGCAAACACCGACAGATCTCTGGGTTGTTTTCCAAGCTGACCCTGGCCTGTTGCACCCCTTTCATGTTACTCCTGCAGTATTTTTGTCCCAATTTTCCCTTCCATTCAGTCCAAAGACTTGTTTTTTTTATTAATGATTGCTGCTCCTATCACTTAATTTTAAATTTTAAAGGTGGAATTTGTCAACCCAATCATGTGTTCTCCGGATGACCCTGTCTGGGGCTACAGATGCAAGTTTACTGTTGAAATGGCCAGTTAGAGTTTGAGGACAATTTTCATCCAAATCAGCATTTTCCTTTGATGCTTCCTTTACAGCCCTGAGCTGTGCTCATGGCATGTGCTTTGAGCACCATGAGGTKCATTGGCTGGAGAGGCTTCCTGAGAGGCTTGTTTTAATAACTGTATGACCTTTTATTCCAAATGAACATAGGCAAAGCAAGCATGGGGAGAAGGTACATACTGAGCTCRGAAAGACAAAAGGTGTTTGTACAGTATTCATCTGGCCCTAAAATTCAAAGTCAAATATACAGGCTGTAAATTGAAATAAAGGGTGGGGGAAACCCTGACAAAGAGAATAGAAGAACTCATATTATTAATGTTCTTAAAAAAGGGGAGAAGGGAAAGGAAAGCAAAGTCCTGGAAGACAGTCACTAACATGTCACCTATGAGACAAGCAAGGTAAGCAAGGAATTAAGTTAAAATTAAAAGGTACTTTGTTTCCAAGGATGGAAGGTATAACATAAAAGTGTAAATATGGTTTCTTTTCAGCTTGATTTCTGTATGTGAGTAGCTGCAGTAAAAGTAAATTATACTATATAGTTAAAATAATTTTCTGTGGGCAGCTCTCAAATTCTAAAGTTTCATTCAACCCAATCCACTGAATTACCCACAGATAAGGTAAAAGAAAGTTACAGCTATGCAGGACAGTAAAGAGAAAATTAAATCAAAATTTTATATAACTTCTTTTCTGCTGTTGCAAGAACCACCCTCCAAAGTAAAAAAAAAAAACAAATCCAAACCAGAATGGCAGTGTAAAGAAGGAGTCAGAATCCCTTCTGCTCAGTGAAACACATCACCCCTCACCTACAGACTGGAGAACAGCCAGAAACTGCAACTATAACATTTGCTTAGGACCTAATCACCGCACATCAGTTTTCAAGGGTGGGTGTCCAGCGTGACCCACAGGATGTGCTTGCCCTTCAGGGGAGCTGCGCGAGTGAGAGTGGACAGGGGAATGGTACCCTAGCACTTCAGAAACACCTAATACCTCACTCTGGGCCACAGGCAGGTGCTTTTTTCCACTCATGATTTTCACCAGTCAATCCTTTCCTGTGATCCAGCGCACAGACAACAGGACAGCGCACAGAGAGTGAATTCAGAGCCCCCTCTGGCCCAACAGTTAGGGGACTGAACACCCAAACAAGTAGGAATACTTGCTTGAAGTTAGGTAAACCTTCAAATGTGGGTTTTCTGTAGGCCAAAAAATTCCTCTAACCAATACATTTGTTAATAGAATGGRGGACATAACAAGCAGGCATCAAAAACACATCCATGTGTGTCACTGAATGAAATTCAAAGAATGTAACAAGCTCAAYGAACACTTTCTGATCTAGCAATTGGAGATGGGATGTGTGTTGAAGTAGACATTAAAATACACTGAGAGAATCCAGGGGCCCCTGAGGCAAAGAAGCCTAGGAAATAYGTTGTGTGGGAATCGTGCCAGGGTWTGAACGTAAGMTACTGATCTCTGACAGTTGCAGCCTTTAGGAAAGTCCTAATTTCTCTATCTTCTCAAGCAGATGAGTATGTAATGAATGCCAAATCCTGGAAGCATGTGCTTGAAGTCCTCTGCCTCACACCTGACCRGATATATAAACCTTGATAAGTGCCATTTTGCACCAGAAATACTTAGAAGTACTATGGATATGGATTAAATAATTCTGTTTTTTTCATGGTACATCAGCAGCCCTGCTACCCCTCAAG
The DNA here is from genome assembly GCF_003343005.1 of Rhea americana. Lineage (NCBI taxonomy): Eukaryota > Metazoa > Chordata > Aves > Rheiformes > Rheidae > Rhea > Rhea americana. The sequence goes on from NW_028186536.1 coordinate 72,748, forward strand.
CATTGTGTGGTCTTTGCAGCTAGGAAGTAAGTGCAGAGGAAGGACAGAATCCAGCATGTCAACCAAAAACCGCTATATGAGTCTCACYCTATATTTGTGTTTATCAAGTGCACGTAAGTGTAGATTCCCTAGTGTTTGTCCCTGAGCTTTCCTATCCCAAGTCRGCACTGAGTGGTCCTCCCTGCTGTGCATGGATGCACAATGGTGCAATGGCTGTGCTTGGGTCTCTTCACCAGCACAGGGATAYGCAGAAGACCTGATACCTTAAAGAAATGGGATTTATCTGTAATTTAACAAGCAGCAGCAAGATAAAGCTGAGTCCTTACCTTGGAATCGCACTCAATAGGTTGCTTGCACTCTTCRCAGGAGTTGGCAAATAAGCTGTCGTAACATGGAACACAATAAGCGTTTTCTTCCCTCAATGCATATTTCCTCCCACAAAGAGACTGCAGGCAGTAATGGCAGCCTGTGTGATTGCTAGTCATTCTGGCGCGTTTTTACCTGTGATCTGGAAAAATGGAAGAATCATGTATTCAGTGGGTGAGAGTTTCCTTGCCCAAATAATAAAAATAATTGTTGCTTTATCAGTGCAAGTTAGAACAGGTGCTTCTCGATATTTGCAGAACACTTGAGTTTCTAATGCAGAACTGTTCCACAGTAAAATGATAGTCTTGACATACAGTGGTAGTCTTTAACATCTGATATATATGTGTGTGTGTGTTTGTGTGTGTGTGTATGTATAAAATAGTAGTCCTTAACAATGGTAGCATGATTATGGTAGCATAGCATTTAATGGGTAATCTTAAACAGCATATACTATGCGTTGTGTTAGAGAGAGCAGGAAGGTTGCTTCAGCTTAGTCCAGTGGTACTTACACTGATAGTCTGGTACCCGAGAATGAAGTTGTCTTCCCATTCTCCGTGCACAACTTACTGAACTATATTAGTGTGAGCATTAGGTGCTGCACTGTGAGGAATATCTTATCCCAAAGTCAGGGGTGGAGATTATAGTGGGCATATAATGTCCATGTGKGTACATAATGTCCATATAATGGACATGAGTTTAAAAATCAAAGAAGAGTAGAGTTAAAAGGTCAAAGAGAAGCGTTAGGCACTCCTAAGTGTGTTCCTGGCTTTCCCTTGCCATTCCTATCCTTCTGCTCATTTCTTCCTTTTCAAAAAAACCCCACCTCTACCTAAGTAAACAGGGGGAAGACAAGGAACTCCAAGTTACACAGTCAGCTTTCACGTTATAATCTCAGTTGTAGGGTTAACATTTGATGGCAATGTAAGGTGATGCAAGCAGCCCTGGATAGTGAAAGAGCAAAATATATAGAGAACTAAAYTAATAAAACCTAGACAAAATCCTGACTCAAAGCAAGTTTCCCTTTTATTGTCACTGCAAAAGATTGCCTTTTTCCCAGGTTCCAACTTGGCAGTGCCCAAATCCTGAGAGAGAGATGATATTTCTGTGCCAGCCAAGTGCAGGAAATACCACAAGTCTGTTGAGAACCGATTGTATGTTTCCCATCCTTCTTTTGGGAACTTCRGCTGTTATATGTCTGCAATGCTGAACATTTTAAGGACTGTGGAAATGGGGACTTATTTCAGCCTTGTTGTTGCTGATTCACTCATCAGCACTTTGCTAAAATTGGGTTTTAGTTCCTGGGAATGAATGAAGAAGAATCCAGAAAGTTCCCAGTGAAGCAAACCCAGAAATATCTGCTGGGCTCGCTGGATTGCAGTCTTCATTAAAGTCATCAAATTAATCACTGCAATCAGTGCCAAAAATCATAAATTTGTGAGGATTTAAAAAAACTGCTGAAGGTCTCTTAAAATATTTATAGTTCATTGACTCTTTACCTGAAATCTTTGCACTTTGAAAAATGGTGCAAGTCAGTTTATCTTAACTAGATGCAAAGAATGAAAATAAGGAAGAGAYGCATATGAGGAATAAGGTTTGAGAGAGCACTTACCATCCCAGAGCTTACATTTGGCCCATTTAGAAGCCCATTAAAATTAAAAGCTCACTCAAATACTTATTTTTATACATTAACTGCCTATCACATAATCATAGTTCAGCTTCAAAGAGGCGTTTTATCTTTTTCTGGGTTTCTACTCTGTGAACTGCAAGATGTAATCCAAAATGATAGTTTAAACTATGGGAAAGACAATTACTGCAAATTTCCACCAGCACAACTGCTTAAGRCCAAGAATTTTTAATCTATTCCTGGAGAGGTTGTAGTAACACCGTGAAAAAGGGGCAGGGAGGAAGGCTAAAATGCTTATCTTAGACCAAAAGTAGYGATGATTAGGCACAAGCTATGTAAAACTTTTTGTTTCTGCAAATTGAAAATCTTTTGGGTTGAACTGATTTACTGTTTTTCTGATTGCCCTAAATCTTTGTGCTAGCCAAGACAAGGTGCAGTAAAGAAGTCAAATAATCTGCTTTGTGCTAGCCAAGACAAGGTGCAGTAAAGAAGTCAAATAATCTGCAACTCAGATCAGTGGGAAACATGTTAAAAGTTGAAAAAAATTGCTTAAAAATTGCTTGCTTAAAAATATTACAGATGCATTTTATTTCCTATCCTTGGGATAACAGTGCTTGAAGCTAGCCTTCCATCTCCTTAGTATCAGGGATTGGAACGTGCAAAGAATGAACCCATGTATACGAGAAAATGACATCCATCAGGTTGCATATTTACATGACGTGACATATAAAAAAAGACATGCATAGCACAGGAACTCAGTGCAGGAGTACTACATGGTCATCACTAATATCAGGGTTAACTTTCGTTCTTTTCCTTCTACAATGAGGCAGCAGTATAGTTTGGTGGTTAGGGACACAGTCAAGAAGGAATGTTTGTGGTTGACTGGGCTCTATATTCAAGGCCAAAGAACAGGCTTGGAACTGGATTTCAGAGGAATTTTCATTCCTCTTTTTATGGGAATTATAGTTTTAAAMAGCCTCTGAGGATAACCCTGACTAGACTACCTGATTTTCTCCTTGCTGAACCTCAGCTTTCCAAAAAAGTTTCATCACAGCRTAACAGTAGCAACAGAAAAATACTAACAGAACATACACGAAGAACTTATGTGTGTATACTTACAGTGCTTTCTGTAGCACAAAGCTCACCAGCAAATAGCTTCAGATGTCTGCAGATACATCTCTGTGTGTGTTCATTCTAGTGAATGGCAATAAGCTATTAAGCTACTGAAAAGAAAACTCTGCATTCCTCACATTTTTTTTTCTCCAAAAAGTAGTACATTTTTTTTTCCTTCCCTCCCTGGCCAATCTGTTTGAGAAAGTCTGGGTTGTGTGCTCATAGGAGACATGCTATTGCAATACCCAAGAACTTCRGAATCTTTAATACAGATCTCCTAAAAACCTATGTGGGAGCTGTTACCCTTGTTTTACAGCTGAGAAGAGTTGCTGGAGAACATTAAAAGCTACACTAGAATCAAAGGTCAGGCCCTTGAAGCTGTTTTTTCTAATAAAGAACTTGGGTTCTACAAGGCTCTTTTTCAGAAAAACTGTTCAGAAYTGACCATGATGAAGTGAGACCATGTTTGGATATGGAGCAGAGATGGCATGAAAAAGAATGATTTTTTCAAATTTCTTGACAAAGATCTGGGTAATCTTTGTGAACTGCTTTTACTGTTAGATACCACAGCAAAATAAGTGAATCACATCTCYCCCAGTACCACTTACCCTTGTCCCAGTAAATAAATAATGTTACAAGCATCATGCAGTTAAGTAGACCATATTTCTTGTGCTTTGATCCTAATCTCTGAAATATGTTTACTTTAAGCTTTCTGGAAGCTGGACTTTGTGTTTTGGAGGTCATTTAGGAAATCTCTGGGGGTCTGATGCTGTTCGCTCTCATGGAATGAAACTCTGACTCCAGGATCCCAGCAGCTAGCTTGCGTCCTAGGCAAAGGGAAACGCTCAGACTTCTGCACTCCTTGAGAAAAGATTATTTTGTAATCTAAATTGGAGCAAGGGTAAAGTAAGTTAATTTGAATGTGTATAGTAGGCACAGATATGTGATTCATAGTTGTTAGAATACCCCAAAGGGTGCAGAGGAACGCTGCCGAGGATGTGAGGATATTGCACTGATGTCCCTGGGGTCAGAGTCAAGAATGCAGCAGTCTCATGGTAGAAAATATGAAGCAGATGAAAAAAAAGCAACACAGAGCTGTTTTTTCTGCCTGCTGTTCCAGCAGAGCAAGATGGAATACAGCTATCACAAATTAGGAGAGGGACTTGCTCTAGAGGCAAATTCTTTCCTGTAAGATGTAGAGTGCTAAAAAGCTTCCAGAGAGGAAAGCYGTAGGAAAGTGGTTGTGAAGTCTATCCAAACCTGACAAATGTGGAACCAACAGGAAAGCAGTGCTTGTTTTCTCACTGTAGTTAAAAAGAACAGCTGGAATCTCAATATCTCTCTAAATAAATGTACGYTGACTTTCTTTAGATTATATAAATATACAAAGCCCAGAAATATTAGTTGTGCTTAGATGGAATGAATAGACATATACATTTACACACATTATATATTTTTACACATATATATAAATATGTATCTTTTGGTTTATGACATTCTCATGGGCTATTTCCTGATCTAAATAAGCCTGCCATGAACTACCTCATCTTTTTCCTTAAGAACATGTGATAAATGGAACAAGGCTCTCCATTAGTCTCTGAAACAGGCATAACGAAAGAAAAATGATAGCAAAATAAATCATTGCAATAACTTAACTGAAGGAGAAGAAAAACAAATCGATCTATTATGAGGGACACACCCCTGTAAGCCACCCCAGGCAGTTGTTTATTTTCAGTTAAGCATGTTTTCTTCTCTGAACATAGTTTTGCTCATTTACATGAATTTGCTGATTTGATTTGCTCTTTTTTTTTGAAAGCTGCTGAACTATTCATCACAAATACATTTGCAAAATACATTAGCGACGCAAGGTTAGAACTCCATACTAGAGCTAACGATATCATTATTTTATAAATTAAAGTTTCAAAGAATGTTCTGCAAGGAAATTTTTCTCATTTCAAAGATCACAGTTTCTTTTTTTTTCCTCTGGAGGCCTGCTACTCCCTAGAAATCTGTTGTTTTATTGTGACTAGACCTAATGGAAGGGAAAAAAATAAATTCCCCACTGGACATTTAAGTGTGTGCTGCATTTTCAAAACACTGGCAATATCCTTGCAAACATTTGGTGGGTATAGAGCTCTCACTAATAAAGTTCTGCTTTTAAGGAGCCAAGACAGCCATGATAACTGAGATTAGGCTATAAAAATGTGATTCTAATGCTTCAAGGTCCAGAAGTGACACCATTTTAGTGGACTGTCTAGGTAAAGCAGCTCATATAGTGGTTGATCTGGTAACTGCACCATACTGCATTGTACTGTGTTTACATACCCTACAACCATGAGTAGAAAGGAAAAAAAACTCTCTGACTTAAATAGGGGGTTTAGCATCACAGGAATTCTGTAACTTTCTCCTTAGTTGGTATTGCAGTGAGCTTTGTTTATTCCACATAAACTCGAACATTGCTGTCATCAGCTAAATTCACTCCCTTTATCCCAGTGCAACATAATTTGCTACTTGCTTAGACTTCAAAGTGATGAAAATACACCTGCTTAGGATTTGCAGTGGTGAGGATGCACAGAAATCCTGCAGCAGACAAACCCCGTCCCTCAAAATTTCCTCCGTACTCACCAGAGTGAACTGGAATCTCCGGGCCCCATTTCTTCCATGGCCATCTAGGTTTTTCCTTTAAATTAATCAATACAACTTTAACCAGCAGCATCTAGCTTGTTCAGTACAACCTGCACTTGCTGCCGAGGTCATACTAAGGGATTTAGTTGGCAATGTTTAAGTTGATGTATGCCTCTCTCCTAATGAATATCACGAGGTTTGCTGTTGAAGCTCAAGAATTACCATTGCAGTAAACCCACTATACAGAGAAATTAGAGGTCAGAAATAAGCACATCACAAGTAACAGCTGAAAGCTGTTTTTCAGAAGAAGGAGCCAGAAAAGTTGCTGACTGACTACAGAATTAAATCCAGATGACTTGCTGGAATTTTTTTAAACTAATCAACATGTGAGAGTCGGGGACTGCAATTGATTATTTAATAAAAATRTTATACTGGTGCCCAGAGTTTCCAATCAGAATCGATACTGTTATTCTGCACACAAAAAGCTTGGCTGGTCCTCAGTGTTGCTGTTCAGTATTTAAGCATAGCTGAACAGTCCGTGGAGTGTTCTGCGTCGATTCGGGTCTCTCCCAAGCTATTTATTACCCACGAACACAAACCCTTTTCATCTGTTCAGATTCCTGGGTGCTGTCAATATCTTCAACAGCAGCAGTACAAGGGGCGGGGGGGAGGGGGGGGGGGAAGGTTAATGCTAAGACTTAGATCATTGCTTGTATTTTTCTCAAGTCATTCTTACCTGCATTTTTTACAGTTTTTTTAAACATATTCTGGAACAACCAGAATGTTCTCCTAATATGTTCATTACAGAGCTCATTACTTCAGTTTTATAAATCTGACAATAATCCTGCATGAACCTATGAAATATATCACTCCTGAACTGGTGTACCTTTTCATGTGAAAACCTATCAGTATTCTCTGGGCTGTTATATGCATTTAGCCATCTCACAAGTTTGAAGATTATGTTTGGCACAAAAGTCCCATGTGGAAAACTACATCAAAATTAGCTGGTGAGTTAAACACTTAACAGATATTTAGATTGTTTTAAATTGATGAGCTTCAGGTGGCCAAGTTCAAAATGCACTGAGTCCTGAAAGCAAAGCGGTCACAGGCCTAAGGCATGGCTGAGAAATGGTTAACGAATGCGAGGTACAATCCTAAAGGAAGTTTAGGTAATGTCACCAGCGATGATGTCCCCCAGGGGCCGATACTGGGGCCAGGACTGCTTRACTTCTTCGTTGATGACCGGGAAGAAGGGACAGAGTGCCTCCTCAGCAAGTTTGCAGATGACACCAAGCTGGGTGGAGCGGCTGATACCCCCAGAGGGCTGTGCTGCCTTTCAGAGGGGCCTGGGCAGGCTGGAGAGTTGGGCAGAGAGGAACCTTGTGAAGTTCAGTAAAGGGAAGTGCAGAGTCCTGCACCTGGGYGGGAATAACCCCATGCACCAGGCTTGGAAGACGATCAGCTAGCTGCAAAGCAGCTTGGCAGAAAAAGCCCTGGAGGTCCCACTAGGCACTGAGYTGACCGTGAGTCAATAACCTGCCCTTGCAGCAAAGAAAACCAACAGCCTCCTGGGCTGTGTTAGGAAGAGCATTGCCAGCAGGTCAAGGGAGGCGATCTTCCCCTCTGCTCAGCCCAGGTGAGGCCACAGCTGGAGTGCTGGGTACAGTTTTAGGTTGCCCRGTACAAGAGAGACATGGAGCTACCAGAGCAAGTCCAACAAAGCCCAGATTTTGAAAGATATTTTCAAAGAAAACRAAGAAGTGGGATTTTCAAAATACATAAGCAGCTACGAGATTTGTTACCATTCATTTCAATGTCTCCCGATATGTCATGTCTCCTTCTCAGTGAAAGTACATTCAGTGAAAGTGCACAAATCTGGTTACAGGAGGAAAGGCAAAGGAAACTAGTGATTTTAGCCAATTTCTGTCAAAGAAAAGAGCAGGTTCAGTATAGTCAGCAYTTCCACAGGGAAAAATCACTTCCAACAATCTCAAGTGTCAGCCATGTGTGAAATTAAGAGCGAATGCCAGTTCCACTGTTTTCTGCGTTGTCACGGAGCATGAAGTATCATCCATATGTTTTTTGTCAACCAGCCTGATCTAGATACAACCACTGTCCAGGAGCTGAGGCCTTCTGGTGGAAAAGAGTTTCTGACCTATCTGTGCTATCTGGTTTTCTACAATAAAAAAATGTTTTGATATTGATATTGTTGCACTTTGGTGCAAGTTAAAACTCTTTCTCTTCATTGATAATACTGAATGTTAAGCTGGTGTTAATTGTCACAGATCAAGTTACGGAAGAGATATGCAGGTTCGGATGCCTTCAGCAATCTCAATTATTCYGGTGGCTTGGCTCGGGAGGAAGCGCCGGCAGCGCTCTGCTCCATCGCTCAGCATTGCTGTGTATGAAACAATGAGGAATAAAGACGTGTTTTGGGCACTGACAGCCCACACTAAATATACTCCTGACCAGAACTCAGGAGGGAAGGCAGACCTAAAAATGATTTAGCCATGATTTAAAGACTGTGTGAAGGAACAGGACTATAGTTGTACATATTGTTTTTTAGTTCGGCAGGCAAAACCATCTTAAGGAAGCCAAAAGAAACCCTACACGAGATGCCTAGGCAACCACCTGCTCTTGAGAAAAGYTTCCTAATCCCATTTAGGGGATTAGATTCATGCTCTGGGACATGAGGATATATAAGCTTCCAAAACCGATATAAATTAAAAGAAGTTACTGCATCAGGGTATTCTTGGAAGAAAAGGAGTTTTGCACTAAGCCTGGTTCAAACTGCTTTAATAATTTTAAAATTTTGATGTATTCCAATTAACATTTTTTTGAATGAATTTTTATTCATTCCAAGGAAATCCAAGGAAAATTTTCATTTTGCTTTATAAAAGTAAGATTCACAAAAGTGAAACCCAAGAAAAATGTTGGTCTAAAAATAGATCTTAAATTTTTGATAGAAAAATGTTTTAGTAAAAACTTAAATTTTGATTTTTGAGATAAAGTGAAAATGTTCATTGCAGGAAGCAATGAACTTCTAACTAGCTGTACATATTAGCCTACAAAAATGGGAAAATTTGTAGAAAAGTGGGAATCTGTATGTAGAATCTAAATGTAGAAAAATGGGAATCTGAGTTAAAGAATCATCTCATTTTGAGGTAAGAAACTCATTAGCAAAAGGATGTTTATGCTGGGATATGGTTGTCTCCTAATTAAAATGGTGGGAAGGCCAGGAATGACATGTCGTACTTGCATGGAAATACTAATGTATCTTTTACTACTATCAAGCTAAGCGCTAGCGAGTACTAAATTTTTTCAGAAGAGGAAAAGAAACATTAATAATTCTGGGCTGAACTGTTCACAGCGAGAATTGACTTCTGAGGCCACAGCTGAACTTTGGCAATGAACAGAAATTCTGCCCCCAACCACTTCTTCCCTTTCTGCCTGGCTTCCTCCTGCCCCCTTTCCTGCCTCCACCCTCACTTATGATCTAATTATGGAAAATAGTTTAAAGTGCTTAAATAAAAAGAAAACAAAAGTTACAAATGAAGACATGGGGTGAAGTCCTTATCTGAGAGATTGGCCAGTGAGTGCATCCACAGCATGAAGATCTCTGCTACAACGTCAAAAACGTCCACACGTCAAAAATCCTTCTCCTGGMTCTCCTTTGTAGGAGGCACTGATGACCCCAGGAGAGGCCAACATGCCTGCGCAGCTGTGCAAAACTCCACCAAGAAAAACAGCAGCATCTCCGCAAGACACTAATGCTATGGGCAGGAACACATCTCCCTGCAGAGAAACAAGCTTGCCTTTGGGACTGAAAGCTTTCTCCAGGAAACAAAAGCAGCGGAAAATGATGTCTCAGATAAGGTAAGGTGCTTAGAGGTGATGAAAGAAATCAGCCTTAAAATYACCAAGAGGTAACAGAGCTTCAAAACGCACTGTTGATGCTGACTGCAGCCTTTAAGATCTTAGCAAGAAATATGCTATACCTTTATTATATGCTTCCAGCTGCAGGGACTGGATTTCTCCCACCCTTACATTTTATTTCAAGGAGAGAAAAGTTGATAAATAGTAGCATGTTTCTTGAAAACGGGTACAGTACATGAATTAAAATGCTATTAAAAATAGCAACAACTCACTGTGCAATACATTTTTTTTCCAGACTGGTTTTTTAAAAGCCTATGACCTACTTCAGAATGGTTTTAAGAAATGAAATGAGCAGTAAGAAAAAGATGAGCAGCAGCAGCAGCAGTATATGTGCTTTAGAGCAAGCTAAAATTGGAAAGGACTTTCATTACCCAGTTAAAAACACCTCCCACAACACCAAACCAAACATAATGTCCCCAAGTGGTAATACAGCATCTGCTGCAGCAGCACAGCCTCTTACTTTTCTCTCCTGGCTGTACTATGCCAACCTGACGTAGTTTTCTGAGGAAAAAAATAAACCCAGATGCAGCACTTTCTAATAAAAATATGAAATCTTATAAAAGTGAACCAAATCTAAAGGTTTCTGATCTCAGTCGTGTTGCAAGCTTGTCACTAGCTAGATGCCATTACAGCTTAGGAAAAACAAAAACTGGTGTAAAGAGTACTAATATGTATGATCCCTATCTCAGTTCTCCCTGTTCCCGGGTATTTACATTTTTAGGCCAGTCAGCTCTGTTGCTTGTAGGGCTCCACCCATCAGATGCCTCCTTTTTACCAAGTTTTACATGGAAAACACAGACAACAGTGCTGCAGACAATTTGTGACCACAGGAATCACAGGCTGGGAAGTCACTGCTATGTACAGACTAAGAAATGCTGCGCAGAGYGCTGAGTGGAGCCCATAGTAGCGTGATGCCAAAGCAAGGACTGCCTGTGTATTCTGGATTTCTGCTGATGATCAGCTCGGTAGGCAYTGCTAGCAGAACTAGTCTTAACTATCCTCTACAACTGCTACCTCCCTGGAGTACAGAGGTTCAACAGCAACATAGTGGTATTAAAAAATACATATACACATGCATGTGTATCTACTAGGCAGATAAACCAGTGAAGGTCTAATCCATTGGTGAAATCCCCAAAGATGCCATGCTCTTTGTATTCTCCTACTTTTAAAATAGTGAAGCGCTCATAGAATATAAYAGAGACTGAGGGCAAAAAAGGTTTTTGGGAGAATGTCCAACAGCCAGCTGTCATGAAAATACCCTGTGGATAGTCTTAAGTAGTCTTATATAACTTGTTTTGTTTCCTCCCAGGTGTTACATGAACATATGCTTCCTCTTCTCTTGGACCATGATGCCAGAAACATTTGCGTATGTATGTAAATTAATGCAGCTGACTAATATCACTCAATGCTTGGAAGTCRTAACAGGCAGTTTAGTAATTCATAGAATCGCAGAATCAGTAAGGTTGGAAGGGACCTCTGGAGATCATCTAGTCCAACCTCCCCACTCAGCAGGGTCAAKTGTTGGATTGGAAATGAAGATTTGAACTCTGCATGTTGGGTGAATTCATACTTACTGGGAAAGCACTAGGMACAATTCAGTTATCAAGTCTCAACGTTTGCACCAAAGTTGCAGAAACAAACTGGTACAATTTGGCCATATGTGCGTTTCACTAAATAGATGGAATTACGGCAGGGTGACATTTTGCCTTCATTCTCTGCCCTGCATTTGTTTTAAATGTGCTGCAAGGGTGGAACATTTTACTAGTTTAACTATGCGGGTGCATCAAGGGCAGGCTGCTGCTCTTTGGGCTGGGAAAAAAAGGTAAAATACTCAGATATACACACTTCTTTATGACAGATGACCTATTTTCACTGTTGGTAGTAATCTAACACATTTAATCCCAACATAGCAAATTATGTCTCAGTGAAAAAACTCAGTCCTACAAGAGAGCTCACTAGATGACTTTTGAAGGCCATGAACCCACTTAGGAGAGGTTGATGGAAAGAAATATGCAGGAGTGGAAATCCTTTGCTTTTGTTTTTTTCTTTACTGTAGTGAGAAAATAAAGGAATGTTGCTAGAATTTGGTGTAGAAAAATTTGATTTTTTTTAACATATGTTTTTGCGCATCAGCATTTTCACTGAATAAAAATCTTAATTGAAGATTTTTTCTATCTCAAGCAGGTGAGTAAATAACATCCTGTTTCCTCATGAGATCAAATATGTCATTGCATAGACTCTGTTTTATCTTCACTGCTCGTGTCGTGGGAGTAGCAACATTGACTGGTCCTTAGACTTGGTTCTGGGTTCTGCTCATGCCCTGCCAGAGACTTGCTCTGCGCTTTTGCCACGTCAAGAGTCACATCTCTCGGCCTCTTTCACTCCCCCTCTTCTTCTATTGGGCCTGCTGGGGTGGTAAGGTCTTCAGAACAATTATGTGACTGGGTATCTTAGCTTTTCCCTTAAGTCTTAAAATCTCAATACTAGATCTTAAACATATTTCTTACTATTTTAACATGGTCTGTCTTCCTCGGAGTGGCTATGAATTAAAATTAGACACTGAAATGAATAGATATCAGTATTCTGTCTTACTTTATTATGATGTGAGGTTACTGACCCTTCAATTACTGCTCTGCTGGGATTTTTGTAATATCCTGGCATGTGAAAATGTCATTTTTGGCTTTTGACACTATATTACTTTCAAAGTAGAGTCCTTTCTACAATTATAAATACATACTATCCAAAAGCTGGGTCCAGTGTGGGATTGCCCTATTCCAGTGAACAGGAAATTAAGGCTAAAGATTATATGAACACCCAAAACAGGCAATATTTAATTTTGACAAATTATAAGTGTTAAAAATCTTCAGTATCACTTAAGTGATAATGAAAAAAAAATCCTTTCCTACATTTAGGATTGTTTTAAAAACAGGTAATATAACTCAAGAGTATTGGGTAACAATGAAATCTAGCCAAGTGATAATGTGAACCCTGACACTTAGTGATAGAAAAGCAATTTCTTTTGCAAACCTAGAATGGAATTAATCACTTTCAGCATAGGATGACCCTCAGAGTCCATAACTCTAATTAGCTGTGGGACAAGACTGGCCTGAGGGGGAGGCAAGTGATAAAAAGCAGCAGAAACTATGTTAAAATAAAAAAAAAGAAAAACAGTTCAAGTCCTTTTGCTAACTTATGTTAAATTTGGTAAATGTTTTCAGGAAAAAGCAAAAGCAAGCAATTAAACACAAATCTAAGAATTCTGCTACTGCATTTAAAATAAGAAAATGTTATGCATTTTTAATTTGAAATGTTTCTCAATGCTCTTCCATTTTCAAGCACCAGATTAAAACTTTCACAATTAGAATATCTGTTCAACATGAAAKATTTTCTCTAATTTTCTTTCTTCCTTCATGCAAATAGAGAACAAACCCAGCTATACAAAGAACTCGAATGATGGCACAATTTTTCATGTTATAATACATAAATGAATATTGATGTTGCTTAATTAGTAGCTTAGGCTGCTCACTTGAGGAAGACTGGTCTCCTGATAAACAGACTCATAGCTTAATGCTTGGAGGTGTTTATACAGCCTTCCTTTCAAAGATCTCAGGCACTATTCTAATAATAATAAAGTGATCCTGAAATACGGCCGAGAGATACTTGTCTACAGGAAAGGTTAATGCCTGTCAAAATAAAATAACTGATTAGCCCAAGACCAGAGCGCAAACCTGGAAGAAYGGGAAGAGAAGCTCGCTGTTGTCCTGCCTTTGCCTTTAGAGGACTTTGCTCATCAGACTGCAGTCATGGACCTGGCAACAGGGAGTTACAAGTACTGTAGGTTGTGAAGGTTGCCCAGTGCACAACTTCCAGCTGAAGCACTGCTGGATAGAAAGCGCTACTAAAATTAGCTGAAGCAATAAAGTGCTCCAGTTGTGAACTTTACAATCACCCTTAATGACTCTGGGGTTATGACTAATACTTACCCAAGACACTCTGAGGGAAATTTGTCCAGTTTTTTGTTAAACCTCTTAAGACCACAGCAGCTGAGACAGTTCCTGATCATTAAGGATTTTCCAGTGAACCTGGGCTGTCTCCAGTTGATCTTGGCTAATGTTATTTTGAACTCATTTTTTTCTCCTCAGTGTAACAAACCTGGTTTTACAGATGGGGAACTGAGGCGCAGAACAACTGTCCTTCGAACTTTGAAGGTCACTTTGAACTAAATCCAGGTCTCCTCTGTGTGTGCTCTGTCACTAATGCTGTGCTCTGTCTCTAATTCTTTTTATGCTCTGATTCTTTCTATCAATTCAGTTATCTATGCACAAAGACAGGTTATAGAAAAATGAATGTTCTTCTGGTTTATAAAAGTAGTCAAGTGTGAGGCCAGCAGTGAACAAGGGAAGCCCATTCAGATCCACTATTCATAATATCTTGAATTTACTAGTCTTTATATATGGACCTAGAACAAGTTCAAACTCAAGACAGCTCTGATTGAAAAGAAACACACCTACTAGTGTGAAAGTAATGAAGCAGAATCAAAGAAAACTCTTAGTCTAAGAAAAGGAAGACGGAAGAAGGGACGGTAGTTGATGTATACTGTGCAATATCACAGACGAACCGGGGCTATTCACAAAAGCTAACTTAAGTCTACTGAGGCTATTTCACTAATRTGCTCTTTATAGTTGAAGGAGAAAGATAAATTCCTCTTGAGGGTGATTCATATCAGAATCATAGCAGAAATATAATTTAGCCATTATAAAAGAGAGAATAAAAGAAGATTAGCTAGCTGTGGTAAAGTCCTGCCCCTCACAGTATCCCTGCTGCAAAATTTCATGTTGYAGGTTTTTAATAATATTAACTTAATGTATCAGTTTAGTGTTYCTGGAGAAATGTCTATATAATTTTGTGAAACTGCACCCATTTCATCCCTATTACTTTTTATAGGAAAATATAAGCATATGAAATGAGTTCACATCTTCCCAAAGAGAACCACACGCCCTGCTCCCAGCAAAGCGAATTCTGCTGTAAGAGCACGCCTGGAATCCAAGCAGCAACTCATCATTCCCATTTCCAAACTCTGGGGTGCTAGAAAGTTTAATGGAAAAGCTGAACTGGAAATCATTTATTTTAAGAACATCCTGGAATTAGACATAAGACATCATCCTACAGTTAACTGGCAGGGAACATACAGAAAAATATTAAGGCTTTAGATGATCTAAAGGCTTGATCAGAATCCAGGTCTTGTTTAGTGAACTGGAGGAGTTTTCACTTGAACAGGGTCAGAATTTCACCCTCTAATTTTAGGCTYGACATTTAGAAGCCTGACGGTTGAGATTTTAGATTTCTTCCTGTCTATCCATGGTTAGGCAATACTAATAGATTTCAACTATTTACTATTTTTTTTTGGTAAGTAAAACTCAGAAATGGAAAAAAATAACAAAAAGAAAACTAAGCTTTTTTGTTTATGGCCCACAGAACTTCTGTCTTACCATGTCAACCAAAAATATACACTTCCTAAAATATGACTGCCTACAAATAACCTTGAGATATCCTAGTTCACAGTTGATCAGGATCTCTTTCAAACAACTTTTGATTTAATTTCGCTCTTGGATTACAAGAAGGTTAATATGTCATCTTAAGAACCTACCAACTACGCAACTTTAAATCAAAGTGACTTTTGTGACACTGCAATAAAATTACAAGGCAAGACCATCAGCAATCCGTTATAACATTAGTATATTAAATCTGTTACAGCCTGTTTTGTTAAAATACTTTAGAAATGTCAACTCATGACACAAACAGAAGAAAAATGTGGGTGAAAATAGTAGACACAAATACGAAAGACATCTGAAACTTGTTTTTGTGATTTTGTGTCAAGAGATTTTGTGTCAAGTTCCAGTACACAAAAAGATCTTTTGAAACTAGGAAAGTTAAGCAAAAATGGTATTTAAAAATATATTATTGAAATATAAAWTGTATTTGATACTTTAATCCAAGTTTAATTTAACTTTAAGAAATCAGGTATCAGTGCAATTAACATATATAGACTTTAAATTATGGAATATTTCCACCCTGTTACCAGTACTTTTAAAATTCTGCAGTATAGGTACACATTTCTAGAACAATTTTAGTGAACAGACATTTATTCTTTCAGTTCTACTCTTACCCTTTCAAATCCCAAACCAAGATCACGATCCTAAAAATGTGCTAGATAAAAGATATAACAAAATATCTTRTGGAGGGARTATCTTGAAATGATACTTGATTTGATAACAAGGCAAAATTTTGCTATAAATACCAGCTTGGAAACTGCTTTTAATTCAAAGAAAAAGCGAGAACAAACCATGCTAGGCAATGAAGTTAACTGTACTAGACACCAGTGACTTACCGTATCGGAAAAGACACTGTTTAGAGAGTTTTCTTTCAATATCAAATAACTATGAAAGCTTGCCATGAGAAAAAATGATGATTCAAATGTCACAGGAAATAGCATATGCATTTTTGATGGCTTGTGCTCTCAAGTAAACAATATTAATCCTCATATCATTACCAAGGGAAAAAGAAACCCCAGATCCAAACAATCTTCCCCTAGATTAATTAGTAAGCCAGTGCATAAAAAGAAAACTGCATCTGAAAATGTGGCATCTCTTTTTGACACCCAAAAGTAAAAAATTTAACATAAATGTGGAATTCTGCAAATAATTTAAAGAAACTGTAGCCATGGGAATTAGCAGTTTTGTGTCTGAAGAAAAAAAMCTCCTGCTTAAGTGCTTAAAATACTCAATTACTCACTTGCTGCACTACCACACTGAAACATTATTACATAAAGGAGAAATGGAAATACTCAATACTCACGCTTGGTTTCAAGCTGCTTCTCCTTGTAACTTTTGTAGCAAAATAAAGGAAGAAATAATTGGATGTCTTTGCAGAAACAGCATTCAGTAAGTCCAAAAGAAACAGAACGCTTTGCCAGAGCTATTTGAGGGTCCCATCAGAATTTGGCTGCCTGGAAGAAGGCTGAGGGTCAGTTTGTTTCCCTTAGACCTCATGACATGCAAATAGCTGGCTGCCTCACCACTGAGTCAAACCATCCTTTGACATCTTGTGTTTACAAATTACAAATACATACCACGTAGGAGGTTCTTAAAGGAGCATATTTCAGCCAGTTGTCAAAAGAAAAAAAGCACTTCTGATAAAAAAAAAAAAAAAAGACCTCCCTCCAAACAACCCCCCTTCCAAACCCAATCCACCCACACCCACAACACCAAAAACCTGAAGAATCAACCCCCCTCCTCCCCAAATCCCAAACAGTTCAGTTGAAGGTGGGGGGTGGAGATGGATCATCATTCATCCTCAGATTGTGCACAGACCAGAGCGTATCCAAAAGACCTGATTTGGAGTTGTAATTTAGGAAAGAAACAGAAAAATCCTGATGACTAATGTCTGAGTGTCACATACTGGAGAAGGGTGGAGAAGGGTATTGAGAGAAACTTTTCTCCAATTTAAGAAAAGATTTTCGAAGACTCGGAAGAGCTCCTCTGGTACTACTAATGCAATTTCTGTGCTGGAAGGTTTGCCACTCTTGCAGCGTGCAGGAAGCTGTTTATATTGCATTTCACCCATGTGGTACTACCAACCTTTCAGTAGATCCTTCTCCAGTTTTTCTCATTTCTGGCCGAGACTGAATTACAGTCATCTCCTACCGTGTGTTTGGACAGAAGAAGGGCCAGCTAACTTCCACAAACAGCCTACAGCACACACAAAGCATATGGAAGAGCTTATACTTTGCATAGGACCCTTGTGCAGACCTTTAACCAATTTTAGCTTAAAGTCAGAATACTGGGTCCATTTGAACAAGTTGCAGGCTGAAGTTAATCAGACTGAAAAGGAGGGTGGCTGGTTGTGGTTTAAACCATTACTGACCTCCAGGCAGATTTTTCCACCACCAAGAGCCAACGTATCCAAGTAATTTAGTCTATAACATCAAGTGAGTGGAAACTGTTTTTTAATCACAGTCAAGTAAACATTTAAACAATTTAGGTACGTATCATGTCTTGTGAAGCTTTCAATAAAATTGCCAAATCTGGAGAATGTGTTCTAGAAGTTTTCTGTGTCTAGGTAATGTCTTGCCATTAAGACTATAATTATTTGATTGTTACTGCCACGACTTCATCACCTCTCGCTGTGGCTAATTGGTTTGTTATATCTCTGCAGACACTTATTTTCTTSTACACAAACTATAGTGAAATTTTTCCTTCTATTTGTTATCCTAACTGTTAGCTCCATTTAGGCTAAGCACTTGGCTGATTTTTCAAGCCTGAGATGATGCAAATTGAGAAGAGGACAACAGTCAGATCTGAGTTTGAATCCAGAATGAAAATCAGGAATAGCTCCCTCTTGCCTTTACTTCCAAAACAGAAAAATCTGAAAGTACAATTCTTAATCAAGTATCTTTTGGAGCTTGCAAGTGAAAATAAGCCAAAAACATTATTCAAGTGGATCTATCAAGAGCTAGTGACGCTTAGAAAGAGTTGTAATACAACATGTGCTTTTCTAGAGAGAGGACTAAAGAAACAGATGACTCCTCTAGTATATTATCTTCCTTAAACTTCAAGGACTTTCCCAWTTTTTTCTGGTGTATATTAGAGATAACTATGTTAATATAAGACACATTTATGTGCATTTAAAACAAAGTTAATATTTTTGCTAATTGATGCAAATTACAGTGCAACTGAGGAGGAAAATAAATTCTGTTGTTTCTTCAGAATACTAGTTAGATGTCTCATACGACTCACATCACCTCCTGAACTTCCTGAAGTAGAGAGCTGCCTATCACATCTGTGCCCAAACCTGACTTGTCTTGACCTAAGTTTCCTCTTCTTGAAGATTTGGGAGTTCTTCAACCAAATAAACAGCATGGTGTTCCTCTTTAAACTTTTCAAAGTGGCCATCCCACTTTAAAAAGTGCAATTCCTCAACAATTCCAAAAAAAGAATTTAATGTTTTTCCTGAGAAAACATCTTCAGTATTTGATGAGTACGTTCTCAGTTATTTGGGTGAGCAGAGAGAAGGCATTCTGCTCTCAAGCATCCAAAGCTTCAGATCACCACCATTTTTATGTTCCAAGTACAACCATCTTTCTAAAGTTTGAGCAGCACATATTTGAAGGCTTGAACAGCACTCAAAGGAAACATCACAACATGCCTTGTTCTGTAGTCCTMCCCAGGTGTCCACTTTTGGCCGCTGTTGGGGACAGAACACTGGGCTTGACAGACTGTTCATCATATCCAGTACAGCTACTCTTACATTTTCTGCAAGAGTACTAAACTTCCTATTAAACAAACAAAAACTCCCCAAATCCCAACCCAGTAGTCTACCCTGTTTTGTAGATCCTGATCTAAGGAAAACATAACTGTACAAACATGCATGCACACATATATAAAATCTTTTATATATTTATCTATATACCTATAAAAGGTTTGTTAAGTAGCAACAGCTACATGAGCAGCCTGCTCAAGGGTCTATGCAGAGTGGAAGCACYGTAGCTGCAACCACGCAAGCTATACAATGAATTTATCCAGACAATTATCCAAAGCTTGGAAAACCATCCAAAACTTGAAAACTTCTGCTAAAAGATTGTTAAAGAAATCGCAAAAGCAGAGAATTACAAAGAAAACTGCTGGTCTGTTAGAACTTGCAGCTTTCTTTTCTCTAGCAGACTTGTAAATAACCAAAGTTAACAAAATGAGACTTTYGTAATCACAAACAGGCAAAGAAAAGACTGCTGCTGAGGAAGGTATCTTTCTACCTATGCTTAAGACAACTTCAGGTTGAGAGTAGAAGCAAATAAGGTTGTGGAATCACATTTGTAAGTATTCATGTGTATATAAATACATATGTACATATATATATATATATCTGTATCTCAGTATCAGCAGTGTAAGTCTGTAAAAATATAAAAGGTGTTTTTCAAATATTATAGGCTAAAGGATAGAAGGAGAGGCTGACACTACTACTTAAAGCCAAGGTAAAAGTGTTGACTTGCACATTGTGCATTGCATTTTCCTAGATATGTCAATAGGCAGTTTTACTTTGTGAACTGAATCCCTAATTTCTAAGGTAAGAACACTCTTCCTCCCATATATATTCGTCCTAGGGAGTGAAAAAACACCAATTAACAAAATGTTCAGGAAATTATGTGTATTCTTTTTCTTTCTCTCTCAGAACACTTTATTTGATAAAGACTGATTTTCTACATCTAAGAGATTAAAAAAAAAAAAAAAAAAAAAGGAAAGAAAGTAAGAAAGTCAGGAAAAAAAAAAAAAAAAAAAAAAAAAAAAAAAAAAAAAAAAAAAGAGGTGGTTTCTGAACCAATGCCTTCCAGAATTCTGTCAGCAGCCAAAGGACACTTCTGAATCTCAGTGCTTCCTTCTCAATTTGGAAGAATGTATTCTTTTTTAAATCATTCATATTGTTGCCTACATTATAGAAAGCCTAATGCATTATGTAGTAGATTCTGTTATATATTATTATTCTGYCACACTGTATCAAAAGGGACACTCAGTGTCATGTTAAATCAAATGATGCATTTCAGACGGCCCCAAGTGCCATCTGAAAGCTGCAAGTGTAAGACCATCAATCACTGGTTAAGTCAACAGAAGGAATTTTAAATATGTCATCATTTAATATTAKTAAAATCATATTTGCATACAGAACATCATATGGCATATTATTATTTTAAAAATAGATCAATGTCATATAAAGTCATCTACATTCAGTATACGAACATTATAGTTACTCTAATTAACAAGAAATCAAACTTTTGCACTATATGTAAATTGTATTTCTTAAACAGCAACAGTTTTTCACCTCTTACTCCTCAATGTCCTTTATTGTCAGCTACGATACGCTCCAGCCAGAGAAAGAGTACCACCTACCTTTGCTTCTACCTCCAAAGGAAAGGAATTTAAACTACTCTCTTGCATTCCAATTGGTAAAGATTAGCACTTCGATGTAAACTTTGTTAAACAGTAATGATTTTTATATATGTATATAATATATATATATTTTTTACCTTAAATTAACTCAGTCTTGGTTGAATTATTACCAAGTTTCTGTATTTGGTCATGTCAACTCTGTTTGTTGCAATTTCAGGCTTGAAGATATTTTTGGTCAAGTATACAGGATATGTATACTGTTGGAAAAGAGTAAACAAATTTAAACAAAGTACAATTTGCAGAGAATCCAAACTATTTTCTTTTGTTACCAAAGAATTTTAGCATAATGGGTGAACTGTTTTCAGTGAACAGCTATATTTCTTGTTTTACTACTCAAACTTAGTTTTATCCAAAAAATTGAAATTACACACAAAGTCATTGGGCATTATGGAAGTAAAACAAAGTATTACTAATATAGTTCAYGTCTGAAAAATAATTGACACATGAGAATTAACACCATTAACACTGGYAGAACTCTGATGTACTTTACCTCTTCCACTTTCCCCAAGACATTCAGTATAACTCAAGTATACATAAGGCTGGTAAAAACTCGAGGGAAACACTGTAACTATATTTAGCTTCTTCAGATTAGACAAACAGATTTCAGCATATAAAGTTTATGTAAAAAGATKAGCATTTAAATTCTTTTCAAGAAACTCAGGATAATACAAGTTRTCTCAAACAGAGCAGATCACAGAATGCAAAGCATGTGCCTCTAAYCACTATGGGAACCGGACTGAGAACTCAGTCTACTGAATAAACAGAGGATGTTAAATATGGCAGGTGTAACAGTATTTCTCCACTTACAAAATATCCATGCTAAAGCATATCTTCTCCTCTGTTTCCATTACCAGTTTTCAAGCGAGCTGCTATTATAGGCATTAACATGATATATTTGTAGCATAGGTGATGATTTTTGTAAGGTTACAGTACATTTAGAAAAATCACAGTAATACTGGGTCTCTTTAGAGATTTTTACTTGTACTCATTGTTTTTACTGTTGTGGTCTAGTGAACAATTTCGAATTTMTCTGCTGTTCATACAAAAGCTGAAAATATCAACTACCTATATAGAAAAGTAAAGCTGGCTTATCATTTGTACTCTATTAGATAATATAGTTTCAAAACTAGCCTTTGAAATTGGGATACACAGGCTTACACACAGTGCAGCAGTTCTTATAAATCCACACTAGAAAAGCAAAACTATAAGCCTGTGCCTCTATGTAAAAGAATATGCTGTTATTTGAACAATAATCATTTCTTGAGGCCTCACATAAAGATGCTCGCTTAAAAACATTGATTTCATACCCAATGTGTTCACAACTGTGCTCTATCATGTTTGCATTTAATGCATTACAACATGCCTTTTTATATGCTGTAGTAGTATTTAGCCAAACTCCATTTTTCACCATTATCCAATAACTACATTCCCTGGCTGTAATTTGCAATTGTAACAAGCCAAATTTTTGTCAAACATTTTCTGTGATCCTTGCCTTCAAGATTCAACAAAAAACAAAAGAAGAAAAAAACCACCCCCCCCTCAAAATACTGGACTGTGACATAGACATAGTACATTGAATTATGACTTTATTCCTCTGTTACAGAAGATTTTCTAGGTCTGAGAACGAGATCTTTGATAGAGGTAGTGATTTCCTGAAGCTCTTTTCGAATGTTATCTGTTTGCTCCTCCTCTTCTAGGTTATCTGTTGTGTCACCATCTCCCTGTTCAGTTTTCTTACTCTGACTGATTAGTTGTTTCACCACTAATCCTTGGTATTTGACTAAAAGAGAATGCTGATCCTAGGGAAAAAGCAGAACAAAGCAAAGAAGTGTCAACATTATGGAAAAGGGATGCAGACAAGCCATGCAGACAAATTAAAGATTTCAAGTTAAAAAAAGCCCTCACATTTCTTGCTAAACAAGATTAATGATACATAAATACATATTTATCCCAATATTTTACTACCTAAACTCTGAGCAAGATAAACGATATCACTTTTAGCTCACTAGAATATAGAAATTGAGCCTTTTATTTTTGAAGAGGTACATCTGCCTTTAAAATTGAGTTATAGAAGTTCATATGCAAACACATTCTAGATGTGAAAAAAGAGGTATAAGAATTTTCAATGGTTTGTAACATTTGATAATGCACAGTTGGCTCCATGGTTAAAGAAAAAAGCTACAGCATTAATGACACATGTAAAATAGCTGAAAATATATTGGTAACACATCCCTGAAACACTAGGCTTGAAATACAATACAGATCAGAGAACTTGTATATTCTGCACATAAAGCAATGGTTACAAAAACACAAAGACGCCAGCCTTACGCAACAGAAATAGTCAATATAAAGCACCATTCTTATATTCTCTCTTACACACACACACAAACAAAAAGCTATTCCCCCCTTAGAAAGCCGAAAAGGAATACCTCTGGGATCTTGCTACTTAGGAAATTAATGATCTGTGGTACGGATCTTCCGGGTGCATGAAGCATACAGTGGGTTGAAAACTGAAATAACAGGACGGCTGTCAGGTGCAGAACAAGAGCTGGATCCTCTGTGACTTTCAGCTGTTCAATCAGAGCCTGCCTATGCTGGAATAGGACTTGCCTAAGGAAAAGGAATGTATTATGTAAAAATGTATTTCTCATTCTATCCTATAATAATTCATAATAGGCTCTATCTTTATGTGTTTGAGTTTTCATTAATGTTAATTTTTGAACCTGCCTGATTGACTGGTTTCTTGATGTGAAATTCCAGGTTAAAAAAATGCTAGCACTGATGTAGCTCAAAGATTTTGAAATCCCCCTTGGGAATTTTTGAACCAATATGTTGTAGTATCCAGTCAGTTAAGCAAATCAGCTAAATAAGAACCCTCTCCCTTTTCCCACCATATTAGGACTACCTGCCTTCGTATTTTCCATATAACCATTTTGGAAAGAAAGACAGCCCCTTCTCACAAACACACAGGCATCTACCTATTCTGTGTGATGACTACCAAACAAGCCACCTGACATTTRTGCAGTAACAGTGCTATAGTTCACATAATATACAGAGAATAAATAAAATTAAAAGTACCTTTCCTTCTTTTTGTCCCCYTTTTTCACCATAATATTACAAACATCCGCTGCAGAATCAAGGTAGGAAAGAAAATCTTCTAAACTCTATTAAAAAAATAAATAAATAAAACAGACTCGGATATAAATATCTGATCTGTGTTAGCAGGTTAAAAACACAAAACAAAAMCAACCCCCCCCCAACCCCCAGAAAACAGTCCACAATTTATCATCTAAACAGATGACAGTGAATACATGTGGAATAAACTAGTAAAAAGGAGAGAGAAAAAAGTATTTAATAAAAATAATCTTTGTTCATCTTTCAATAGCTCACATACTGAAACATTAAAACACACTCTGATCCCTAAGTCTTAAAAATAAAATATCAAAGGAGGAATACATGCTCTACAAGTTCTTTAGAAATATTTTTTCTTATGAAACATAAATATAACTTTTTGCATAAAAAAATAAACTGCCTTCCTTTGTACTTAAATGGTTATGGTCTGAAGCTTTTTTTTTTCTTCTTTTTCTTTTTTTTTTAATATCTAGGATTTTATCTGCTACTGAACACACGCAACAATGATTAGGAGTTCCAACAAGAAAATACAAGCCACTTAATAAAAGCTGAGAATCTGCAGTTTATTCTCATTTGTACATAAAAGATGCACTGGACTCATCTGGAAGCAGAGCTAGGTGCCTATCAATATGAAATACAAGATCAGTCTTTTATCTTTAAAATTTGTGCATATGAAAATGTACTTACCTGTACTGACTTACATAAATTCAAATAATGACTTTGGGTTCAGCCTTCACAACAGCAGCAGCAACTTACTATACTATATAAATCAGCTCTTTATTAATATTGTATTGGCAGAAAGGAAAAGGTGAACTCACAGATTCTGAAACACTTTACCTTGCCATTCAGAGAAGTATGGAGTTTAGTTAAAGGACCTTTGGTGTCTTCTGGTAATTTACCCAAAATCTTGGTCCTGACCTATTGTGGGGAAAGAACAGAAATAATGTGTAAAAACTTAYCTGTATGAACATTTAAAGAGAAGATAATTAAATATATTTGATGAGCATCATAGATCKACTTGAGATTATTAAAAAGGAACTGGTATCTGCATACCTCACTTGTGATGGCAGAAGAATTTTCTGTTGTCATCATTGAATCAGATGCTAGGAAGTTGAAAATAAGATTTGTAATGTCTGTACAGACAGTCTTCAGCAGATGCTTGGCAAGGTTAGCCTGAGTCTCATCTGTTGAAAGAGAAAATAAATTGTGATTAAAAGCAGGAATGTAGCTTCTTACAGCTATCTGATTTCACAGGAAGGGACATCACAGTGTTTCCCAAGATGCATGCTATAAACCATGGGTAGTACAAGAAAGTCATCTGCATGCATGAAGCTAACATCCGTCATTTGCAGTTGCTTGTAGAGCATTCTTCAGTGAAAATAAGCCCTGGTCTGTAAGTCTGTAAATGCATTTGAGCGCACAGTATTTCACAGATGTACCTGTACAAGCAGTAAGGCAGTCACTGCACTAACTACTAACGAATAAACATTGCCATCCATTAAAYATAAAGTACTTAAAGCAAAGGAGTCTAAAGGACAAGCAGTTAAAAAAAGGTATATCTCATTTTAGAAAAAAAATGAGGTAGCAGAACACATGTACAGGAACAGAGGCTAATGGAAAATAATTCCATTTATTCCAAAACACAGGAACATATTTTTAGTTAACATTTCCTTTTKCTACACGTTTTCCATGGTGAAAATTCTAGAAGAAAGCTGAATACAGCAGMGAATCTTGGAAATATCTACAATATTTTCCTAATACTACTTTTTTTGATTACAAAGTGTATGTTGCTGAAGAGAACCCTCCAATAGAGCAACCCACTACAAAATAAGTCTATACCTATTGGAGAAACCATCCTCGAAGAGCAATTACTAATGTTTCACTATCAAAAGAAAGAACGAACTGAAAGAAATGGGGCCTCTTAGGGTTGGGCAATGTTCTATAATCTCATGAGTGAGACAAGTGACAATGAAATAAGCTTTACTTAATTTTACAGACAGTACAAAAACTGGCAGGAGAGGCAAACAGTTTGCAATAAAGGACAAGAACTCACAATCATCTTGACAGAATGAAGATTATGGGTATTAAATAAAAAAAAAAGTAATTCAGTAAAGGTGCAAAGTGAGGCACTCCAGCAGTATCTACTGGTTAGAGTTAGGCAATATGAACACATTAAGTTGTTAATCTTTCATAAGCCCTTCTTTGACTCTGAATGTCGATTCTGGAATAAATTCAACATGCTTGATAGGGTAGTTTTTTTTAAAGTATATATTTATTGTACCTGTGAAATGTTTTGTTCCCTTTTCAAACAACCGAATGTTATTGTACAAGTTTGAAAATTCTTCCTGCAAGTCCTTCATAGTTTGTCTTCTGCTAACTCCAGAGGAAGATGATGTTGAAGATGTAAACACAGAACGTACAACTTCCTGGTAACTTTTTGTGAGGGGTCTTAGAAAAGGAAAGAAGTGAGAAAAGGGGAGATGTTGAAGTGTAAAACTGCACAAGGCTTTTCCAAATACATCAGTATTGGAGAAAGCTACCTTCATTACACAATAAACGAGTGGGACATCARTGCCACAGGCTGATGAGATAAATGAAAAACATAATTAAAACTACAACAAAACCACTGGGAAATTAAAATATATTTCTGACAACTGCAAAAGTATAATTGGTTACACTATGTATGGTGTGTTTGCCAGAGTTTTAGTTTCATAACAGTTCTTAAATGTGAACAAGATAAAACATTTCCAGAAGTGATGCTATTCACAAACTTTTTCAAAGCTTTGTGGACAAATTTTCAGATGAATGAAAGCTGTAAGACAGGAAGAGTCAAGATGCATTAAAAAAATACTCAGGTCCTTCTAAAGGTTCAGTTACTATTACACTCTAAATGTATCCAAGCTGGGGTCACACATCCTGCTAGCCCCAAACACACACTCCCGTCCTGTCTCTTGCATGAAATGTCTTCTTCTTTTAAAAGAAGTTATTAATCTTTGGTTAGATCAGTTTGCTGGCCTATCTTACTACGCAGTCACACAGGTGCCAGCRGAACATGTACCAGGCACTGTACAGATAATGAGACTGC
This sequence comes from Rhea americana, assembly GCF_003343005.1. Lineage (NCBI taxonomy): Eukaryota > Metazoa > Chordata > Aves > Rheiformes > Rheidae > Rhea > Rhea americana. The sequence continues at coordinate 99,626 of NW_028186536.1, forward strand.
AGAAACTCCAACACGRATCAGCATAAGCTTCAGTGGAAATATACCCATGGACCCGAAAACGTTTAACAGAGGACACAAAACCACCTGCTATCAGACAGAAGTATTATTTCTCATTATTGTATCAGCATAGCTTTCTCACATATAAGGATGTATGCAATCCGGAGTTGCACAGAGAGTATTACAGTTTACTTCCATCAGAAATATATATATGTATATATATATATGTATATATATATATATATATATATATGTATGTATGTATGCATGCAAGAAAACAAAAGTAAGAGAAGATTCATTTGAAAAGAATCACAGACTCTCTTAGCCTAGATTAATTGCTGCAATTACCTTATTAGATGTTGAGCAAGTTCTGCAATAAGCTCCTCAGGGCAATCCTTTATATGGGTCTTTAAAACATCCTGAATTTCTTCTTCTGACAGGAAAGGGAACTCTGGCTGCTTATTCCTGCCTGTAGTGGTCATGAGCAATATTCATTGATGAAACATTCTATTTAATATTGTTACAATTACTTTGTGGCATGAGGTACTGAAGTGCCTCAAAGTTTAAAACTCCATAAAAGAAATGCATGAACAACTGAAGAAAAAAGAATGACTAAAAGGTAACAAGAGTTAAATTTTATATATAGTTTCTGCTTTGATAATTTAAAAATTATTTGTCTTGCAGACAACTTAGGAAATATACTAGTCCTTGTTGAGAGATTTCAAATTATCTGGTCCCATCCRCTAGTTCAGAAATGATGATGATAAACTGTGGTTTTTTTAATGCCAAACTGAATAGAATTTTATTTATGGGATTTCACAATTTTTTTTAATCACATTCAGTGAGGTACACTGTCACTTAAGAGAGTCAACTTCAGATGACAATATAAAATTTAAGATGAGATAATCCAAGAATATTGACCCTCATGAGAAGTTAGATCAGTATTACACATACAAATTGGTGTATTTATGTTTTGTTTTGGGGAAAAGTATGAAGTTTATCTGGATACTACAGAAAAGGTTTTTACATGTAGGAATGAGCTCAGGATGATAGCTGGGAACCATAAAAGGACAGGCATTCAACGCTCCAGGTGCAGCACAAGAAAGCAGTATTCTGCACAAAAGGTAGCTGAATTAATGGAAATCAGTGATGTTCCCAGTTGTGCCACAGTACTAATGAACTATAAGACCAGACAAGCAGGTGTGGTGGGGTCTTAAATCAGGTTTTTGGAAGGCTGTAATTTATATTTGAATAATTATATCTGATATATTGCAGGATTTTTGGTATTTAAATCTGATGACTGAGTATTTTTTCTGCCAAAGAAATAATTCAAAAGTGAGGTCTATCAAACAGCATTCTTTAAATACTATTCAGCTCAGTCTGGTTATTGCAACAGGAATATTAACAACAACAACCGTAAATCATGTAAGGCTACACTRAAAAAAAAAGTTTATGCAGTAGCCGAGCAAGCTTGAGAAAAACTTCATTTAAATGCAAATTATATGTATCTTTCAGAGCAGTATCACAGAAAATCAAGATACTACACTTCATAACTTCAAATATCTCATTTAAAAGTATTTTTCTGCATTATTAGAGTCTAGTTATAAAAACAGAAGTACACTCTTTTGGTATTCCATCAAATAATAAAAAATAACATTTAATTGTGATCATGTTTCAGAGATCAGAAATATGCAAAAGCAGTTGATAAAAGCATGCCACTGAGAAGAGGCGAACTGAGAAAATAAATGACAAACTTGTGCTTGTTGCCTGCAATTCTTCATCACTGTCGGCATCCTTTCTTCCTTTCTTCTTTGTTTTCTTAATCTTGATCTCTCTAGCATTACCACCTCCTCCTCCTCTCACGCTTCCACTGCCCTCTAGTGGAGAATTATTTGCTTAGTACATAGTAAAGCAGACTTGACCCCCTCAACCTACAATACACATTTGAGTCTTACAATTATGACAGTTTTATATTTTATGAAAACCCATACACCCAGTTAAAGCTTCATTTAAGCTAATGTCATTAATAAACACAAATTCTAATCATATCAAAGGCACATATCATCGAGAAAAAAAGTAAGAAAAAAAGAAAAAAGTAAAATCTTTTCTCAGCTGGGGGGGGGGGTACATGACCAGTATCCACACCATAAATGGAGATTTTTCTATTGGCTGAAAATARTGTTTTAATAAGATAGTTCAATGATGCTGAATAATTGAGCTACTCAAAAATATTTTGGATAACATAATTTGGTGCAGCATAAAGGTTAAGGGAAATAATCCTACATAGTAAACATTTATCAAAAAATATTCCTGCAAGTTTGCACTCAATTAACTAGAATGCTAATTCYTGTTCAGCTACTTCTAGATGACTGTAAATCAATGATATGATCCAGTTGACAAACATAACAAATTATTTAGTCCCTAGATGCAGTAATCCATGTACAATGTATTAACACTGTCAACAGCACCTTAAATTTTCAATACAGTTACTCTCCACAGGGTAGCTGCTCTGCTGCTTTTGTTCCCTTCTTTTTTGATTTGGAAGAAATATGAAYTCCAGAATAACTGGATCTACACATACACTAAGTCTTGAAAAAATAATTATTTTTACATTCAAATAAATACAAGGCTCAAGGTTTTAAGTAACTATCTTGTGCAACGCTACTGTCATTATTTAAGAAAAGTAAACGAAGGCAAGGTGCTACTACTCACGAAGCTGACTGTATCTGCCATRTGCTAGAGATGGACTTCTAAGCACTACTCTGCAGCAACAGCAAACTTTGGCTGCAGTTAGCAGCAGACTGTGTATTTGTGAGACTTGAGTTTGTGATCTCTCCAGAAAAAAAGCTGATATTCTTCACAAGGTTACTTGAAACATGACTGCATTCAGTTGAGCAGATACGAGCTGTTTGTTAACTGTGCAGTACATCAGTTAACTTGAAAACAAGGTCTTTTTATTCTGTACTTCACTGGAATAGCCTCCAGAACAAACCGCAGTCTGCAGTCAAGATCTTATCCACATAGAGATCAAGCAAGAGAGACTGCTTTCAAAAAAGTCTTGATTTCGGACAAAAGGATACATAGAWGGATCATTTCAGGAATTATGCTCTGCATATACTTGATTCTAAGATTTCTTAATAAATCAATAGCATTAACACTTTCTGATGTCAASATACACTTAAACAGAAGATACTTGCACAGCCACACACATATCTTAAGATGGGCAGCATGACATCCACCACTTTTGCCATTAGGCAATAACAACACTCAATCTTTAAACCATGATGTAGATCATTTTGAGGTAGTATATCTAACAACCAATACAGAAAATACATGAGGATAGCATTTGCTGATGGTACAGCATACATTATCTTTGGATGTGAATGTATCTATACACATATGGTATATGCTAAATAGAGTCTTACTCTGCAGAAGGCTAGAAACTGAAGTCATTCTATTTCTGACAGTTCAATTAAAGTTCAAGCTTCTCTGCTTCAGCTATGGCCTAGAAAAGTCTGCTATCTCTTGTGGCAAGAACAAGTTCAGTTTCCATGCCAACTCAGTCAGGGCCTTTTAAAGAGCAGAATCTAATGTTTTCTTTTTCTGATGAGTATATTCAATTAAGCTAGATGTAACAGTGCTCTAATTCTGTTACTTTCAATAGTACATATAACTCTATGTGGGTTCAACAAAGATAGCTCAGCTGTGCTGTAGCAACGCAACAGCCATATAAAGTCTTCGTTGGMACTGAAAATATTTTGTCTTAATAATACTGAGGCTGAACAATATTTTAAAAAATGGAAAGATTTGAAAGAGTTAAAAATACAAATTTATATTCCATCTCAAATTAAAGACTATTCCAAATAGCCACTATGCAAGYGGAACAAGGCATAGGATGAATTTTACCGAAAACATACTTAAAAGAAAACTGTATGAAACTCCATATTACTGTTATGCACACAAACCACAGAAAATTGTCTGGCATGAGATTCTCAGAAGAAAGCTACAATGTTATCAGAAAAAGAAAATTATCATCATAGTTTACTTTTCAATTCAGACTGAATGACTTTGAAAACAATTTTAAGACTATTATGAAGTCTTTTAATTTTCCTGGACCTTTGAAAAGTGGAGAGAATAATAGATCTAAAGTGTGTAATAAAAATGGTGCAGAGGTGAAGAAGTGCCTGAGCTAACACTGCCTCAGTCAGTCCATGCAGCACACCTCAATGGAATGTGAACATACCACACCAATTCCAGACACACTAAGACCATATAAATATGGCTGCTGCGCTCACACTAATAAATGAAGATAGATTCTCTGCTTCTACAACCAGTTAGCTTGTGCTGGACTAATTCAAGATATCCTTGTCCYACCTACTTGCACTTCTAGATCTGAAGTTAGTTCTCATGGACATAGCTCAGATATATCCATACCTACAATATAATGATGAGAAGCWGTTTGATTATTTTCTGCTTCTGCAACGGACTAGAGGAAACTCATGGACATTAAAATAGATTATGTTTAAAATATTTCCAAGGCTAAACAAAGTTACTCTATTTCCATTTCCCCCAACCCAATGGGTACCAATGGGTACCTTACCTGTTGCTTTCTTTCTTCTTTCATCCTTTTTGTCTTTTTTATTAGCATATGAATTTTCTAAAACAGATGCCTGTTTTAAATCTTCTTCAGTGATTAAATTAACAGGGTTATTTTTCATTTCCTAAAATGAAGATCATTCACTTAATAGCAAAAAGATACACATCAGCAACAAATCTAATATACATTAAATTTCATATATTATATACACATATTCCCTTTTTCATTTTTGTCCATCTTCTGGGGCTTCATTTCAGATGATGTGTCAAGAGTTTGTAASAGCAAACAAAACCTGATAAACTGTACTCCAACACTCAACATATATCACATATAGTTCAACAACAAAGAAGTACCTTTTCAGCTTTCTGTTGCATCAGATCAGAAAACAGATCAATGCAGCTGCTTAGAAATTTCTCACTGACCACAATGGTGTCACCGAAGACTAAACCTGAAGAATGCTTGTTGAAAAATCTCATCACTTGCTGAAGCAAAATACCAGCATCTTCAACTGATAATGAACTGGGCAGAAGAGTCTAAGGTAAAGAAAACCAAAATCATTTACATATGGTAACTATTCTAGAATGGAGAGACATACTTGTAACGTGCATAAATAGGATCCACAGATATCCCAGTCAATACCTGTTAACTATTCAAAATACATTACACTTCTAAAATTAATTTAATAACTTAAAACTAAACACTATTTTTTATCTTCTAACATCCCAAATGGGTTCATGCAAAGTGATCAACTCTGCTCAGGAATATTAAGACTATTTCTGGAACAAAGCATAGGAACACTTTCAAAATACAACTCAACAGATACAGAAATTCTGTAAAAGAATGGAAGGCCTTCAAAGCCTAAAATTAGGATTTATCCAGGATGAAAAGGCTAATATCCTTCTACTCACTGAAACTATCCTAAGTGTTCAGATATTTTTTTTTCTGAAAAATGCCATAAAAATACATTGTTTGCTAGTAGAACACATTAGCACCAATTTTAAAACAAAGATTTGTCTCAGGTGTCTTGTCAGTCAAATACTGACATGGCCTTAACCTGTTTTTCTTCAGACCACTTCAAAAACAGCAAAAACAGTCTTTATTTGTTTTTATGATACCTTATTTAAGCTGAATATTCTTTAACAACATGGGAATTATGTTACATATATGTGTAACTCCAATAAGATATCATTTGACACAAAAATTTGGCAAAATAAGTAACAGAGCTTACTGCTACATCTATCCAGTTTCCAGAGCTGATGGCTTCCTCTACCGAAGCTTCTACTTGATCCACAATTTCTTGACCAACACAAGCTGCTCTCAGAAATAACAGTTGTGTAGACTTGTATCTTTTTTTAATGTAGCCTGCCGGATCTGGGATGCCAAGTCTGTACAATGCATCAAATTCTGTAACGTAGGTAGAAGTCTGTTAAATTTAAGTATCTTCAAATACATATGGAATCTTAACTGGTAAACTTTCCTGAAAGCAGGAAGAAGAGAACTATAAACAAGTTTTATAAACAATACAAGTACGTGCAACTTCAAGATGATGATGACCTAAAACTTGGTTCACTGTAAGTTACAGAGGGGGTAYAGTTAGACATAGTTAATAGAAACATGAAGATGAATTTATGGACATGACTTGGGTCTAGATTTTGGAAAAGGTTCTTCTTGTGCACTGTATGCTTTGGCTAATGGGACTATTAACAGTTCTGGTTGTAATCTGGATGCCTCATCTGAAACTAACTACCTGGTTCAAACACACCATCTGAAAAGTCCACAATGAGCAGTCTACTTAAGAAATGTTTTCAGCAAAATACAAGTAGCATTTTAACTCTCTTTCTGAGAAAAACAATGTTACTGTTTAGCTATGTGGTTCCTCTTGCTGAAATACAGTTCTTTGTGCTGAAATAACGCACATGACTAAAGCGAGACAGTATTTTAGCACAGAAGAATCAACTACTATATTGATTTTCACTTATTTCTGAGAGACTTCACTCTAGACAGGAGCTATATTACGGTAAGACTAATTACCTAACGCAGTTTTAAAGATATTTTATCTGTAACAATCAAAATCAATTACCTAAGTAACCATTCTGCTTGAAAAAGGAATCCACCCAGTTGCTCTGTGTTCTGGCATAGATATCTGGAACAAACACAGCCTTATCCTGTCTCCCACCAACCACAGTGCCTTTTAGACGACCACTGTTAACAAGTTCTTCTAGCACAGCTAAAAGAAAAAAAAAATACATGAAGAAACATTTTTCACTTAGATGTAATCATCATTCAAAACATAGCAATTATCTTCCCCTTTTTGTTCCTTCTGTTTTCCTTCACTAGCTGTTTCTCTTTTTATTATTAATTGAAGAAAACTAAAAGTCAAACTRCAAGTGTTTTTTCCAGTAAAATATTTATGAGTTCTAACAATTATTTTAACACTTCTGAGAATGTTTTGMTAAAAGCCCTGGAAATTGTACATGTTCCAAAAGAGCAAACACATAGGCAGGATCAAACCATTTTTTATTTAACACTTACCTAGAAAGTTTTAGCTTTTAATTTATAAAATGTAACCATAAAAGTATTTTTCTCTGGCCAGATAATAAAATATGTGAGCATTTTATTAATAATGTTTTCTTTCAGTTCCCTGGATGGATGTTAACATGATGAAAAACAGATYTGAACACACTCGAAGATATGAAAAACTGCTACTTAATTCACATAAATATGAGCACATAACATAATGGTCACTCTTCATGGTTTCCAACAGTCACACTGTTACCAATAATAACCTTCTGATAATGCACAAATATTGCTGGCAAAGAACATGACTAACTTAGTACCAAAGAACTAAGGCTATCTTGATGCTAAATAAGATATTTTAAATCTGCTTAAGGTGCACAGGAATGTYTGATTTGCCTCCTATGTTTCTGCCCTTTTATATACCATCAGATATAATCCAAAACCACCACCCCCAAATAACAAACCAACAAACCAATCAACCAAACAAAAAAACAGTGACATCCACTGTCAAGCTCCGATGCTTCCTACAGTTTTGTTAGTGGCTATTTGCCCTCAGTTAAATTGTGTGGAACATGTTGATACTGTAACCCTGTAACCAAACACAAAATGACATCAAATGTACTGTTCCTTACTTGTAACATACAGGTAGCAATCAACATTTCAACGTGGTTTGTACCGTACACGAAGGTTAAGCTCACCAACTCAGGAAAATTTTCCTGAAAATCTGATTCCGGAACAAATACTGTATTCTATATCATGACATTTTTTTCAGACATGCCCTGTATAAATATGTCTCTGTGTTTTAACAGCTATTGGACACGACTGCAACTAAAGGAGCTGAGTAGCAGTTACACTCAAAAAATGTAAGAGAAAGAACCAACTTAAACAAGACACAGTTTTACCTAATCTAAGACTAGTGCTGGAAATCATATTCTGCCATGTTTCAGTTACCTAGTATAAAATATAGCTTATAAAGCCACTTTTGAAAATAAAACTAGATTTTTATACTTACTAATAGTTTAATCACACTGGAAAACACATCTATCTTTCTTAAACTATACCAGATAATACAGGTTGGCTCTCTGTTGGCAATGACAGCTTGCTTTTAATTCAAAATCGAATTGAATTCAAAATTCAAAAGTGAAGAAACAAAGATGCTTTTTTTAAAAAATCATTTTAAGTATCAATTCTAAAATCCCAGCACAGAGAAAGCGCTTTCACAGGAAATTTCACAGCCTCTTCTGCGATCATGTCTAGATAGTCTTTGGTTTTAAAATAAAGCAATAGAACATTTGCAGAACTACAGTAATATCACATTTATATTTAAAGTGACAGAGTAGTTTGTAGCATCCTGTTAGTTCTCCTTCAAAGTCTGAAAAAGACAGTAAGTATCCTGCTAAGCCTGTTCTAGGTCAGATACTTGGGAATGAGGAAAATTTGTGCTTTTATTAGGCTTAATAATTAGTGTTTTAACTTAAATGGTTTCTCCTTTCTAAAATTAGCTAGTGTCTATCAAAACTTGAGGTCATCTTAATATGAACAACAGCATGGCTATGTGATAGACCCAAACACTAGTCTAACACTAGGTGTTGATTAAGTAATTAACTGTTCATAAATCATATAAGCAATATGCTCAACTTACAAATAAAATATTCTCAGATTTTTTTCTGGAAGAGGTACAAAACTGATAAACACTGCTAATAATGATGAGCATAAAAAGTGAAGACTTAGAAAAATATATTTCTCATTATGTTATTTTTATGTTTCTAAAAAGGTATTGCAGAAAATGGACAGAATAAAGTAAAAAAAATGCTATGGAAGAGAACAAAAAGCTCTTTGAAATTAATGAAACTTTCATGAGAAGAGATGCAAAGCCATTAAAGGATTCTGAAGAGCAGCAGTACTTGGTCAGCCACAACACAAAATTAATGATGCTTGAAGCAGCAGTTTGAACAGACARGAGAAGATTCCTGGTAATCAAAGAAAAGCTGCAATATTAGAAGTGAGAAACAATTAAGTCTTGCCTGAAGTTTCAGCAGTTGGGTAGGAAATTRTTATGGATTTCTATTTAAAAGAGAGTTGCAGAAAAGTAAACAGTTTAAGAGTATGCCTTATCTCTCAGCCTATAAAGACGTTTAACTAAGAGCATAACAAAACCTCTGCCTCTGCTATCACAGAGCAAAGCAAATAAACAAAATCYAGAGCAGCTAATGTCATTTGACTACATGAAATCTGTCCCCTTTTCTGTACTTCACTGATAAAACTGTCAGTAGCTAAGGGCAAATAAGAAAACAAATGGCAAAAACAAGTACTATGCTCCTTGGATCATTCTGCCCCCACAGGCATTTCATCAATGCATGTTTCCATTGCTTTAGATACACAGCAGCATCTCTTCAGCAACGGATAGCACAAAAGGTCTAATTCTTCAAGCTAGAGAGAAATACACTGCTCTTCATTTCAGAACTGGTGCTATATACTAAAACGCTTCTTTGAAAGCGTACTTCCAGTGATGAAGAATCCATTAATTAATTAGCAAAAATACAAAACAGTCTGAATGAAACTCACAGTATAGTAAATGTTCCTGAAATCCGTAACGAGTGATCAAGTTACTTACAGGGGTAGGCCTTTGAAAAAAGAAAAACRAAATGATGTAAGTTAATAAACTAGAACTGATATGGACAATCTAGACATGAGACACTGCTCCTGATGGACAAAACTATATCATATTTTAGCCCCAAGGTACTACACTGAACTTTAATACAATCTACAAGGTTTTAAGTCATGATGAAGTTATACATTTTTTAAAACACAGCTACTATAATTATCATACATCAACTTTTGCTGACAAAGAAGGTTTTTAGCTGGCAACTAAGATTTCTTTATAATCAAATGTGGTGGATAGATGCCAATATATAATTGATTGAGGAGCAGCGGAGTGATGGTTAGGATACATACTCTCCAAACAAATTAAAGAACTACTGACTATCACCTTCCTCAGCCAAAAAAACTTTAATATGTATYAGTTATATTTTCCTGGTTCACTTGGTTCCCATTAAAAAAAAAGGTGAGTCTAATGTAACTTCAGTATTTTTGTGAGCATATTCAAATGTGCATACAATTCTTTTCCCCCAAAAACTGAACYATACTTGAAGAAATTCTATCCATAAGTCTTTGTTTTCTTTTATTTCTAATCACAATTGAATTTCATCCATAAAGGCCTATGGGAAAAGTATTTTAATATGTAGTCATAGGTGTTGCAATTTACCGAGTAATTGCAGAGAAGAGACCACGAATGCGCGCTCGATGCCGGGATACAAAGGCTTCTGTATAAATCACCCCACGGTTTTCCTGGTCTAGTTGTCCATGAATAATTTTACCTAGACGCCTGGATAATGCCTGTAAATAAAAGCCGTCATGGTAGCTAAAATTGTATTATTAAAAAAAAAAAAAAAAAAAAAAAAGCTAAAAAATACATATTGACTGATCAGAAAATTAGTTCTCCTAAAAAAAAGACACTATACTCAGAAATGATGATTAAATCTGAAACTATTAGTTAGGTATACTGAGAATGTGTCTTACTACATGTGCACGCATGGCACACTCCAAACTCCAGGGATTCGGCTTCCTTAATAATGCTCTCTTCTATCAGTCTTAAACGGATTGCAATATGTATGTCTAATGAAGAAACAAAATTTTGAGAGAAATCTGTATGGTTTGGAGATGCATAATCAAAACTAGGTAACCTTTGTATTAATTTTGTATGAACCAGTGGCAGGGAAATTCACTGCCCATTTTTTTTTTTTAAAACAATCAAGATGAAAATTATGAAATGATAAACATGAAAGAAAAAAGTGCAAATAGTTTACAAATGTGCATCCTAGGAAAATGAACTAAAACACCAAGGCTACCTAGGAAAGAAAAAGAAACTGTACAATAAATTTTATATTCTAGAAGAGGTTTTCTAGAAACTGATCATGCAACAAATAGAGTAGTTCTGTTCATAAATCAAGAGAGCCAAGGGGGATGGTTGTGATACCAAGTATGACTGCTCACCTAAAACAAACCACAGGATTTCCATTTGAAAAATGTTATCTTCCAAAGAAACATCCAACTTTGACTGAAAGTCACCAAAAGCATGAGACATCTCCACAACCCTTTTAAACACTTACACTCGTTACTCAAAGAGCTAAGTAGTTTTATGTTTCTATTCTGAATATCTGGCTCCAGCTTCTRGAAACTAAATTTATTTTTCCTTTTCTGGATAATCTGAAAGAGTCTCTATCATTGTATTTCTACTTCCTAGATAGCTAACAATAGTCTGATGAAGTTAAACCTATATAAYCTTTCTTATACATCAAACAGAGAAATCTTTGGATCTTCTACTCATCTTATGCCTYCTCTTTTCCCAGTAGTCATAAAGAGGCTGAAGAAATTTTACCCAATACTTAAAAGGTAAATATCAATCTAAATCTGGTAATTGCTGTTACACCACAATCTTTGTGTTTCTAATACTGTTCTGCTTAGAAGGACAACTAATCCATCATAATTGAAGCYGCAGATGTCACAAAGATGTCAAAAAAGGTGAATATTTCTTCACAATCAATTCTACATTTTCTAGGTTGGTGATTTGCATTACCTGTATCAAGAAGTCTCCTGGAAGGTCATACGCCTTACAGAGTTCCGATATTGTCACCTGGCCAGTTTCCTGTAGTTTATCATTTACTTCTTCTCCTAATTGATCTAGGTAACTCCTTATTTGAAACGGGGGGGGGGAGAGGGGGGAGAGATTAAGCATGAAACTCAAAATCACCCTGCATTCATCCACAAGTACTTAACATGCAGCATTATTAATTGATCTGGTACTATACTTGTTCCTATTGTATATTTTCAGTAATATACAAAAAGTTATTTTAAATGAATAAAGGAAAACAATGTCAGTGGAAATGTGTGCTTTAAAAGTTTGCAAACAGGTAGCTAATATTAAAAATGGTTATCTACTTGCTTTTATGAAAGTGTCAAAAAAGAAGAACAGGAAAATATACCAATGAGACTTAGAAAAAGGCTTTAGTAAGCACAGAAGGTGTTATCTTAGAAGAGTMAAGAATTTTACTTTCTTTTCCAAGAATAAATTCTGCAACACTGTTGGTAACAGAGGCAACCCCACAAAACTATTATTTCTGTGGTTGTCAGTGCACTGACTGTCATGAAATAAGTTACTCATACATTTTAGGCTTGTGAGGTGAAGCAAGAGGTAGGTAAAAATGAGAGAATTTGCCTACAGCTAAGACAGTGAGGCTACAGAGCAGATGACATCAAGGTGCTGCACACAAAGATACTGGGTAAGAACAGGAAGTGTCTTAAGTGCAGGACACCAGASAGAGACACTCAATAATGCCTTTGTTCCAGGGATCCCTCGGTGTTTTGCTGAGATAAGCCTAACCGGCCTCACAGAAAAGCGGCACTGATTGCCAAGCAGCCCTCGTGCCAATCAGGAAAAATGTATTTTGCCCCAGAARCCACAAGGGTGGCAATCACTGTTTGCCTGCATTTTTAAAAAATAGAAGAGATGTGGATTTTACATGTTGCTTCCAAAYGTACTTACTCATCTATAAGCTGTCCCAGCACAAGCTGAACTGTTTTGTCTGATTTAACAATGTCGTTAGCTCTGTTTTCAATGTGCAAGAGGTCCACATTTATTACCTAAAAGACAAACAAAAAAGGAAAAAAAACCACGCATGTAGGAAAAAGAAAGAAAAAACTCAATCTTATCACAATTTAAAATTGAAATTAATTCCCAAACATTGAGATACTATATTTGCATATTCATATCTCTCAAGGAAATTTTTTTCCTATGATTACATATATATATAAAATAAATCTGTGATTTGGAATAAAACATCAGTGCTTTAGTGGAAAAAGAGAAAGTTTCTGAAATTGTGGCACGGTTAGAAGAAACCTATAAAATAAGAATTTCAAGAAAGCTATGAACAGAAAATATTAAATTGTCTTATAGAAAGGTTTTCTGATTCCAAGTAATTTTGCTAAAGCCAGAAGGGAAATAAGTAATAGAAGAACATTACTGGAGGATAAAGGTTATTGCAGTCAAGAGATTAATGAAGAACGAGGGAAGACCCAAAGAGGCATGCAGAGTTAATTATGCATGCTCCTGCAGCTTTAAACTTAAACGGGAACTATATATTTCTTATCCATCTGCCCTCCTTAGCTAACAATGGAAAAAACCATCAAGAAAAATTGTGTTTTTTAGTGGTGATTTCAGAGATCTCAGAATATTGTTAAGCATAGAAGAGCGTTCAATAAGCTCAAATAAGTTCAAATAAGTTCTATTTATCTCTAAATCATAGCAATTATTAATATATCCAACATTTCTGAAATCAAAGTAATAAATRGATGGCTCAAGTAATCTGTGTTATTCTCACAAGAGCTACCCGTTTTTCATATACTCTCTTTTTTAAAAATAACTTAGCTGGAGTCTAACTGATGAGCTCCATATTTATGGTATACATAGTAAAGAAAAATAAACAAAAACTTTTTTATTCCCCCAAACCTACCTGTTGTAAGTCAACAATGTTTACTCGACCTTCAAAAAACAGAAAGTATATACTTTTAGTATACTAAAGTATGTTTGAACAGATTTAGAATACAGCACAGTCCATTGTGTATGAAATACTTAAATACTTTTTCATTATTTTTTCATAGATACCTTAAACTAAACCAATTCACTTTTACTATTGTCAAAAGATAGTAAAAGCACAGAAGCAGTCAGTGTGAGATATCCCATATCAACCTGAACTGTGTCCTTGTTGATAACCCAATACAGAAATTCTGGCAGTAAAAATCACTACTTAAACTCCCTTCCAACTGGCCCTCACCTTGCTGCTAATCAAGATTTGACCACTAGTCTGTGAGTATCAAAACAAGAGACTGATAAAGCTTTCTACCCTAGCGTGAAGCTACTATCAAATACCAACAACATTAAATTCAATTCAAGTTATCACAATGACGTGATATAAAATGACTGACACAAACTGAGGTATACTTGGGGCGGTGAGAAACACCATAGAGAGAAAACAMAGTCAGGGAATTTGCTTTCCAAAACATACATTTACAGGTGAACTTCACAGCATTGTAACTTAAAGTACATTATATTGTCTTCTAACTTAAACCATTAACATGGTAATTTAAAGCATATTTGCTTTGTTATATATTTAAGTTGTAGCTGACAAAGCAGTCAGCTCTGTGGTACAATAGAAGACGTCAGAATCCATCAATGGCAATTTTAAAACATTATTATTACTACTAATGAAAAGAGAACAAATTTGAAATTCTGAGTCAAGGCTGAACATCTGGGCCCAGATTTTCAAAAACACTTAAATATCAAATTGCCTTCAAAAGTTTCTTCTGCCATCTCTATGTCAGAAACTCTATACAGGTGAAAATGAGCCAGATAACATATCCTGATATGTTTACCTAAAAATCAAATATAGATATAAAGTTAAAATAAATTTGTAGTAGACAGATAAAGGAGTACGGACACTTTTTGGAACATTAAGGTTCTTGAGTATAACTTTCAAATTCTTTCTGTAGCCTTTGGAATTGATTTCTGAATCTAAAAGAAAGCAAACGCCATACTTACCACCACAAACATGAAGCTCATCCCGGATCTCCCTACTAATTTGTGCTGGAGTGACATACTCTTTTCCATCAAGCGTGTGCACTACTTCCARCTGCTTTTCAGCAATCAGTTTAGTGACAATCTCTATACAGTTCCGTTCTGACAATCTATCAGTAATATAAAGAATAATCTGTTACAGTATATAAGGGCTTGCTAACTTCATCTTAAAATTGATGCTTTAAAAAACACTAAACACAGGAAATTCAATGAAGTTTACTTGCCACTGTGTGCAAATTGCTTTTAACGACAAAAAAACTAATTTCAAGATCCTACTTTTCTCATTCCARAAAACATGACCCATATACCACCGCTGATGTGAGTCATCCTCTAAAACAATTTCTACTCTTTTCCTGAACAGCTGTCAGCCCATCCTGCAGCACGACTTCACCCCCCTGTCCACCTGAGAATGGCTGTGCTCACATATTTGCAGCCTCTGCTCCTACTATGCTTTCTTATTTAAGTTTAATAAACAGGCAGTCCAGGCACCAACCTCCACCRCTCAGCACCCCGAATAAAGAAACAGAGCAGCAAAGCCTCGAAAACACTTGGCAGCTTGGGCACTACTGAATTTAACGGCAAATACACGTACTCTTGTGGACCCTCAAACTCTTGTGGGGCCTCAACCGCCCTTCCGGGGACGGGGAGGGGGCASTACCAGGCTGAGAAGCAGCCGCAGCCCCGGCCGGGCCCCGCGCCGCGGGGGGCTGTGCCGGGCGGCGGGCGCGGCGCGGGGAGGGGAGGCTGCCGGCAGCCCGCGGCGGGGGTGCGCGGCGCCGCCCCGCTCACCTCTGGGCCACCTCGGCAAACTGCGCCCGCTGGAAATCGGCCGCCAGGCGCCGGATCTCCTCCCAGGCGGCCGCCATCGCCGCCGCGCGCACGCGCGCTACGCGTCAACCCCGCCGGGCCAGCGACGGGCGGCGAGCGGGGACAAACCTCCTCGCCGCCGCCGCCGCCGCCGCCGCCCCACAGCGCCGCCTGCAGGCCAGGAGCCGCGGCTCGCTCACCGAGGCCACGCCCCCCGTGGGCGGGGCTCGGCGGGGCCTGTCGCTAGGCAACGCCCGGCAGGGCCCCCGCAGGCGCGGGGCGGCGGTTGGGGCGGCCGCGGGAGGTGGCGGCGGTGTTGTGGGGAGGTCCCGTCCCTGCTAATCCAAACGCTGAGGGCGTCGTGAGTTCAGGCCCCTCAGATCACGGCCTTTTCAAAGTCAGAAATTTCTGCTCCTCGAGCACAGGGGTGTAGATTTTGGTCGTGCCACCGTGTTAACGGCCTTTTCTGCTGTTACCCAAGACTGGCTTGTCTGTGGTAATGGCCRAGGATACCGAACACGGGAGTTTTTGGCGTGAAACAGGAAGAGGAGACTGTGAGCTTCCCTGCAAGGGGAACATGGTGTGCGGTGCTGAGGCAGTGAATCCTGTTTATAGCAGGATAAGCATGGGTTTCAGTTCTATGGCTCATTTTGGTGAGAAACTGGGGGCAGGTTTCATTCAGCGTAGGCATCAAACTTAGCAGTTGAAGTCTAGGTAGGCTACGAGGCCTTCATAGATAGTGAGACAGGCACCTCACAGGGTCATTCAGCTCTTCATTAAAATATGCATTTAATACAAGTTAGATTAATTACTCTCTCACAATGCCTGCTTTTCTCCATTGCAAAATAAATCAGCAGGAAATTTCTTTAGGACCAGATCCTTGATTTAGACATCCATATTTAGGTGGAGTTAACTACTGTTACCTATATTGGGAGGGTAGGAAAAAAGTGGTAATTGTTGGGGGGACTTTTATGACAATTACATAGAAACATAGACAGATGCTCATAAGGAGCATCTGGAAAAAGAAATGGGAACTTGGAACTGGATGCCTCCTACCTAACTACTAACTACACAACTATTCCTACCTAACTGCTTACACACATCTGAAGTACTTTACTTGCCAGCAAGGTCTACAGTCTATGGAGAATCCTGGCTAAAATCAGAATCTCTCTCTGGGTTTGCCAAATTAAGCATCATAGTTAAGATCCTAAAGTTAAATGCAATGATTTGGATCTTCAGTTGTGTATATGTGAGTTGAATTCAAGCCACAACTGCAAAATCTCTGGAAGTAGTAATCTGTAAATAAATCTGTTTTTTGTTTGCTAGTCAAGTTTAGAGTTCTTGCATTTTTCCAGTGTGCAAAGGAGGGGAGATGAATAAACACAAAACAGTTATAAGTGTTTTGGTACTTCAAAACTGTATGTTTAACTTTGAGTCTGCAATCAAAGAAACTATAAACACCTTCTCTTCGTGGATTTGTGCACATGTGCATAACATGTCCCTGAAGATTTTCTATACCTATTTGTTACTCAGGTAACAACTCAGATATTTTTTTTGCYGTAGAAATCAAGGTTTTATTTAGACAGTTTATAAATTAAGTTTAATCTTGTTAAAAATACAATAACATTAATTTTTACTGTATATGCACATATCTTGCAGTGATCTAATCTTTAACATTATCAGCAGCTGTTTGAGATAAGGGTTTTTTACAATAGCTATATTCCTTAAAAGTAAAATTCATAGGGTTTATTTTACTAGAAGGCTTTCAATTTGGCTGATTCTAGAGCCATGATGGTTAAAGAAATGTTCTTGTCTCATCATTTCATATATATAAACTAGATGTGAAGATTTMTATTGCTTTAATGTAGCAAATGATTAAATAAATCTTTACATAAAGATGATAGTACAGATTGATGGTCACATTTCGCTGATGCAAAACAAATGCTATAATGTCTTATGAAGGCSATGCACAATATTGCATTGATACAATCTGAGGATATCATTTCTCCTGTCTTAATTAGGGACAATGAAAGAAAATACTGATGATATTAATCCTGTCAAAGTGAATCAATGCTGTATGCATGGCATGAAGTGCATTTTAAAAGTTCATATTGTATACCCAGATACATTCATACACTATTCTGAATTCTCAGGGGACCTGGAATTTCTCCCAGTGCATTGAAAGCGCAAGAATTAAAGGAGCAGGTTGGCAATTCTGGAGTTACTCCTACTTGTGGATGCAATGGATTAGCCACWAAAAGACCAAAACTTGAAGAACTGAATGGAGTCACTGTTGGTTGCTATATATTGCAGAACGTTATAACTAGTTGTCCCCTGTCCCAGTCAGATGAAGATACTGTGTTTTAGCTAAAAGATAAGAATGTATGGTCATTACAACATTTAGAGCAAGTGACAGGGACAGTGAAATACGACACTCAGGTACACACACTTGGTTTCTTGGTACAGAAACACCTACTTCTGCTTCAGAGTTTCACAGGTGCTTCCAGGRCACCTGTGTTTCCACACTCTGGCAGACTGGCTCATAAGGCCAAGTAAGAGTGTAATATAATTTTTGAGAATTCACCTATCACAACCCTGGTAGCCTTTCTGGAAGGAAGCGGAGCTCTAAGAAATCTCTGTTCTTCCTAAGAAATCTGTGTTCTTCTATTTTCCTGTGTTCAGACATATTCTAGTGGATGTTTTATGGTATTTGTTTGTTGCTTTATACCATTATCCTGGAATAGGGTTTAATTAATAACTTAATTGAAATAAGCCATTGATTTAATGCCTGCTTGAGGTAGTTAGTCTAGCAAGAATGCTACCTGGTGTATCCTTCTTTACTGCAGATCAGATTCATCAAATATTGAAGAAGCAAGATTTTGAATCTTGCTGGAAAGACCAAGAATGTATTTACTGTGTTTTGCAGAATGTGTACTCTGAAGACAGTGTTGATAACAATTCCTGTCCTACACATGATAAGTAAATCATACAAACTCAGTTGCAGACCCACCAGTCTGCCCTGCCATTCTTTTCTGAAATTACGAGTAATTATTCAGATAAGAAGAGAATATAAAGATGTAGTCACGCCTCACAGGTTGAACGTGCCACAGAAAAAAGTGTTATTAATGTMATTGAAATTTGAATAGCTGGGGAATATATGTTAAATGAGTTCTGTGTCCCTTTGTGTAGCCATTGTTCATCTTAAGATTGATTAGGAAATGAATCTATTGGTGGAGGACAGTCCACAAGACAAGAGGAMAATGCTATAATGTCAAATTAATGTGTAAAGAGTATGATAAGTGCTGTGTGTGTAAACAAACTATGCTGATAATAGTATAGGGTATTTTTCTGAGCATATAAAGGACTTTTAGCAATATATGGAAAATACATAAAAAGCATGAGTAATACAAAGTGGTGAAGAGTAACATTTCTAAGAGGCATGGTTTATTAGACATCCTTTTAGCACAAAAAATGAATTAGAGGTATTATGATATGCACAGTATATTTTTCTTTTACCCAGAAAGAGTAGCGGTCACTTGGGAATATAAATTGATCTGATATTAACAAGGAAATAACGCATAAAGACACGATTATTTGCTAGACTGAACCATGTGCAAACTGTATGTTTTTGATAGGGACATTTTGTTAAGTTATCTGCAGAGTCAGGAAATAACAGTGGTAACCATTTGTTTGTAATGATAAGGAAGTAGAAATGATGCAAGTAGAAATGAGTAAATACTTACCAACAGGACGTGGGACATAAAAACATACTYGGTCTATAAATAGTATGTGAAGTTGATGAATTGAAGCATAAATTAGAATTTTACTAAATATTTGTTATTTATCTGGTTCTTTCTTTGCAGTAAATGTTCATATCAATAACAAAGCCTTCCCTGAGTAAAATACTAATAAATATACAGCGCATGAAACAGTACAGTCATGTGGCTAATTTTACAAGTAAAAATGAATATTAAATGTATGAGCAGCTGCATTGTTCATATGTTCTTTGCATATGATTCAGATGTATTCAGCAAATTATATTTGCATAGATATCATTTTTATTCTTTTAAGTAACTCATCTATGTTTGTTGCTGTATGTAACAGAGCTAGTGAATTCTTCACTGCTTCAGAATACTAACTCAATTTATATCCTTGTTTGACAAGGTTATTCTCTCTACTTGAATTAGAAGACTAAATGTACAGAAGAATATAAACAAGCAAATTTTCTCTGGTCCTTTTTGAGGAATGGTTTAACATAATATACAGAATTTACAATAATCATTTGTTTCATCTGTTCTTTGAACACAATACAGACTGTTTAGGAGAAGAGAAACATATTTATGCAGGTTTTTGGCACATGCCCCGTTCAAAATCAAATGTATTGCTGTGTTTCCAGAAGAAATTGAAAAAACGAAAGCTGCCTTAACCACCCATATTTTGCCATTCAACTGAATATCTTGACTAATGCTAAATAGAAGACCAGTCTATTATTTATGGCATAACATGTCATTATAATCAGATGCTGCAAACATCAAATACATCTTACTCTGATATACTGAACTGTCATGAAACACATCATTGAAGTAGTATAATTTTTATTCATAATAAACCAGAAGCACTTGTAAAATATTGCAAACTGTAAAATACATGCTATTGCATAAACACACATTTATACTATTGAAGGCAAAAAACAAATTTTTAATTGGTTGTTAACAAAATTCTGAATATCCAAAGCTGAACAAAGACTTGAGCAGCATTTGAGCCCAGAGAAGTAAAATGAAAGCACTTAAAGATAGAATGAAGTTGCGTATTTATTTCTGATATAATTTCAAAATACAATTATATTAACAAATATGCAAATACTAAGAAAGCTAGAGATATTTTTATCCCTAGAATACTTCTCCCACAGTAATATATTTTCATACAGTTTTTCATATTGTTTYTTCTGTATTAAGTTTATGTTGCAGTTGAAATGTCATTGACCCTGTCTTAGAGCAGTAGCGAACTGAGGTTTTGCATAGTCTTGACATGCACTGAATTATTAGGAGAGGTGTTAGCTCAAGGCATGGTGGAAGTTTAAGCATTAAAGATGCCGGAGACTCGTCACCTTAAAATGGAAGAATGGATGAAATGGATCATTGCTACCCAGTGTTAGGGAATTAGGCACCCAACTATAAATCCAATGTTTATCATATAAGATCATCTSTGTGTTTGTGTGTGTATGTGTGCRTGYGTGTGTGTGTGTTGTGATTTGCAAAAGATAAAACCTAAGTATGCAGCATTCAGTATTTCATAAAGAGAAGAATTTTAATAGGAAAGAAAGAGCCAAGACTTATCCAGAAGGCTGGTAGGCCTCTCGCCTCCTCCCATCTCAGTTGCCCCTCTGGACCCCATGTGATTTCCACCACCTTACCAGGGAGCAGACTTCTGTTTCTCTCTTTCTCTCCCATCCTCCTTGGGCTGCTTTCAGCTCTGAACCAGAACAGGGACTTCTGGATCGTAAGTTCTACTTGTCTCATATCACAGGTGRCCCTGTCACACATTTCTCATTGCAAAACATGAATAATAATTGGCTTGTTCCCTTGTGCTCTCTTACATCTGAAAAACTGCGCTGGAGTCAGTCTATCATCTAGATGATTAGAAATACTTGATTTCCAGCCTGAATTAATTCATGAGCACTTGTGTTTATGTCATCTTTGTGCTTTAATTGAATTATTTTACCACTCTCTATTCAARAAAGAGTTTGTTAGTCAATCACAGAGTAAGTATGACCTAGAAATGTGTAATATTAGTGAAAAAGACCAATATGATATAAGGGTAAACTATTTCTGATATACACACAGGGTAGTGTTAGTACTTCTGTAAAAGACACTGGTTAGACTTTATCAGAATTGGGTACAATTCTAAGTGTCCAAGTTAAAAAGAAAAAAACTGATAAGAGCTGTAGGGATGATTTATGAAGAATGGAGAATAGAGAGTCTGTTTTATGAAAAGCATCCGTCTTTTTTTTTAAGACTGAAATATAGTTGATCCTTATATGAGAAAGTAAACAACTAATATATAGGGAAAAGCTGTAATTATAGACAAATTTGGCCCTAAAATGAATTCATATAAACTAGGTATGAATATATTTAGTCTGAAGCTAGAGAATTTTTTTTTTCTAAAACCAGAACAATGAAGTTCTAGAACTACTTCAGAATGGGAGTTATGTGGCAAACAGCTGAACTGGTWTTATATTGAGATTTTCTAATAGTGAATTATGAGATTCAGCTGTCTAAAATATCCAGGGTCTGAATCACCATAGGAGATCTTTCTCAGTCTTGTATGTGGTTAGATGTTTTTGGAGGAAAAATGATCTGATTCAAAGTTCATATGATTCAGAGATCTAATTATTTTGTAAACCTGATTTGARGATTATCAGCACATTTCAAGATACAATCTAATAGGATTATTTGAAAAGTATTACCAGTCTGAATTCTCTAGTAAATCAATCTAAAGACATTAATATGTTACATGGTTTCATTTTTTATTTAGTCAGATTCTGTGAATGGAGACACAGTCAAAAAACGTGGTAATATCTATGGATAGGTGTCCTCTGACCCTGTCCATCTGTGAAATAAACTCACAGTTTGAACAATTACATTTTATGATACAAATAGGACAGGCTAAAAGCTTGTGATGGTTAATCATCACATTTCAGCTAATGCGTGGTAACTTGCCAAGCTGCAGTAGCCCAAATGCCTCTGACTGTATTCTTACATGCAGTTTGCTAAGCCATTCGCGACGGCTGCTAACAAAATTTCCTTTATGTTTGTAATCTAAATAACYCAAAATGTAGGATTACTTTTATTTTATGAACTGAACAGTGTCTTTTTAAAAGTTAATCTTAACATCTTTCTAGGTCACTAGTTAAACGGACACAAAGAAAAGTGTTTGTGGAGGCAGCATTTGAAAGGGTTAACGTGAATTTTTTTGTTTGTTTGTTTCATTTCAGTTCTGCACCAATTCTCTGAAATTGCAGGAATGCTGAAGCAGAAAAACTGCATTCTATTTTAGCTCAACATTTTAATCCACTCCATTTTGTTAAAGAGTGCCTTCATGTTGCATGCACTGCAGATAGCACAGATGTGCTAGAATAAAAAAAAAACTTCACTGTTTTTCAGATGGATCTGTATGAAATGCCAGTGCATACTGAGAAGTAAATATGTCCTTCTGTTAGAAACAAACACAGCAGAAAAGAAAATAAAAATACATTCAAACCTTCTTCTCCTAAATTTGCATCTGCAAATATCAATTTGGGAAAAAAAATTTCTCAAGTGCTGAAGTGCTAACTAATCAAGCTATTGAATCACATATTTAGGTAGGAAGAATATCTCTTAGATTTTGGCCTTCTATGTGGTATTATATCTATTATCTTGTTGTAAATTTTAAATCTTTGAAAATCAAAAAGATTTTCCTCTTCTGTTTTCTCTGCATGTCATATCCTCACAGTATGGTGGATATTACATAATTCACTCTTTTGTTATGGCAATCATTTGGTTTAATATAGTATCAGACTAATGAAAGAGCACAGGGGAAACTACTGCTGGAGGGTGATAGGAGGATTAAAAGCTAAAAGAAAAAAAAAAGTCTTAGAATTCATGAATTCATGTCCCTATTCTGCTATTCTGGAGTAAGGAATCATATCAAGAGTTGTGTGTTTTCTGGTGCCAGCCCAGGGTTTAAAATTAGTTAATCTGTTTAACTCCATGTCTTTGTTTCTGAGGTAGGCTTTTAAAATTTCCTTTAAGGAAAAAGCTTTCAAATGCATTTAGGAACTAATAGCCTTCTCAGATTATGTTTTCTTAGAGTAACTTAGTAGTTAGACTGCTGGTATGGTAAGAGCACTTGATGCTGTGGTTTCAGTGTGTTTTCTTTGTTTGCCATTCAATCTATCTGCTATGTCTTGTYTTATAATTAGATTGCAAGCTCCTTGGGCAGAGATTTATGCTTTTGTTAACGATATATATTGCATAGCAACATGGAGACTCAGTTTGGAAAAAGGGTACCTAATAGTTTTGATGATGCAAAGTGATAATATTATTTGCTTTTTAGAAATGAAAGGCTGCACTATTATCTGAGAAGGACCCAAAAGACACACAGGTGTGCAAGTGTAGCTCTGTGTATTACATTGTATCTCATAACTGAAGTCCAAATTTTCCTCCTCTTTCTATAACAATATAGTGTTCTTGGAAAATGGCCTCCAACTGAAAATCACTTATTTTTTCTTCATAACAGCCTTTGAAATCCTTAATTTTAAGTATTAGGTAAGGAACCTTGCATGGGATTTGGTCTGAAATTAATATACCTAAATTTGCAATCAATATGTAGGGAGCTACAGGCATAGCAGATATCTAAGCTGTTTCTAGGGGATCCAATAGCCATCTGAGATGCTATAAAGTATCCAGAATGTTTGCATGGTCCAGTAGGTATGACAAAAGGYCTAAGGGAGGCCTTAACACGATCAGACTGACATGTGGAAGTCATGTGAAATACCTTTAGGCATCTTAAATGGCATGAGATGCTTAGGAAACTAAATTGAGACTATAGTCAATATAACTAGTGGAGACCAAAGTGGTTTCACAGATCRGATATAGCCGATCAGCCACGATGGGTGTTACCTGAGCTGCTAAAGAGCCACCAGCCACCACTTCAGAAGGGCACGGGTCTTCCTCATGTCAAGTTTGTCAGCCATGTTTCTTGAAAACTCTCAGCATCTCAAATAATACTAGGTATTTACACATGGGTAGCCAAATAAAGCTCTAGCTACTCAGTGAGCTGTTGTTTGCTAGGCTCCTTTGATAACACTGATTAGACTTGTATGTGTTAAAATGAAAGCTTAAACAAGCAGCATGCCTGTAGACACCTACYTATTGGAAGGATTCAGTTGCACCCCTCGTGTCTTTAGGCTCTGTAGGATATTTCCTCAGGTCTCCACGTGCTGCTCTAGAAAACTGTGCATCTTCCACAAGCACTGTGTCGTCTTTACCAACTCCATGCACATGTTTTAAACAGCCTAAAGCATCTTATATATGGTAAATGTCTGTGCTTGGGCAAATGAGTTACCGTGCAGCTGTCTTAATCTCCAACTGAATCCTATCCACTATCTCCATTTTATACCCCGGGAAAGAAAGACAAATGCTGCCTAACATGGCCCAAATGCTGCCTAAGATGGCCAAAAAGTGTTGTGATCATAAATCAAATTTCCAATTCCTGTCACTGTGCAGTGACAGAAAAAAGGAGGATTCAGCCTTGGGCATGAAGCATAACATCAATTAATTTAACATGGCAAGTTAAACTCAAGTCTGAAGTGTACTTGAGCCAACTCTCAAACTATTTCCATAAGACCTCTATGTTCTTTATTTTGTTTATATGTTTTCCCTTTCTCATGGCACACTTACAGAGTCAGTAGTCTCAGTATTTGCTGCATAAGGAAACTGGAGAAGTTACCATGTTTAACCTTGTAGTTGCAAAATTCCAAGCATTGCTATGGTGATTAAAAAAAAAATACATTTTAAATAGAAAAAGCACAAATAAATTGGGCACTTAAAATTTTGAGTTTATACTTTGTTTAGTTCCTCTAACTATTGCAATCTTATCAACAGTTCCTCTCCTGCAAATTTCTGTTTGGTCATTTTGCAATRTCTGACACAGGATATTTGAAAAGTCCATGAGCAGAGTTCTGCAAAATTGGATTTGTTTCCTGAAGGCTTATATGTACTGTTTTGCATTATATAATGTCTTCAGGGATCAGTAACTACTGGCTGTATACTAACCGTGCTGCATTCTGAGATTTACACCCAGGAACTATCTATCACTAAGGAACCTACTTTTCCATACATTCCCAAAGAAAATGCCAGTGTAGAAGTCTGATATAACAGTTATTTTGTTCAGACTTTATCCTACTTTACTTAGAATCTTGGAAGTTGTCTAAGTTCAAACTCTGAGCTTTGTAGTCAGTGAAATGAATCAAGTGTCTGCAGAAAGAGATTCATCTTGTCTAAAACACCAGTTTTAGGGTGAGATGAATTACCCTCTGGAGATGCCTCATTCATTCCCTTGATATATGGAGAGCTTAAGGTTACTCATTTTGAAGTAGTCAACTAACTTTCAGGTGACTGAATTTGATGATATTAATCATCCCTTTTSTAATTGGAATGTGTGCAACTGAGATGTGCTAACAAGATCTAAGGCTTTTCATCAAAGCTGCATTGACACTGAATGTTCAGATTTAGCTTCCAGATGGTAGATCTTCTAAAAGAAGATTTTGTCTTCCGGTATTTTCTCCAAAGTATCACAGGAAATGATTCAAGTTTGTCCATTACTCAGCCATAAGAATCCATAACCAACTACTTAGAACAAGTTAAATATCTTCTGGAAAAAAAAGAAAAAAGATCTTTTATTGTTTTTGAGTATTATTTGGCATTCACCGAGACTGTATCACGTCAGGTGAAAATAGGAAGTGTCTGTTTAATGTGTAAACAACATCTCTGTCCTTTTGAAATTCCTTATTATTTTACTCAAGAATAGTGTGAAGGCAGCATGGAGTATGTGGTGGTAGTGATGTTCAAGAGCTAAGTGAACTGTGGTCAGGATGCATCCAGGGGGACCACCAAGGGGGAAGTCTCACGCAAAAGTGCATGTACCTGCCTTCTATTTGCTAATTACTGCTTACTACTGCAGAATTGCTGTGACCTGGAGCCCTGGTAACAGGAGCTGCAAAGAAGGACTTGGCAGTCAGCATCCTTGACAACGAAGTGGGCAGCAATGAATCTAATGTTCAGCAAAATCTGARCTTAGCCCCCAGAACTGTGAGTTTTAACTTGGTGGCTGTGTTTTTCTCTTACATAAGTCAAATCTGGGACAGATTAGGTGAAGACAGGGAACCAAGGAGCCAGGTCCTCATTCCCACTGTATCCCCAGTCACTTCACCCTCTAGTAACAGGGAAAAGTCTGTTGAAAATTCCTAAGATTTATTTCTATACCTGTAATTTTGGTAGCCGCTTTTACTGTAGGGAAAGGAAATATATGCGGGGGAAAAATTATCCTGAGTAGGAGTCTTAGGGAAAAGAATTTTAAAAATGGAGAAAAAAGTGAAGTGGATTTCTCAGAAGACTACTTGTAGAGACAAAATCTGATATTTCAGTTTATATGTATCCAGCAAACCAAGATTTGTGTGCACCATTCTTTGTGTGCTGCTTGTCTGAAATTTCCGAAACCAACTGTCAGTTCTTCAAACCTTTTTTCTCTTCCATGTAACAAAGATTATTTAATGAATYCAGGGACCTGGATATTTATTAAGATGACTAGCCATTTAGTTCCATATAATAAAAAACCCTCATAGCATGARGTATGAAATATCTAATGAAGCAAAATATGTGTGCCAGTGGGTTCAATATGCTTTAATAAAACTCTGATTATTCTGAAATGGGCTATGAGATCTATAGGTTACATGACAAGAATGCAGTTTGCAGGTAGCTGAGGCAATAGTCGTTTACTAGACTAGAAAGCAAAATACACAGGAATCAAAGGCGTGATTTATACCCATCCAAGTGATAGGAGGAATACACATTAAGTTCCACTATTTTACCCTTGGATTTTGCACRGAAGAAAGTGTTAGTTTAAATGCCAAAGATTTTGAGTAACTACAGTTTAACACTTATATTGCGACTTTTCATCCCCAAATTGTTAATAAACTCATATATATATTATATATATATACAATTTTATACATATTATATCACAAGAGGGAAAACTGTTTAAAAGTAGAGAAAAATGATGCTATTTAAATTTATGAGTTGTGTGTGCAGTTAATTCTGTAATCAAAGGAGTTACCACTTAAGCACATTCACTTTTGTGGATGAAGTAATCTCTCTAAATTGAAGCCAAATGCTTGGATTTTTACATTCTGTGAATCTAAATTGCATTGCCTATTTATTTAGAATGAAAGATCCCTGAGGTAGGGAATATTCCTTTTATATGTATATATATATTTGTATATATATATATATACACACACACATACATATTTTATGTTTTACAAGACCAGTTTGCTACTTTAGTAGAATCATGTAAGGYGTGGATAGTAAGACTGCCAGTGCAGGAGACTGATATTTTATAAGAGGAATAGAAAGTGAAATCTGAGACCAAAGACATTGGGCAAAATCATACCTTAATACGATGGAATGATTTGCATCCCCAGAGAACAGATAGGAATTTTCTTAAATCTTGTAAAATRTGTCGTAGAGTAAACCAAGTTTCTGTGCCTCAGAAGCCAGAATCCCTAAGTCCAGCAGCAGTGTATTTTGTCCATGGTTCCCACTGGGAGAGAAATGATTTGGATCATACAGTCTCAAGTTACCTAAGATCCATAAGASATATTCCTCATGTAAGCGTTGTGTGTTTCCTGTTAGCACAGCTTTGTCAGTAACCATAAAAATGTGAGTGTTGAACAGGCACAGTTGGCTTGGAGTAGAARGTTGGTCATTTTCTATTTATTTCGGTTCTTGATAGAGTGCTTATCAGGAATATTAAACTGATATCTCAATTTTCCTTAAAGCAGGCCCAAAGTGTGCTAACAATGCTCTGCTGTACTCCAATTCCTCTTCTGAATAAAGAATCAAAACAAAGATGAATATGAAGAATATGCTTATGRAAAATAAGTGTGCTAAATTCTTTTAACCATTGGAAGTAGCTAGCATGCAAGGCAAAGAGCAATTCAGAGGCTTTATTAAGTGCAAGATTAGAAAATAGCTATTAACTTTGTGCCCTTTTGAACAYAGTTTAAATATACCCATGCATGGACACATTAAGCACAATCTTATGGATGTAGACTTGCTGGGGAGCTAATGGCTCTATAAACCCACACTAAGATTTGCCTCTGCTCTGCTAGCCATATAGCTGCTGAGCCCTTTCCTTGAGGTGAAGTGCAGAGGGAATGTATGTGCCTGAAATGTCCTCACTCATATGTATGTGTTAATTATCTTTCCCAAGAGAACCCAGCAGTGTTTGCTCTGTCTGCAGTCCCTCTGAAATTGCCTTCCAATCCCATAAAAAATGCTCTCTGCCTCACCCTATTAACTGAAAATCAAACCTCTTTCAGCTTCGTGGAATCAAGGGTAAATTCCAGARGCTGATTGCTGAAAAACCCCAGCCATGGTTCCAGGCAATGCACCTAAATGGTTGCTTCTTTAGATGATTTCAACTGATGGAGTAAGACACAAAAACAGCAACTGGTTTTAACCACAGGGAATTGTAGGTCAACACTGTTATCTAGAACAGCACTAGGAAATGTGCACTGAAGTCAGTGTGGGCCATCTGAGTTTCTGAAGAACTTCATTTCTTTGCACTGTCACATGGAATACAGCAGTACTGGAATTGCTCAGTAGTAGCAGAYAAGGGTTATTGGGAATGCAGATTCAATATTCTCTTCTCTGATCAAGTAAGAGGAAGCAAAATGAATATTTCTTTTACAGTGTGACCTTCTAAACTCATTCTGTTTTCTCTAAACTAAAAAGTWTTACTTCTTAAATTTGAACATACTCCAAATTAAAACATTAAAAAAAGCTTTTCTATGTATTGTGATAAAAACCTACGGCTGCTCTTGACAGCTGACGTTTAATTCTCCCAGGCAGCTATCTTTTGGATATTACAYATTAATCCCATCACTGCATGAATCCCATTGTATTCATACTTCCTTGTCTCTTAGTTTTAACTCAGTGAAGAAAAGCATTGAGCACGGAACATCTGTTATAAACTATTACAACATAAATTGAAGTCTTAGGAAAACGCTAGGTTGGAACTGTYAGTTTGGATGGTTGGCATGTGGAAGAAGAGGAAGGGGAGGCTAAGAGCCGTCTTTGTCAAAACTGTCTCATTGGCTCTGCTGCCTCTCATATCTCCCTGATTGTGTGTCAGTGCTGAGTCAAACATGAACTGAGTGGAAGAATCACACAGGCCATTTAAGATATTCCTTGTCAATCTGCTGGTTGCTGGAATTCCTCTGAACTTACTGGCCACATTACATTTGAAACACTCAAGCTTGCATCCAGTCTTTGGGTCTTTGACATCCTTCTCCTGGAAGGTTTCCATGAATAGTCAATGGGAAGCAGAGAGTRATAGAGTGAGGGTTAGGAGGCTGGGTAGAATGGAGGATCTGTAGGTCACATCTCAGTTTCAGACATAAGGGAAATAACCAGCAGTGATACCTTTTCTTCAATGATACCATCTGGTCTAATAACCCAAAGATTTATATAACATTTTTTTTGCTTATGTCCCCTGACAATCATGGCTAKAATACCACTGACTTTATGTGCTTTGTGATTCTGGAAGATGGGATATAGATGCTTTTCAGAAGTACACACTGTGTCTTTTAAAATATCTTTCCTTTGTGGGCTGGTTTTCAGACAAAGTTCACCTTGCCCCACTCTTGTCACCTCAACCCTTYAGCCCTTTGTCATCTCTCCTTTTCATTTACTGAAATAATCAGACATGTCTTTTGGATACGGTCAATTCCTTCATACTACAGTTAAAGATAATTCCACATGAATCTACTAGAAGACTTTGGAAATGCCACACTTGTATTCTCATTCTCTCTTGTTCTCTTTGCTCCCTTGGCTTTTCGTATCTCTATCTGAGCTCTAAACTCCAACTTATTTCCAATATTTTTCTGTATATTTCAAAGAGTGAAAGGCATACTCAGGCTGAGACTCCATCAAATAAGGGATTAGCAAGTGACTAGGTGATCAGCTCAGAGTTATCACATATTTTGATGCTATTCTTGTAGAAAAAGAGTTTGATCTTAATAGTCTGCTTAATTCTATGTGCTAGTAATAGCTATTCAGAACGCTGGTGCAAGGATGCACCAGATTTTCCCTTATTCCTTTGACTCTGCAGGATATAAATAAATTAGTGATGAACATACTGTAACTAGTGAATAGAAATATAAGAATGGAATGAATGGGCGGAATTTGCCATATTTCCTTTTAAATTCCACTGGTCTGGAAGACTGTATRCTTTCCTCGCAGAAAAGAAAACTGGCTTGAATATTATAGTAGAATTCAACAGAATTGTAGATCCATTGCCCCCTTTGGCAAAAATATAACTTTAGTGCATTGCCTGTGAGTCATTTCCAAATTGACTGAGCCAGTGTATTGACAGTGTACACAAACTAAGTTTTTCAATACAGTGCAGGCTGATGCAAACTGGTTCTTTAGGTTGGAATAGAGTCTGAGCATGTGCAATCCATTCACTGATTCTGCTATGACCAGGCCAGATGTCTGTAGACAACCATCAACCACCTCAACCACTGCAATGAGGAAAAAAGATAACCCTACCCAGATATRTGCATTAATCATTGCACTGTCAAACTTTGTCTCTTCTCCATTTTCTTGGGTAGCTATTATTTAAAATGAAAAGTCTGCTAAAGGAGGACTTTGCCATGTTCTGTAAAGTTCCTTGTGTGCATTTACACACTTCATGAGGAAGCAAAGTGTGTGCTGCAGTGTGTGCTACAGTGCTGCTCACCATCAGATAGTAAGGAGAAGAGTTGTTCAGGTATGTGACATAACTGAGCAGACCTGTTTGTGCCASCTCAGGGTTTTGCACCTCTCAAAGTGAGGTGGTACAGCCTGAAATAAGTAGTGGCAATATAGGTTTTGTCAGGAGTGTAAGTTTTTATATGAGGCTTAATGATCTAGTAYATCTAGTAGTTTTATGGAGGTTACTGTTTTAAGCTATTAGATGGGATGAAGAAGGGTAAAGGAACAACTGCTATCTGTGACATCCCATCTTCACATAGTTCCCATAAGGAATGCRTTAGGAAAGATGTTGACAGTTTATTAACATATATACCTACTCTCCTTGTCTCATTCCTAGCAACCCCCTGGAGGATATTAGATAGGACTGAATGGGTTTCCTGACAGCATGGCTTTTAAACATATGCTAGCAACTTACTCTTTTGCCTTGTCACAAGAGGTTATTATAGTAATGGTTGTTTATAAAGCCCCTAGAAGGAAACGTGCAGAATAATCCACTTTGCCCTGTCCTTACTGCTTCCATCCATGATTCCTATTTTTCCTTAGAAAGAATCAGGACACTTAAAGCACAATTAACAAACAGTATTTCTTACCCAAAGGACCAGCATCCTAGTCAGGAAAAGTTGTACTTCTACTTTCACCACTGTCTTAAGTTAGTGCTCTTCGAGGGCACAACTACATAGGAGCAGGGCACGAATCCAGGCAACAKCTAGCATTGTTAACATGCTTTCTGGCATGATTTTGGCCCATGTTGTTAGATAACATCTTTTCAGACTTCTTGGGCACGATTTGGAGAAAAGCACAGGCCCGGGAGTGTTTCCAGTAAGCATTTTGAGTATGGCCATCTCTTTTCTGGTGTAAAACAAATTTAGCTGCACAGTTGCAAGTCGTACTTTGGCACATGCCTTCTGTAACAGGGTGTGTATTCTCTCTCTAGTGCAGGCAACAGAGGTTTGAGTCCCTTCTCCAGAAGACAGATTACCCTACTGTAAAGCCTCAGCTGTACATTAAGAAGTCCAAGCTCTAGMGTTTCCTGGTGAAAAGAGAACATGAGTAAGCATGATTCAGCAATATGATCCATACTTTTTTACGTATGGTTGGGACAGAATAGGTACAAGTGAGGYATAATCACTCACTGAGCAGGAGGTGTTTGGAATTAGCTCTTCTTGAGCTACCACTGTCTGTGAGGATTGAAAGCACCAATGTTGTGGGGCTCAGTGMATGTAAATTTTATTCTCAAGTCTGCTGTCTATTTTTCAGTATGGACACAAGCCCAGGTAAAGGAGTGGCTAATACCACCAAAATACTACCCCTACTGATGGTATGAACACGTTGGCTTAATCCTCTTGGCTCAGCAATCAAATATASCAAAGATCTAGTCACTGTCATTCATTAATAGGCAGAAGAATTGCACATCAGACTGTTACTGAGGTCACAGCAGCATTCAGACCTCAGTGGAACTAGAAACCATTTCTTYGACAAAAGTCCAGCAAACGGAAAGGAAAGGAAAGGCCTGTAAGCTTAGGTTGGAAAAAAAGTGCTTGAGGTGAGGAAACGGTAAGAAAGATGTAGAGGGGAGAAAGAGACAAAACACTTTTCCACTTCATTCCTATTTCTTGCCCCAAATTAGCCTGTTAAGACATGCATGAAAAAGTATTATTTTGTAATGATTGTTGCTTACTCCTAATTGAAATCTGTAATCCYACTACAGATGCATCCAGACACACTTAATCAAACCATATCTTGTTGTGCCAATTGAGATCCAAGTTCATGTCTCATTTCTAAACAAATTACACACAGTGTGAAAGTCCAGGCACTGCGCAAGGCACCTTGGAGCAAATGCTGCCAGCCTCTTCAGGTTAGCTGAGAAAYCGTGCTGCTGCTGTTTGCAATCTCTAAAGCATAGCAGGATAGCTCATTTTCCAGGCTGCCTTGGATTTCCRGCTAGGCTAACTCATGGGGATATTTTGTCTTTGGCAATATTCTAGTGGTGCAAAGAAGCTTAAATATGCTTTCTTTAAGGCTTTTTTGAAAATTGGCAGGCTTTTTTGTCGAAAATGAAGGCAAGGCTGCTAAAGTAGAACATCTCTTAGTCTGCTGACCATTATTTTGCAGACCTAGAAATTGAACTGAAATGCATATATTTTTAAAATGTATGGAATAGTATCTCTGACTTTCTTTCCTATACTCAGTTCCACCTTTAAATGTAAAATCTGAATTTGTTTGTCCATTGAAAATTTTGTAAGCTGCTTGCTTGTTTTCTCTTTCACTTTTTCCTGACACATATCAACACTTCCACTTCCCTTCTTAAAATAACCAACAAATACAATAATTCTGTTTGAAAGACAGCCTGTTACCCTTGTTTACCTAATGCCACAATGCTGGACTCTAGGTGGCAGCATATGTGAGTGAATATTAGATGTTTGTGCTAAACTACTAATTTCAAACGTGTCTGGATTGATAGTCACTGTAGACTAGTCTTGCTTAAAAGCACTCCCTTTTTGCTCTTTCTGCTCTGTATTTTTATCCTATAAAACCTAGCAGTGTCCTAGGCTAATGCATTGAACTACAGCTGGGAACTTAAAAGAAGTAAGTAGACTGTTAAGAAAGTGTTTAAAAATAAACCTACACATACCTAAAACTGAGGAAGAAGATTCTCCTGCCCCAGCCATAAACATCACTCTCCTCCCAGCAAAGGGCTCAGGATGCTGAAAATGTCACAATATACCCCAGTCCCACTTAAGGAGGCCTGAGATATTAAAATATTTAATTGGAATAATGATAAATTCTTAGCTCCATTTATATGGTATGTTCCCTTTTGCCCATAATAAGAGTTTGAATGTAAACAGCRTATCTGATTCCAGCCGCTGTGGCTGTTGCTGTAGGGCAAATACATGTGCCCTGGCACAGTATAGACATGACCACTTCCACTGCCCAGGTRTATCTCTTTTGGACTATTAGCTCCAGTGATATCTTTCAGTGATYAAATTGCTTCCTTAGAGCATTTGTAGGGATTTGAATTTTATTCCCTTATGCTTGGACAATTGGATCCACGGGGGCAATGAGCACAGCCCCAGAGCAGTTTTGCTGTAACAGTTTGATTTTACAGTGCTATGCAGCAGCAGTAGCAGGCCTACTGGCACTCAGAAAAAAACTCAGGAAAAAATTATGTGGATAGAGATACCWGTCCAAACCTCTAGCCACACATATGTGCACAGTAACTTAAAATAAAACAAATTATTAAGTTTCCTTGCCTGATGTTCCAGAGTGGACACTGAGAGAGGAATGAGCTTGATATGTGAACAAAATCTGTTAAACTTTGATTATCTCCAGCTAACATTCCTGCTCACCTACCTCTACAGCTATAAGAACAGAAAGTTACTCTGTGATACCTATAAAATATGAAATAYAGAATATGCTAAAATTCACATTTGTCCTTAAAAACTGTTTTTTTTTCAGGAAGAGAAAGGCTTCTTATTACTACCAAACAGGCAAGGATTTGGAGGTGGCAGAGGTGCTTTTTTTCCCAGCCGGTAACCTCTATTTAGGCTTTTCCCTTACAGGGCTTTCCCTTATGCTTCAGTCATTAGCACGTGGCTGGTATTTGTAGATTTACAGACTAGAATCTTCGCTATTCCTAAGCAGGAAAAGCAACAAAAGGTAGCATATTCCTATTTTTGTTTTAGTCTTCTGCTGTGGGCAATTAACAATCTAGAACTGACTTACACGTCTGGATGTGTTGCTTGTCTAAAACTTGTATAAAACAACCAGAAAAACTCTTCAGTATCATCTAGCAGAATGCTGCAGAATTATGTTTTCTAGTTCTGTTATATCTTCTTTGTAAACATTAGTGACATGCCCAGTACATATGAAATATTTGGATTGTCTATTATTCATTTTGTTAGCACAGTCTATACTGTCACTTGAATATATTCAGTGCTTAATATAAGGATGTAAAATATTTCATATACACATCTATATATATTTAAATAATAGAAAAACTGATTAAATGGGAAAGGTAACAGCTATTTCTTGGGAAGAAATAGGCTCATATATTTTTTGCTTTCAAACTMTAAAAATTGACATGTACAAGCTAGAAGAGGATTTCTACTGATGCCTGATCAGCAAAATGCAAAATAGTGGTCTGAAGTCTGACTTGATAAATGGATGTCACGCTCAAGGAAGCAGTAAGCAGGGTAGGCATAAACTGGGTCAGCTTCTTGGGAAGAGGCTAGTCCAAAGAAGCAAACTAAATGTGAGCTGTCAGTGAAATACTGTTAAGATTATTCCCATAACCATTATTCCTATAAACATCCTTATTTCTGTCAGAGCCTTACAGAGAGGCTCCTTATTTCACATACACTAATTTGCTTGCTCCTAGACAAGAAGGTGAGATASGTCCCAATCAAGTTCCAGTATGAGTGCACTAACCCTTTGGTGACATTTGGATGTGAGTTTTTAGTTAATGAACTAAACTAAAAACCAGAATCTGAACTCCCTCAAGTTATGAAAATTTGATTCTGGTTCTTACTGAGAAGAGCGAAAGACATAAGCCTTTCTTTTCCTGAAAGAAGACRTTTTATACTAAAGACCTGCTAAAGGGATATACTCAGGTTTACATTGCTCAATCATCTTCAGTTTGTTTATGAAAAATTATCCAAGAGGAACAAAAAAATTATATTCTCTCAAATATAAGCTGTGCTATGTGTCTGTTAGATTTACAGTCCTGAAGCTGCTAATTTGATAATTTGCTGTAGCATATAGCACACATAAACWCACAGATGCTGGGTTGATGTGCATGAGAGAAACTATAGTTTGAAATAATTATGTAATAATTACATAGATTTATATAGAATATTATATTTCCTTGGAAGTCACTGAAAACACTTTCAATGATTTCTGATGCCTATTGTAACATGCTTGTAGTGAGGACAAAAGCCAAATGCAGTTCAGATTTTTTTTAATTGTTTGTTTTTCTCGTTTTCTAGACCCATTCAACCCTTACTGTTCACAAAATTGCCAATATG
This sequence comes from Rhea americana, assembly GCF_003343005.1. Lineage (NCBI taxonomy): Eukaryota > Metazoa > Chordata > Aves > Rheiformes > Rheidae > Rhea > Rhea americana. Next base: position 135,836 of record NW_028186536.1, read on the forward strand.
TGGGGCTGTACTTTCAGCTGCTGTAACTTTATTACCTTCAGTCTTAGGCACAGTTTTCAGTCCAGCTGGAGACTTGGTCCATTGTCAACCATTATTCCTGTCCTAGATTTAGTAGAAACACTATTAGGGTGAAATTTGGGATTGTGGTAGATACCACCAGTGGCAGTTCTAGTCCTTTCTAGATGGTAGAGATCTCAGCACAAAATTYTGGAGTAGACTTGTGTGCATGTGTGTGTATGAACAGGCATACAGAGGATTAAGAAAAGAATATCATACAAACCAAGAGCAGTATATTTTTACATTGCCAGAATAATTCTGAAAAGAGGAAAACAATTATTTGCTGTAAATTGGGAAATAAAGCAAAAGCTCCATTCTTTTGTAGAAGACCTTGTAACTTTCTGTTCCACGTCTGCTTTTGTACTTAGCCTAAGTTAATGCCTGCTTGCTCTGCAAGTTTGTGGGTAGCACAAGTAATCCTTACTGGTGGTTACTGTACAGGCACAGGAATGCATTAGGGCTAGTAAAAAAATGCATGTATGGAAACGTGTTCAAGCAAATTGTTTTGCTTCTTTCAACCCAAATCCTAATGTGAAGGAGAGCCTCAGAAAAAGCATTCCAGCCCAATCGTGACAGAAAGCTCCTCATAGGGGAATTTTTAGTTTCCTGAAAAGAGGAAGAGATTTCTTTCTCCTAGCCCTAACYCTGGACAAAGCCCTAGGACAGGGACCATATTTCAACAAAGGAATCAATATTCCTAAGAAAATAATGTTAATGTCTCTACTTAACTATAAAATATGCCTCCAAAATATTGTTCTAGGATATCTTTCTTATAACAGTAGCCAAAATACTAACACMAAATCCTAATCCTGGGATGAGCATCACAAAAGGCCAGACAGACTTTATCCATACTGAAAATTCCTCAGGATAAAATTCTTTCTGCAACTTTGGCAGCCTTTTTCAAGCCCCATTGCACCTGAGGCTTTGGRCTTACTTTCTTCAGTAAATCTAACCCTAACCCCACACCCTAAACCTAAGCTGACCTATAGGAAAGGAAACCCTACCCATCCATTAAATATTCTTTCAGAAATATGATGCAATTCTGCAGTTGTAGCATCAGCTCTTAACAGGGGAGGATATGTTGCAGCCCCACTATAAATTAATCTCTGGGCTCTGTCTCTAAGCCTACTCAAACTCTAACCCAAATGTTTGACATATATGCCAAAGACAGTGCTCTATCCAAGGATTCAGTATTCTTCAGAAGAGAATATTAGAGTCAGCCCTTGGGTTTCTTTGTCAGCTGCTGTCCAGATGCAATCACACTTTAGCTCTGGGCTTTCTCTTTCAGTCAAAAATAATCCTAACCCAAACCCTAAAATGAACCTAAGAAAAAAAAATGCTAGTGAAGATGAAAAATTCATAAGGAAACAATTATTTTTTTTACCACTCAGTTTCCTTTAACAGCTCTTTAATGATTGAGAAAAACAGCCTAGAGCTACAGTTTGAATGGTGCAGGAAAGGGATTGTTGAAAAAATGTAGGCTAGATTTCTCCCTTTTCTGGGTAGGGAGGAGGTCTAGGTTTATGGTTAGGATTACCTTTATGAATAAATTYACGATTAAGAGAGAAACATAGAGAAAGTATTGGATGGCTATGGTTAGGAGTCTGGAAAACCCTCTAAGAAAAGGAAGAGCTGAAACTTGAATTTTCCTCTCTGGAATATTGATTTAAGGAGGAACCATGGCCAGGGAAGTCAGCCTATCATTAGTGTTTCTTAGGGTTAAAAAAAAAAAAAAAACAACACAGAGAAACACAGGGGCTGCAGAAGGGCTGCCAAACCAAGGTTTGGGCTCCTAAAAGAATTGTCCCCAGAGAACAGGTTAATGTGGGCCACAGCCTGGGGGAACTTGGATGAAGGTTCATCTGATGCCAAAGTTCGTGTTAGGGTTTGTCGCTTTCCTAATAGTAACCACAGCATCTGCTGAGCCTTTGTCCAGGTGAACAAGTCCACAGGAGACAATTCTTTTTCAGCCTACACCTTGCTTTAGCAGTTCCTTTGCAGCTCCACTTCAATTGCTGTTCTTGGATTGCTTTCTTTCCAAACCTAACCCTAACCCTAGCTTCAGCTAAGCCTTGGCTCAACATCCCCCAGGCCATGGCAAAGATGAGCAAGTTTTCCAGGGAGAATTCTTCTGGCAACCTTCACCTGGCTTTAGCAGTCTCCTTGCTTCCCTATTCCAATTGAAACACTAGGCTTTCTCCGTTTCCTAACCCTAAACCTAACCTAAGTTTACATCTTGTGCTAAGCTGAGCCTTAGCTTAAGTCCCAGTTCCACAATCCAGATGAAGAAGTTTCCAGGGGAMTACAGTTTTTTGGAACCAAACCTTCCTTTTCTAGTCCTTTTGCACCCCCTCTCTAACTCCATTTGTAGGCTTTGTTCCTTTCCTATTACCCTAACCCTTCACTGTGGTCTAGGCCTCAGCTTATAGCTAAGGCTTGCTTTTATGGYGAAGGATACCAGTCCCATCACAGGCGCTGTATTCATCTGAGGACTGTTCTGTCCATTCAGCCTCAGATCTTCCTTTGGAAGATCATTTTTTTACAAATGTAGCCCTGAGTTTTCTCTTTGTCTCAACCTYAACCATAATCCTAAAAATAGATGAATCTTGTGGCAGGGAAGTCCAACTCTTGCCCAGACAAAAATTTCTCTGTATAGAGATTTCTTCGGAGATCACACTTTCTGTTGGTAGCCTCTTTCCAGACCCGTTCAGTTGGAGCTCTGTGTTTCACCTTTATTTTCACATGTACCTGTTTGTTAACCTATTCTACCACCTAGCCAATGTGTGCACTCTAACACATCAACATCTGAGATGTTGAAAGTGATAGATTTTTGAATAATATAAATACTTCTTACTCTTTGATATATGGATAGAGAAGTATGTAGAATATTTTTTCTTACAATAAAACACCTGTTCATTCCTTTTTGTTTCATTATCTTCTTATGAATGATTTTCCATTGCCAAATTAATATTTAATGGCACTTCTTATTTAACTCCCAGAAAGTTAAATTCAATAGCTTCACATCTCTAGGAAAGCCCAAACCTCTAGGGCTCTTAGTACAGAACCAGTTTAAGTATTTGTAAATTTGAATCTATGATATTTTCAATTTGACTTGAGGGGATGAGTTTTTGATGRAGTAAGAATGACACAAATATTTTCTTTCCTTCTGAATTTCATAGAACTAATGTTGTACAAAGTATTTTGCTGTGTTTAAGCAATATATTTAATAGAATTCACATTAATTTTTTATTCTTTTGCTACATAACTAACTAGAATGTCATATTTTGTTTRAGTGTCTTGAGTATTATGAAGCTTATGAGAGAATTATGAGTTAGACAGTGGCTGTTGGCAGTGCTATATGGCATATTTAAATAATCTTTCTCTGTCAACCATTAGATAAAATCAATGGCAGGGAAAACATTCTGTTAAAATTTTACTGAAGGAAGAGTTTTGGGTTATTTGTGTTAGAAACTATTAACTCACTCACATGGAATTTCATGAGATCCCAAAGTGTGAAGGAAAGTTACAAAATGAGACCTATGAATGATACACATACATTAGAACAAAACTAAATAGAAATATTCTCTGCTGAAACCAGGTTAATAAAATGGCAAGGTTAAGCATCTGTAAAAATTGGTCTTCCCAGGGGAAGGGGAACTTAGAGGGAAGACTTAACCTAATATCAGCTGTGTGTTGTAAAGTCAGGTCCAGCTCAGGGCAGGCCAGGTGTGCCACAGCAGGAGCTGTGGAGATTTGGGGTACCAAGAATTGAGTAAAGCCCGCGAAAGGAGTTTGCTTTGTGCCACTCCTTCTCTGCAGCAAGTGGTACAAGGAGGAAGCTGACAGAGTGGACACACTCGTTTCTAGCCCCTTCCCAGATAGGAAGGACCTTTGCGCTTTCTTGTTCTCACCTGGTGGGCACAGGCAAGACTGTGTTGCAAYTGCTCTGCGATAGTTGCCTGAAGATTTTACCAGTGTAAAGGGAGAAATACAACCTGAACATGCAGGGAGATTAAGAAAGACTAACTCTATCAGSTGAGGGAGGATTGGTTTGCCCATGRGAATATTTGACTCTGTGGATCTATCTGGATATTTGGATAGGCGTAAGCAGAACACCTTAGTAGTATCAGTGGGTTTTTTGTTCAAAATTTTTGTGAGAATAGAGACAACTAAAACAAAGAATATTCCTTTTCCTGCCTCCCTTTCCCCATCCATTCAGATTTCTTTAAAATATAATCTTATCTGCAGGTGCAGTAGACCACTGCCAGAATCTTAAGTCAGTGTTTCAGCCACAGTGARGTTCCTTCTAAATGGTATATTCATTGTCGTTTCACCCATGCTTGAGCTTGCGTAACTTGTTCAGATGCCTGCATACCTTCAGGCATGTTATTCCTCAGAGGAGGTGTTAACTTCCTGCAGAGGTTATTATTTTGAGCAAGTAGGGTTTTCTGAAATACATAAGCCCTTGCAGATACAATATACGGTGTGTAAATTCTCACCTATGATGAGACAGAATTGATTTTTCCTTGCTGGCAGATACAGGAAAAGAAAGAAAAATACTTCATCATTTACCTGAAGAAAACTAGTTCAGGCTGACAAGAGAAACCTGGACTATTGTCATTAGAAACTGGGAATGCTTAATATCTTTCCTCTAAATTTCCAAATCATCCTATTAAAGGTTTCTCAAATGAAAATGAAAGCTGACTTACCAGATATCTSTGTCCTGGCTTCTCTCAAAACTTTTGTTTATTTATAAGCTGGATCAACCACTTGAGAAACAAGTAAGACAATCTGAAGCTTCCATAGCTTTTTTGAAATGATACTTTAAATGCTAGTTGTGATTTCATCACAAAACAGTGAAAATTGGCTATGTGTTGAATCATCATTCTTGGAAGCAAACTACAACTGTATTTTGTTTCAGCTTATAAAATGTTTCAACAGTTTTATTAATATTCAATATCATTGTGGCACATTTATTCACTTGATAGCAAAGATTTACAATATGTATTACATGAACTGGGGAATAAAACTTAAGGTGCTTTTTATTAGCAATGATTGCATCCAGAAAAGTTGTTTTCTTTATTTTAATTTATTGGRCAATGTTTGTAAAATGATTTTTGCATAGATTATACTATAAGAAAAATGGTAAAAATGATTTCCTGACTTTTCTACATTCAATTTTGATCCTAGACTTTACCCAAAGATAAATATAACCTTATACARTTGAATTACCTATAATCTGTCAATATAAAGGGCTTAGTAATCAAAATTGATGTAAATTCTTAATTTAAATATGAGGAATAATTATTGCACTAATTATGCTCATATAGTAACATATAATGTGATTTTAGTTTCTCGTGGCATGAAATATTAATTGGATCTTGTTAGTAGCATTACAATTCAGAGGTAATATGACTTGAATTCTTAAATGGTTTCAAATACTAGATGTACAACAAAACCTACATATCCATTAAAAATAAACTGCCCCTTCACAGGCTATATTTGCAAAGAATGTGTGCAGAGATTTTTTTGTCACAAGACATTGTTTATCTTCTTTTACACAAGAAGTATGTATTGCATGTTTGTATGAGGTACATATWTAGACATACATACATCTGAGCAATGATAATGTTCTCTGTTACTTATCAAGTTATTTCTCAGGAAAAGTTCATGAATTACTTATGTTACTAAAGCTGACTCCAGAGCTGTCAAAAAAAGGACCTGTGCTATTCACATTGTTGCCTAATGGTGCTAAGTTCTGCATGTAATTCTCCTAGGTTAAGTTACTACTTGTTTAATATGAAAGAATTACCAGTTTCCCTCTAAACTCAGGCCTATAAAGGGTCTTTGCAGTTTTATGTTTTTGCAGCAACATACCTTTTGCTTTTGAAATCTTTAATTTACTTGGAAATACTCTTGCTTTTCTACAAACTCTTTCAAATTTGTCAATATCTCCTTTTTTAGTAATGTCTTGGGAGATGCGCATGGGACATACAACTTGCTGTTAAAGCAGATCAGCAGTCCCATGCCTTCGTGTTCCATGATGTGCTGCATTCATGAATACAACCCTAATTGTATAAATCTATTTTGCAGCCATATCACATTGCCAGCCCCTTCTCGTTCATTTTTAGCTTTCACCTTTGGGCCTTCTATATCATTAATCCTGTCCAGACCTCTCCACCAGACTGAACATTTTTGTCCGTGTTTTTAATTGGATTTCCCCAGATATATTGGGTTGCATTTTTGTGAAGAGGAAACTCATTTTGATCCTTTCGACTCAGGTTTCTAATCTCTGTAGGTCTCTCTGTGTCACGTCATCTAACTCATTGGTTTTCACAGCTCCATTCAATGAGACCATTTTCAAGTTACTGTCCTGTTCACTCTATCTACCTGATCATCCCTGAAGAGCTACCTGAAACCAGAGCTTACTGAGCTCCAAAGCCAATCMGTAGACTATTTCCTTCTGCATCTGTTTCGACTCTGTTAACCCACCCAATAGCCATTTCTATTCTATCCCATTAGAATGATTTCCCAAAGCAATTTCAGTTTAACTCTTTTTCCCGTATTCCTGTTCATTTCCAAGTACGCATGAAGCCAGCCCTTCCACACCTGTCTGCTGAAATCAGCATCATGCCTCTAAATCAGTCTTCTAATATGAGCTGTGGACAGTATAGACTACATTTCATTTTCATCACTGAGGGATTTATATATGATCTGGCTTCTGTAGCTAGTTTACAAATACCTATTTGCACTCTAGCCAGCAAGTAAAATGAGTGGAAATAATAGAAGCAAACAATAGCAGTTATCAGTCATGAATGTATTATCTTCATTTTTAGTTTATGACCATAAATGATGATGAAATTGATATTTTTTGCTGCACCCCAGTCTCTTCTGTGGCCAGAGTATTCATTATGTTATATGTCTATAGTTATTTCTGGATGATTATAATAAAAATGGGAAGGAAGTAATCTGATTTGCATAATAACATGAATGACTGATTGTTGTTTTTTGGATATCTGTGAATGCTAATGATTTTTTAATTTATTATTAAAAAAATCATTTTTCCCTGACATTTAAATGAAACAAAAGTTGAATGCAGAATGCTTATTGTGCTCTTCAGATGGAACATCTACAATGTAAAGAACTTATTAGGAGGAGAAAAACGGTGGAAGACTTATTTGATTGAATTATTCAAATCTTTTATCTGATTAATATTAATTGCTCATATTATTTTAATTAGACACATAGAAAGAGATGAATTAAGTCAGGTGAGATTTCAACTAATAAAAATTATCTACCCTGTAAAGTCAGATTTTAATTAATCTGGTAGTGTACCAACCTTTTCATGATGGTCTTCTGCAACTTAGGACTTATTCATTTTATCCAAAAGCTATATAGGATATTTTTCATCTGTATGTGCCCAAATCTGCAACACATCAATTGGTACTTTCTCCAATTTAATTCCTGTGCTGGAATGAAACACCACAAAATGTCCCACTGTGCTATACAAAAATGTGAAAATGATATCAGACGCTATAAATGTTTTCATATTTTTTTTATTTTTTTCATTTCTAGAGACATGGTTTTGGTGCTGACCTGCTGCAGGGCTATGTGATGCCTTGTTGCCATGCAGACGGTGATTATAGTGAAGATGGGAGGCAATTGCATTGAACTAGGCTGCCCATATTCACTTTCAGTTATTATCTGCACATGGAGTGTTTTCATTAGCTACTTGCTGGAAACATCCTGACTGAAGTAAGCATCTTCTGCTATTTGATTTCTGCCTAGGAATGTGTGTTTGTGTAATGATTGCTGTAGTGCTTATAGGAATGCCAGAATAGCATGTAGTCAAATGGTAAATTCACCTCAGGGAAATTATATATTGTCAAAGAAATCAGTTTCTACAAAACCTTTTAATTGCCAAGTAGTCAGAGAGAAACCATCAAAACATCCATAGCAACAACTGTCAGGGTGTCTGACCAAGTGAAAAAGTCTGCTGTGAGCTCTGTTACTATGGATATATACGAAATACATGCAGTCATTTCTAGTTAAATTTTAATTTCTTTAAATTCCAGACCTTTGGCATATTATTTATAGTGAAAACAAAGAGCCAGATCTTTGACTGCTGAATCTATCTCATCCATCAGCTGCAAAAGCCAGCAGAAAGCCACTCAAAAGGAGCAGTAGAGAATTCCCAGGGATAGAGAAGTTCTCCATTAGGACATATTTTATGGAAAGCTATACAGAAGGGAAAAGGATGAAAATCAAAGGGTTGCAATAAGCAAAAGCAGAATGAGACCTTGGATGGAAGTAAAAACCATATGGCTGTACGGCATTGCTCGAGGGCTGAGAAATGTGGCCCCGTTAAGTACAGTACAACTACTCTTCACACCTGTATGATACCATACCTGAGAATACTTCTTGGATTCATACCAGCTACAGAGGAGCAAACAGGCCTACTTTTCATGCCAGCTTGCTAATGAACACTGAGGAGTATGTCCTTTTGAGAGCTTAGTTTACTAGGAGGTCTTCCCATAACCAGCTGCCTGTCTCCAAATAACCTTAAATTGATCTCAGTCYTATAGAATATGCAGTATTTCACAGTTTTTCCAGGGTACTGTACAGATAAACCAGACTCCTGTGTTATGAGTTGGCTGGAAAATGCAGGATGTATTCATGATTTATGTTTTCTCATCTCTGAGTTCAATGTGTGAAACATAATGCATTAACAATATTTATGGATGATAATAAAAAAGATTAATTCACTTGTAACGACCACTGATGAGCTGTTTTTCCTTGGTGCGTCCTTATTTATAAGAAGATTTAAGTGCCTAACAGTTTATATTCCATGGAGAAAACATAAAGACTTTATTCACTCCTTGTATTATTCGGTATGGGCATTAAGCTAGAGTGGCATTGCTGAGGATGGAGCTTCAGGAGAGCTAGAACAGATTTCTACCTGGAAATGACAAATGTACATGCTAGAATTCCTCTAATAGAACAGGGTATGTGGCTGTGGCGCCTCTGATATTTGAAGGAAAACTGAACTCCTAGAATTCAAAAATGTCATCAGTATAATACAGCTTTCTAAAATATTAAAAATGACTACTACCACATCTATTAGTAAATGAAATAAGGTCACAGATACTTCAAAGAATAATGTGTTAAGTATGGCTTTGCAGGTTAAATATTTGCAAAAAACTAGGATTGTCCAGTTTATGTGAAAAGTCTTAATTGTCATTAATTGAACATCTTATGTTTACTTTCTTCTGTTTCACCAGCAAAGTCATCTGCTTTCTATTAAGAACAAATTCAATCACCTACTCTGTAACCACTTCCAGCTAATAGACATGTCGCTCTTCTATCAAGATTTGCCCCTTCCTTCTTTCTTAACCCTTCCTAGCTAATACGTATAATAGTCAGTAACCTGACTAAACTTTTTTATACCAGGATATCTTTATCATTGTTYGTATTTTGAAAGCTTTGAGGAGCTGAAACAAAACCCAAGTGGAGACATAGCTCGCAGTAAGAATGGAAATACGGGCCAAACCAAAGGACTAGACAGCTGGGGGTCCTGTTTCCTTTATGTGGTGGGCTATGAATAAAAAATTTTCAGAAACTGTTCCTTCTTCCTGCCTTCTATCACCCACTAGTGTTGGAAGCTTCCTGAGCTGTAAAGTCCATCCAGATCAGAGTCTAACAGCTAGAGTGAGTCTAATATCCTTTAAATCCTGTTTAAAAGTGAAACTAGTTTGCTGAGAGCCTTTGCAGAAAATGAGTTGTACTAGGGATGATTTRATAACCAAAAATGTGGCTGAATTCATAATCTGAATCGCACAAATCAGGAGCACAAATTCGCTAAACAAATAGTCTTACTCCTAGTTTACTTGCACTACATTTACATTTTACATTGCTGAATGAATGCATGCAAAATGTCTGYTTGATAACAAGACTTGAGAGTTCTGAGTTCATCATGCTGCACACAGAATTAGGTGGTGGGAAGGGTACTGGCCTTTAATGAGTTAATTAAGATAAACAGAAGGCAGTCAAGCAATACTGATATCGCACACTACTCCTTGCTAATTTGCCCTGAGAAACCTGGAAAGGAGAACAGTCTAATAAAGATTACTGACACTAACTGTAGAGATGAAGGGTGCTAGCTATTGTATATCAATATAATACATCTCATTTCTGGCAGAAGAAAGAGCCTCCTTGAGATTTCAAGTTTGTAAAGATAATGATGCAGGTTCTGGCAACCTGAATTCCATTTCAGTCTTATTGCACAGCGCTTCCTATTAGCCACTCAGCTGTGAAGACCTAGCAGCAGGGAACAGGAAATGCTCGGCTCGAGGACTTAAACGCAGTTTGTGCCATCTGAAGCTGCTGTGCTCATGCGAGTCCTGCTGCCTACAATAAGCTTTCTGATATCCTAAAAGACAGAAAAAGCAAAATCAACAAAATGGAGAATCAGTCATTTCAAGACTATCTTGGAATTATGAGATTAAATGGCTGTTAAAAGGCCATTTCTCTTGGAGAGAGGATATCAGACRTAAAAAGTTTATTTCTGAGAGGAAGAAAGGAAGACAATTATCATTAGCAATCTGTGTTTGTGATTTGTAGGTTGCTAGAGGCGAAAAGCAATATCTTTAAGGAAAGACATATGAAGTGACAATTTTATGGTAAAAAACAAAGTTAAAAGAAACAGAACAAATATACATCTTGATTGTTTTCTAAAGCCTGTATCTCTAGCTTTATTTCTGTTGATAATGCTAATGAGTTTGGTGGTCATTGTGGTTTCACTTATAGAACAAAAAAAATCATTGTCCAGCAAAACAAGAGAGAACAGAGTCAGAAGAAAAGAGGTAGGGCAAGGTTTTACCAGCTCAGCTCTCCCTACCTTTAAACAAAAAAAGCGTATAAAGTTGAAGGATGGAAAAGAAGCACAATATTTTGCAGCTTCTGGACATGAAGGAGTTTCAGGGCTTCCAGACACTAGTTTGAAACCAGCTTCTTAGAGAAGGAGGTCATGCCAGCTGAGGCACTGACTTTCTACATTACTGTTTGTTTGGTAAGTGATTTAAAGATGTATATTTTACAAGAAATGTGCATATCTTGGAACTGTACACCCAAATGGGTATTATCAGCTTGAGAAGGGATGGTGACGTGCTAAAGCAGTGATTTGCAAGTTTGACTGCATGTTTCGTTCCTTGAAGCATCTTTTGCCAACAGTATCTTCACATTCCTTCTAACTGTGAGCACAACTTGCTCAGCTTAGTTTAGATCCTACTTTTGCAAAAAAAAAAAAAAAAATAACACTMTTCCTAGGTATTTTTTAGGTGCCCAGTGGAGTTTCTCACTCCACTGTGGTATTGTTAGATTTTTATACTAATAATCATGTATGCTTACTATTTATGTTCTTCAAGAATCTGAGATATGTTCTGTTTTGTCAGTTTGAGACAGGGACTGAGAAAGTAGTGAAGAGGCTTTKCACTTATCTGTAGTGCCTTGAAGTGTTTTAAAATTATTAGTTAATACTACAAATAGTGAACTTTCAAAAGTGCTGGCAGTTTCAAACACTCATACAATAAATAACTGGCGCATAGCTATCTCAAAAGTGTTTGCTATAATCAGAAATCCTTGTACTCTCATGTCTTCTTCTAGTTCCACAATGTAGCATTGTTTTATGAGATCAGTCATTTATTCCATAATATGTGTGCCCCAAATGCAGAGAGAGTAAAAGAAGATGTAATTCCAGTAATTGGCAATGAGAGACTGATTAGTTTTTTTTGGTAGGCTTTCACATTCATAAATTTTATGGATGTCTTACCACAGTGATTCACAGTTCCAGGYAGGTTTGTAGCATTCCTAGGAAGGCTCAACAGAAATTTTCCCTTTCAGCTGTTATTCAATTGCTACTGCAGAAGGAAGATCATGTACCAGTTATGTAGGGGATTACTAAATTATTGGTCCATAGGGGGAACCAAAGCCAGTAAAAGTTGCCAGCAGTGCTCAATACTGAGAAAACCTTGAAAACTGTTTGAAAAAAATTTTCCAATTTATTTATTCTTTGCTTTTACCCTGTGGTAAACTTTGCATGAATGAAAAAGTACTAGCCGGGAATGTTCTTAGAGAAAGAAATAAGCCAGCTAGTAGAAGCAAGCTGTTGAAAGGGAGACTAAGAAGCCAGCCTGGGGCTAGATTACTGGCTACAGCTGTAGGGCCTAAGTCCTAATAAATAGACAGTGAGCCACAAGAAAAAAAAAAAAGGAATCTTCTTATATATTGCTAAACATATGATGCAAGAAACACAGTAGCAATAGTTAGTTTGGTGAGACTCACATCGAGGAAATGACTGTGATTAACAAATGAATGCTACAGTCCTGAGAAGCAAATCAAACAGTTTCAGGGTGAACCACCAAAGACCTGTGAATGAAAGAAATGGATGCAAGAGATCGGTCTGCATACAGAGCTCCTCATGAGAAATATAGATTAAAAAAATGTAGAAATGTACCTTTTAACTATTTTGATGGAAGGAAAAGAAAACAAATAAATGGGATCCTATTGATAGAAACAGTGTCTGAACACAGGAGAGAGTAATCTGATGAATTTCTATGACTCCAAACAAARACTGCAGATCAAAAAAACCTTCTGAGAACTTACATAGTTAAGTTTTCCATTCTCATACCATTTTGGAGAAAGAAATCCCTAATCAAAGGCTGAATCTTTTGCGGAGTGTAAATCCAGCTTACTAGGGAGATTTATGAGAGGAACAGTTTTATCTCTATAAAGATGTCTCCTATTGAATTTTTCAGGGACTCTATTAAAGTAGAACAAGTGTATCAGGCTAAAGGAAGACAGAAAATAAGACCAAGAAAGAATAACAGAGAAAATAAGCCTTGTAGGCTACTGGACTGGAAAGAACAACAAAATTTAGGAAGAAAAAGGACTAGCCTTTGGGTTATCATAYAGGGGATGTAGCAAGCAAATCCAAGTTCGATCCCAAACTGCAGGTAGCTGGAGGATAAATAAGTAGCTGTGTACACTAACTGAAAATGCAGAGCTTTATTATAAACAGACGTGTGTGTCTAGCAGATCTATAGATTCTCAGTGCACAGTCTTTGCTGCCAGCAATTCTACTGACATATTTAAGACTGTACCRTAAGTGCAGTGACCAGTTAGATTTTTCAGGTGGTTCAGCCAGCTGTAACATCATCTCAGCAATAATRACAAGTGGTATTGTCAGCTTGGAAAAATATGATGATGTGTTGTTGCTATTTATAAACATCATGCCATGGACAGATAAAGATATCAATACGAAGCTCATATAAAAAATCTACTAGAGGTTGGAAAAAACTTTTTATTCAAAAATTTTCCAGTAGATAATTCTGATATCTCAAAACAAAATTCTTCAAAAATTTTGAGTATTAGTTGTGTTAAAATAACTGGGGCTTTCTTTTAGAGGATGTAAACAAGTTAAAAGTAAACATTTTATGTTCAACATTACTTTTCTATGGAAAAAAACCAATGGGATGAGAATTTTACCAGGAGAGATTTCTCAAATTCAGGAATGGTCTAGTGAAAAGTAAAGACAACAGTATTCTCTTCTAGAATAATGAAAATTCTATTTCTTAGGAATTTTGAAAGTCCAAGTTCACTGTTTTTCTTCATTCAGCCTAAGGACTAGACTTAAATTTAGATTGCCTACATCCAAAGTGAAATCTGTTACCATACTTTGGTTATTCTTTGATGGGTTTAAATACCTTTGCTTTGCTTTATATATCTGGTTAAATATTCATTAGGTGAGAAGGAGAAAGTCCTCTCTATTGGGAAGTTCTCTCTACTTTTGTAATACTTTCTGATTCAGAATGAGAACATTTTTACATCTTAATTTTGAGGGTCAGGAAGCTCATTTTTATGGTGTTCTCATGGAAACATTAAGTGATGACTCCGCTAATGAAGACTTTCTGGGGTCTAACACTTGGTAGGTTCTTAACTCATTGATCACACGGGTTCTTAATTTTTAAAYAGAATTTTACTAGTCAATACTTACCAAAATTCTGCTATACCTGTGCCATTACCTTTATCAACTGAACCTATAATCTCAGACAAAATGAAAATTTGTGTGTTTGACGAGACCTATTTTCCTTTAAACCATACCAACTGGTGTTAATTATACTCTTATTCTTTAATTCAGTTGTATTCTTATCCTTTAATTCCTTATTAGCTGTATCTTGTTCCAGCCTTTCAACAGCAGAGGCAAAGGTGATAATTAAGAAATGCTAAACTACGTTTTTGCATCAGTTTGGAAACATGATACAGGAGAGGATGAAATTCTTTAGAAGAGAATGTACTGTCRCAAAAGAGACACAACCCTTTCATGTTCTGTCTTCCACATATTTTCCAAACCACAAACAAACAAAAAAAAAAGCAAGAAAATTATTCTATTAAGTATACCTTTTTGTAATCAGAACATTGATGAATTCTCCATCCCTGGAGAGGTGATGGAACAGCTCATCCTGGATGTCATCTCTAAGCATGTGGAGGAAAAGAAGGTGGTCAGGAGTAGTCAGCATGGATTCACCAAGGGGAAATCATGCTTAACTAACCTGATAGCCTTCTCTGATGGAATGACTGGCTGGKTAGATGAGGACAGAGCAGTGGCCGTTGTGTACCTTGACTTCAGCAAGGCTTTCCACACTGTTTCCCATAACATCCTCACAGGTAAGCTCAGGAAGTGTGGGTTCAGGACAGTGAGGTGGATTGAGAACTGGCTGAAAGGCAGAGCTCAGAGAATTGTGATCAGTGGCGTGGAGTCCAGYTGGAGACCTGTAGCTAGCAGTGTCCCCCGGGGTCAGTACTGGGGCCAGTCTTGTTCAACTTATTCATCAGTGACCTGSAGAAAGGGCCAGAGTGCCTCCTCAGCAAGTTTGCTGATGATCCCAAACTGGGAGGAGTGGTTGATACACCTGAGGGCTGTGCTGCCATTCAGAGAGATCTGGCCAGGCTGGAGAGTTGGGCAGAGAGGAACCTCATGAGGTTCAACAAGGGCAAGTGCAGAGTCCTGCACCCAGGGAGAAATAACCCTCAGCACCAGTACAAGCTGTGGGTTGACCTTCTGGAGAGCAGCTGTGCAGAGAAGGACCTGGGAGTGCTGGTGGATGATGAGTTGACCATGAGCCAGCAATGTGCCCTTGTGGCAAGGAAGGCCAATGGTCTCCTGGGGTGCATTAGGARGAGTGTTGCCAGCAGGTCAAGGAAGGTGATCCTGCCCCTCTACTCAGCCCTGGGGAGGCCTCATCTCGAGTCTTGTGTCCAGTTGTGGGCTCCCCCAGTACAAGAGAGACATGGAGCTACTGGAGAGAGTCCAGCATAGGGCTACCAAGATCATTAGGGAACTGGAGCATCTCTCTTATGAGGAACGGCTGCGAGAGCAGGGCCTCATTAGCCTGAGGAAGAGAAGGCTGAGGCGGGATCTTATCAGTGTCTACAAATACCTTAAGGGATGGTGTCAAGGGGATGGGGCCAGACTCTTTCAGTGATGCCAAGTGACAGGACAAGAGGCAACAAGTACAAACTGAACTAGAGGAAGTTCCACCTGAATATGAGGGGGAATTTCTTCCCTGTGAGAGTGACGGAGCACTGGACCAGGTTGCCCAGAGAGGTTGTGGAGTCTCCTTCTCTGGAGATCTTCAAGGCCCGCCTGGATGCAAMCCTGTCTACCATGCTCTAGGTGACCCTGCTGAGCAGGGGGGTTGGACTAGATGATCTCTAGAGGTCCCTTCCAACCTCAACCATTCCGTGATTCTGGTGAAAGTTTTCCAGGAGTCATCTTGATTTTGAGAGTGAACTCTATTGAAAAAGAAAATACATAAGAAATATATCAAAGAGCATAAGACCTCTCATGCACAATTTTCATTTTCATGTTGGACTGGTTAGAAGATTATCTTTCCTAGCCTTTTTTTTTTCTAAAGAGGGACAAAGTGTAAATCAACACCTCAGTGACCCTTGATTCTCAACATACGCTCAATTTTATTGTGCTTTGATGCATAAAATTCTTTGCTTGATATGATTCAATGTAGCTCAAATAAAATGGCTGAGATAGACTGCTTTAAGTCAATCAATAATTCAACATGAAATTGGTAATTCCAGTTACCCAGAGTTACCAAATATCAAAATACTTCAGCCAYGCTGCTTTACATCTTGCTTTCTGACTTTTTTCAATTTCTCCAGCTATTAACCTTGTCTTTGTATTACCCTTCTGAAGCAGAGCCTCAAATAGAGACTGTAGAAAATTCCTGCCAGAATCAAAGGGAATAAAGTTCTCTGATACTTCATAACTATCACCCATTTTCCTGCATATTGTAAAATAATCAACTTGTGTTACACCAAGAGCTGGACAGGAAATTTTAGTTTTGTGTGTTTTTGATAGAGAAGATCAACTTCTAAATGATAGAAATTTTCTGTAAAGGCATTTTTTATTTCTTTTTTTTTTTTCTTTCCCTTAGGAAGAAATATGTAAATACTTCTTTTTCCAAACTTGCTAGCTTGCTAGAAATGCTAGCTTCACTTCAGGATTAACCTGAATCTCCTTCTGTGACTGAGGAGTCTCATCACATCTGTAGATTAGGTACTTCCTGCCTCTAGTCTGCTATAATCTATGTTCCCCAGCTGGACTATAAGTCTCATGATACCATAGAGTAGCCATTTGATTGAAGTATGTGAAGATTCATCAGTGCATTGTGATAGATGAAGTTCTGACACTGAGCACTGCTTATGAAGAAGTAGATTATGAGCTGGTGATGCTACAGCTCCTGAGAGACCATGTGGGATGGCAGATAATCCAATTTAATGTCAAACTGACTCATAACAAAATATTTAGCTATTTCTGAATCAGAGTTTTTCTGAACTTTCTGATGAGCAAAAGCCTCAATATTGTGACATTGATTTGGAATGAAAAGATGCATTGCCATGGATTAGAAATTCTCACAGTATTTTGGCAGTATAATGTGATACTCTAAGGGCTATAAAATCCTACTGAAAGGGTAGCCTGACTCACAGATTCTTAGATCATCTTATTCCCTCCTTCTCCATCATCCCAATAAAGCATTTCTAATGTCTTCACCCTACCACTCGGGTGATGAATTTTGCAGATGTCAGGAGTCATGTCTTTCTTTCCTTCTCCACCCATGCCCAAAAACATTTTGTTGGTACACCTTGAAAGCAATGCAGCCAAAGTTGAAACACTGTTAAGAGAAATTACCAGCCTGCATAGAGACTATCATATTTTTCCCATTTGAGCTGCTGCTTCTCTTTTGCTTCCTAACCAATAACTCTTAATGGGAAATTGGGCCTCTGTGGTAACTCCTGACTGAAATGATAAAGCAGCTGCTGTACTAGAAAAGAATTTAGTACAGCATAATCACAGGGAAAGGGTCCTTMGTACAGCATAATCACAGGGAAAGGGTCCAAAAAAGGTCTGAGGAGCTTTCCTGCAGGATAATGACTGTCAAATAGTGATAACTATTGCTGTCAACAAATAACATTACCAACTCCTGTTTAATGGTAAATAACATGAGTGAGAACAGTGTACTGCAGAGATTAAAATGCTTAACACATGCATCAGAAAATGCACAGTCTACATTTTTTTTCCCACCTAGACTGCAATTTACAGTTTTGACTGCTAGTCAGGCCATAAAATTAGAAGGATAAAGGTTCTGACAATGGTGGTTTTCTATAATTTGGGTTAAGAAAGGGAAAAAATGAACCTGCCATTATGGTTTCACTCCAAAGTTTCAGGCGTCAGATAAATGAAATGATATTTTCTTATGGAAATTGAAGTAAAACTTTTTCCTTATGTCATTTAAAATATCAGAAATTAGTTGATTCTGTCATCTTGCTTATGTAACACTGTAATACTTCAGAGTTCCTGAGAGCACTGTGTATTTTTAAAAAGTTTTTATCCAGATTCTATGCAACAAATGCTTATTTGTCAGCTGCTCTTACTCTCCCACATCCTCCCCCCCCTCCAAAAAAAAAAAAAAGAGATTTGTAATTCCTGTGGCCAATTTTAATTAAATTTGACAGATACGTAAAGGTCTGCAAGATATTCATTTGCTATACATATCATGAAATAGAAAGCTAAGAAGAAACTGAACTGGAGTAGTTCTCCACTGAAGGAAAGGTTGAGGCCAGAGAGGAACTATATTAAAGACACTAGAGGATCTGCAGGAGACAAGGAAGTAGGAATTAACTGCAGGAAAAGCTTTAACCAAAATTCACATTTTCAATAAATGTTAGCTCATCCAAGAACAGGGCACAAAGTCCCAGGAAAGCAGGTGCCATAACCTCTACCTTACTGAGAAATAGTTATTCTGCCTTTAGATAGGTCCATCATATGGAAAGAGCTAGGTAACAGACTGCTCAGGAAACCTCAGACTTGGACTCCCAGGACATAACCAGAAACTTGATGTACAAAGTTATCCTAGTTTCTTTTCCACCGCAAGCTTCTGCAGAGCTGAGCAGAGAGGCAGGAAGCATTTCCCAGTGTCACTGGCCTGTGACTGGATATTACCTCGGGATGCTGCGATGACTCATTCCTCTTTCCCCTTTCGCATTCCGAAGCAATATCCTTTTTTTTTTTTATCATCATGGGGGCCCTTTACAGAATGGTAAAAAATGTTCTATGCTTGGCACTTTAAAAGACTGAWTAAGCTCAGTGACTTTTAACCTCTTCTGGGTATCTCACTTGAATTTTTACTGTAAAAAGGGAGRTGAAGGTCTGTTTGGCATCAGCTGATTTCTTTTATGCCAGCTGCCTGAGAGGATGATGGTTGCTCAGCAACTAGAGTCTCAGGCGCTTCCTGTGCCTGCACCAAGCATCAACATGAAGGTGAAAAGCCTTCAAGGTGTTTTATCCCATCTATCTTCTCTTATCTATTGTCTTTATGTACCACACRTCTTTATGGAGTTGAGCTGTGGGTATATCATTTCTGTATCAGGCACCACAAATGCAAACAGAGATGAAATTAAAATCCTCCTCCGGAGAATACAACTATCTGCAGATCTTAGCCACAAAGAGTGAGAGATCATATCCTTTTTCTGACAAAAATACATGAATTCTTGTATATCATATTCTTCTGATGTCCCATCTGTGCCTTCCCATATGGACAGAAAGGTGCATTAAGCTTCCCTCTCTGGTATTTTGTGTAAAACAATTAGGATGCTATGTAGTAAGAAGCTCATTTTAGAGAGAGCTGAGAGCATGTACCATCTCAGTGAATAGGTGTTTGGCTCTGCTTCTGCATTTTCCCTCAGGAAAATGAAATAGGAAAATTATTTCATCCTTTCATTTAGCTCTATTAAAAGGGACGCTTTGGAAACTGAAATTCTCAATCAATAGAATCTGTTTTTTTTTTTTTTTTTTTAAAATCAAATATTCTTACATTTTTTCTCTGTGGAATTAAACTGGGGCACAAAACACATTTTTCTTATTTTTTCCCACTTCAAGTTTACATTAAGGTAGCAATAGAACTTTGACTTTGTTTACAGTCTGGACAGACAATATTTTACCACTTTCTKTACCACTTTCTTCTGATTTCTTCTCCTTCCTGGTATTACTTAGAAACTCATAGTTCCTTCCCTTTTATAGTCCCAAAGTTTGTTCCCTTTATGCAAGACAAGAGGAGAGACAATATTTGCAGAGTCTGCCAATTCTTTRCGCTTGCCAACTAAGTCCTGACACATAAAGAGACTTAACTCCATGCTTATTTAYAGTCAGAAAACTCTATCCATACAGTCAGACAGCTTGTACCTTCTCAAGTATCTATGACTCTGAGGTATATGATGCAGCTTTATGAGTGACTTTCATGTCTAATATTCTTTTATGTGTTAATGTCTTGAAGGGAAATGCAAAATTTTGCACCTGAGGAGGAGTAACCCCATGCACCAGTGTATGCTGGTGGCCAACCATCTGGAAAGCAGGTTGGCAGAAAAGGATYTGTGTTCTTGATAGACAACTTGACCATGCCCTTGTGGCTAAGAAGGCCAATAGTGCACAGAATTAGGCAGAGCATTGCTGGGAGGTAGAGGGAGATGATCCTTCCCCTCTACTCAGCACTGGTGAGGCCACTTCTGGAGTTGTGGGTCTAGTTCTGGATGTTCCAGTACAAGAGAGAGAGGGACATACTGGAGTGACTCCAGTAAAGCATCAGGAAGATTAAAAGATTAGAGCATCTCTCRTAATAGGAGAGGCTGAGGAAGCTGGGACTGTTTAGCCTGGAGAAAAAAAGGCTCAGGGGGACATATTTATTAGTTTATAAATACCTAATGCGTGGGCATATAAAGAGGACAGAACAGACTCTTCTCAGTGGTGCTCAGTGATGGGACAAAAGGCAATGAGCACAAGCTAAAATACAAGAAATTTTATTTAAACATAAGAAAAAAAATTTACTGAGATTCTGAGTGTGACTGGCTCTCGAAGAGCACCACTCTTTTCTCTTTTCCAGACTTTTTGACCATGCAAAGAAAGCACAAAATAACAAGCATGTCTATTGCATGTGCAGTCTTTTTAGGGAAAGACCTCAGTAATACAACCAAAAGCATGGCTGATGTGAATGATGCAAAGGAGTTTCAGAACTTCAAAGAAGTCTGTGATGGAAAACAACTATTCTCCAAGCATCGTCAGTGGACATGAACATTATTTAGCATACTTTCTTTTGTACCTGAATATTGCGCTTGTGTGCTAAATTCTTTTCTTCTGTTCAGTTTTGCTATACTAGAACATGCTCTCAGGRTGTGCTGCCACTATGGTTTAAACCAGCTATAATAGGGATGCTGGAGACCCATCTTCCCCTAGTCATGTAGATCCTGCTTCTCCCTCCTGTGCCGCTTGTGCTTGGGGAGCTGTGTAGAAAACTGACTGTATAGCTGGTTTGACTCAACAAAACATACACAAATAAATATAGCCTGAGTTCCTAGACAGATCTGTTCTCTAATCTGGTGGCTTGGTTTCATAAATGCCCGTGTAAGGGTGGGGGAAACAACAGGGTTGAGGGAATTAGGGATACTGCAACTCACTGACTTAAATTGGCTGGAACTGCCCTCAAACACAGTGCCCTAACACTTTAAAGTCAAGTTYAGTTGTATGTCAGTCTGAACAATAAGATTTTGCCACTGGTAAAGACTGAGCAGACAGGGAAGTTGACACATGATATAAAGCCAGTCATAGCATTTCTTACAAACTGTCATTATAGACTCAGGTACAGAGAATGAAATAGGTCTCATATTTCTCCATCTGCCTCTGACCTTTCTGTATCCAGCTGACCTTGACCTTGTCTGTGTACAAAATCAAGCTGCAATACAACACAAAATATAATTTTATTGCTATTTTGTCAAATATATTACTCACAGCTATGTTTATTGCATTGTTTAACTAGTACTAACAGGTAGCCAGGAAACATGAACTCTCAAAGGCATCAGCAGTGCCCTCACTTGTAAATCTTCTAGCTGCTTTGTTTTGTCTTCTATGCCTTCACAAAGCAAACCCTTCACTACTCTGCAGCAATCTGGACTTGAATTTTATTGYAGGGCCCTCGTGTTTTGCAGAATACATGTTCTGTGACACAAGAGGCTCCTGTTGCACAGATTGGCAAATGCAAACAAAGGTTTTATTACAACGAAGAGAAAGAATAYAACCTCTCACATCCCTTTTGTTATGAACTCGATGCTAAATTYTCTCGGCCCCTGCTCTGTTGAGAATAAAATTCATTCTGTTCTGCTACTGACAGAAGCATYGCTGATGGGAGCAGAATCATGATTTCCTATTCCTATTTCTTATGAATTCATGAGGATCTTTTGATGTCTAATAAGATGAGAACACTGCAGTGGAGACACAAATGGGAGATGTGTCCTCTACCTGACTTCTCCCCTGAACCTCCTCATCATGTCAAAAGTGACTATCTTTAAGCTTTTACCTTTATATCAAGTTTGGTAGAACAGGGCCTCTGACTTCTAATACTTTCAAAGACAGACATATAAAGGAACGCAAATATATAGGTACAAACACATACACAAGATCACGTATGTCTCTTTTCCTCAGAAAACCAAACTAAAAATGGATATATCTTGGTTCAAAGGAAAAGCCACTCTTAGAGGCGATGGTTAGGACTAGCATAATCCTAATAGCAATGTAATGATTAACAGGATAAGTTTGAGAGAAAGAAACTGATAGTACCTGCCTAAAGAGGAGAAATCTGAGGATGAATTTGTCCAAGTTTCAAAGCATGTTCTGAGATAAAGGCAAATGAGAGGTATATGAAAGTATAATTCCCCTCATTTTCTGRTAGATTTTCACAGCAAAAGCAAAATATCGTGAGAGAGTCTGTTGAGATTTACTCTCTTTCTTTTTTTCCTGAGAAGAAAGATAAAATGCTATTTTCTCTATTTAYGATTTCCTCAGACCTCTTCAGATTTGCTGTGTATGTATGTGTGTGTGTCTGTGTTGGGATGGAGGGATGGGGCACATGCCTGCATGCTGATATATGCATATACACAGTCAGACTTGCATGCAAATGTGTGGTGCRTTTTTCTATGCCAAATATTGCCAGTGGCAGATTGCCATTTAAGACTGACAAGGCCAAATGATGATTAGCAGCAACAAGGACCATGTTGTCTCATTCTCTTTGAAGCTAAAGTGTTTGATGTTTTGCAAATTTTCAGTTTGTCTTTTATTGAATTTGTCATTGCTAATAACACTAAATTCAATGCAGTAGTAAGGTAGATATTTAATAATATATTCTAGTGATATTCTCACTGTAGTGTCAAGCATGGCATGAACTAAAGATCATGATTTTATAATCTACATCCAGCCATGAGAAATTATCTTTGAAGAAGCAAATTTGATTTGCCATTCATGATCAGAGGAAGATGTATTGCGAGTAGTGAGATGAATCGTTATTCCAAATATATTCATCTCAAGTTGTATGCCTTCATCTGGATTCTGTTTAAGCTTTTTGAAAACAGCTTTCCAGATGTTTAAACAGATGAGTATCTGTGACTTCAGGGGCAGAAAAGTCAAGTTTTATAGGCTTCATAATGTAGTAATTTAATATAAACCAGAAAAATGCATTTAACATCTTCCGTTCAAGCTTAGTTCATGATGTTTTGAATGTTAGMATTATCCTCCTTTCTCTGTTTTCTTCCTTTATTTGTCCCTCAACCAATTAGCTCATTCCTCTTTGGCATCTAACTCAGTCTCTCTTCTTTCCAATTCGGATCCAAAAACTGTGCTTTATTGTTAGATGATGGTTTTACAGTGATGCTGGCCTCTTCTCTTTGTGGTAAACAGTAGGAAAAAAAAAAGAGTTGATTTAAGATATGGACCAGATGGATATTGTTTTGACAATACATCTTGATTTTGTGAAATGTAAATTTTTTCTCAGAAATACTTTTTTTTTGTTGAAGTTCTGTTGAAACTGAAGTATAGACCTAATAAATTCTTCTTGATAGATAGCTTTTAGCTGGAAATTTGCCAAAGTTTTTTGCCAGTTGGCTTGCCTGGCACAATGAGGTGGTTCCCTGATGGACTCTGTCTCCCAGACTCCTGAGCTCTGGAGCACGATTCCTTCCAAATAATACACAACTCCAAAGCTGMGGATCTATTTCTGATTACACTGAATTGTGAATTTTCTGTTTCAAAAGGAAAAAAAACCATTATTTTAAAATTTGAAATATAAGTCCTCTTTTGTGTTTTTGTGCTCCATTCAGTATATCAAGTCCTTCTCAGATCGAATTACACCTCTATTAAGGCCTTGCTTTGTCAACCTATTCCTRTACAGTAACTAAAAACAGAAAAGCAAAAATTTATATGAAAAGAATAAATAGATACATAAACTGATGATGTTTTCTGTTCTGTCCTGTGGGTGTCAGGGAGCAGTGAGGGCCAGCTGCTCCCAAAGGGAAGACAAGCTAGGAGCCGGAGGTGACCCAGCACTGGCTCTTACCCATGGGGCACAGCCCCACAAAGCTCAGCATGGTGGGCAGAGCTGGGGCTGCTAGCGGGGCCCATCGGCAGCCCCAGGCACAGCAGCCATGAACCAGGGCCTAGGCCCCTCCATGAATGAGAAGAGACAGGACCAGAGGCAGAGCTGGAGACCTGGCTGCAGCTTGGGTCCAGGATCCATCCAGGAGGCRGGGCCAGAGGAAGGGCTGGAGCCTGGCACTGCTATGGCATCGCAGGGCAGGAACCGACAGACCYGGGGCCAGGCTGAAATGGGAGTCTTTAGAAATCTTGAACAGAGTYTGTTTGAAAAGGAGCTCTTTCAGTAATAAAATCTCTTCCTCCATGTAGGAGAGTCTCATAACTCCTAAAAGTAGTATTTCTGTAGTTGTGTTTCTTAAGCATCATCCTAGCGACTTGGTAAGGCAACTTCTGCGGATGAAGCTCCTTCTGGCAACACTTTCCTTACGGTTCATGGATAGAGGCAGTACAGAGCTCACTTGCATTCATTGCTTCTGGCTGTGAGGAATATGCATACTCTTCCTCTGGGTCTATGTTAGAAGACTGTGTAGCCTTTAGGACCAGGCCTTTAAAGGACCCAAGTCCAAACTGTTTGTATACCAGGGACTTCACATCAGGCTAGCAATAGTCTAGATATGTGGACTGACCATCCTTTACTAGCTAAAGTACATTTTCTGCACTCATGGAGCTCATCACTCAATTTAATTTCATCTGAAAGAAGTTTAGCTTCTGTATTTTAAGTCTACTTTGAGATATGAACTAGAGGGTTCTCAGTGGTTAAGTGAGAGGAATCTGGAGATTTGCTTCAAAAATGTACTTCTGATATAAACTAAAATGCAAATGTAGACTACCAAAAATTTGTCTTTAACTTTCCCCAACAAGAGTTTTATCTATGACAATTTCCTCCTTGAGGGGAACTGATAAGGCTTTTAGCTGTGAAAGCCTTATAAGGTTCTGCAGCTTCTGTTGTCTCCAGATTACCTCTATTCTTCAACCCTTAGAAATACTGTAGAAAGCACCAAGAGGGTTGATGATTAAAAAATACTAATGCAATCTCTGAGACATCTTGTACTGCCCAGACAATGCCAGGCTGAAAAGCAGTTCCCTTCAGTGCAAGTATCTCCACTAGGTAAACTGATTAGAAATCACAGAGGAAACGGAAYTTGGCAACTACGCAATCAAGTAATAGCAGGGAGAGGCATAAGTGGTCTCTATTCCTTGCTAAAGATTGGAACTGCTATTATCTTTGAACCTTTTAGCCAAGGCTTAAAACTTAGAAAGCAAAGAGATGCACACAGTGGTCCTCAGAGGGTTTTAAAATCTGCTGTGCTTCTGAAATTCATGATACACTTTACAGACTGAAGTCAGGTGTTATTCATGCTTTCTTGGCAGGTTTCTGCCAGACCTGGAACGCGACGACGACACATCCTTGTGGATTGTTTTACAGACAGAGTGACTAACTTATCTTTTCCATCCTTGTGCATTCTATGTGAATCAGAGTGAACTTTATGAGTTTGGCCCAGAGACAAGGCAAAGACTTGGGTCAGGTCCTTCTGTTACAGTGGTGGCTCACTCCACTCATTTGCAACCTGTGAATTTATTAATGGATCCAAATATATCCAGTGACCTTCTGTGACAGGTAGTGAATCATCTCTTATTCCAGTGCATAAATTGACATTTTAAAAGATTTTTAAAAACACTGTTGACTTGGGCAAGTGAAACATAATAACAAGGATTTGCTGCAATCTGATGCCGTAAGTTTGAATAAGCTGAAAATTCATTATCTGAGAAAAAAATCTAGTATTAGTCCTGCATTAACAACAGCATTGCAAGCTGCCATTTGTTTTAGAATGATGTATGGTTTATGATGCTGAAACTGCCATCACAGACAAGTCACGCTGATTTGCCTTGAAGATGATTTATGAATCATGACTCCAGAGGAAATCATTTCCCTAAAAACAGTTTACTGGAAGTCAAATCCCTCAATGTTTGCTTTCATCAGAAAGGGTAGCTCAGTGACCTATAAAGTTTTGATCTGGAACATCCTAAATCCTCCCCCCTGGATTTAATAAAAAGTTTTCATGCGGTCATTGATGTGAACATAAAATGGTTAATTATGCTTTCTTATAGCTCTTTTTTTTTTCACACCATGCTTAAGCAATCTTACCAAAATATGGATACACAAAAATACTTAGCTAACATTTAGGTAACTGAGAGAAGGTTAAGTTGTATATATATAAGCAGGAATGCTAAATAGAGGATCCAGTAAACAAATATAAATGTAAATGCCTTGCAGCTGTAAATGCCTTGCAGTATTTTCTCCCCAAAAGTTACATTTACAGGATCAGAATAATACACATTCAGGGAGTTCAAAGCAACCACTCAAACCACAGGGCACAAGTGTTATATGCAGTTACTATGATTTATTATGATGTCTTTTCTTCATTTAGATCATGTATGGAATAATGCCCGTCATTGTCATATCTCATACTGGAACAGCAGCCTGCTAAATTTGAACTCCAGAGAGAACAGAGAACAACCAAAGACACATTCTTGCCCTTCACTCACTCCTCTTCCTCCAGCTGCAGGTGGGAGGATCTTTCTCTTGGATACTGAGATGTTGCCTGATGAGATTTGGATTCTATTTCTTCAGCTTAGCTTTTTCTGAGTCACTAAGATACTTTCATGAACTGGGGCTATGTAAAGACTGGAGGAAGCACAAAGAAATTTATCTATTGCTTCTTTTAAATATAAGCAACTCAGAAAAAAGTATTTGGATGGATGGAAAGCTATTCAGCCTCTCTCCTTATCTTACATTCAAAATTAGAAAATTCAAATTCTTACTGAATTTGAATTGAATTGAATTGAATACTGAAATGAACTTCAAGATCTTATCACATTGCAGAGCAATAAATCCCAGTAGAACATAAATACCTTGTACACTGCATATAAGATACGGAGCCTCTGAGTAATTCCCTTAAATTCCTACACTCCTTTTCCTCTATAACAGAAATGCACCTGTGCCAAGGTGTCAGGATTGTAAAGAGGAATGGACAAGATCTGATCTAAGGTAATTTGGTAATTTTAATAATAAACATCAAGTAATGACATAATATATACAGACTTTTGTGGATTACAGTGTAATTACACTAAGCAGAGCTAAAAGTAGTTAACTGGTAAGTAACTACAGTAGAACTGTAGTTCTGTTCAGATGACAGAAAAGTCATATATTCATCTCATAATCACGGAGATACTACGTGAAAATTAATTACCATGTAATTATATGATCAGTATTTACCATACTTAAATAGTATTTGTGCCTCTTTAAACTGAAGCGCCACTTTAATTTTAAAATATTAAATTACTAAGTGTTCTGTGAGTGTGGTCTAAATGTGGAGCAGTGTGTGGTGCTGTGTGTGGTGAAGCATGTAAGAGAAAAAGTCACTGAACATCGAATGACCCAGTTCACTTTCTACGTACACAAGGGAAAAAAAATCTGGCTGATAGAACTTCACTGAGTATCCCTTGGGATTATTTCTTGTGTTCTCCTTAAAATGCTGTTTTGGCAGATACAGAGGTTTAATCCAGCCTACTTCAGGACAGCAATTAAGCATGAGCCCAAGCCCAGCTAATCAGCTTGAAAACTGAGTTTTAGAGAGAGAAATGGAAGTAAGAGGACAGAAATGGATGAGGAGTTAARGGGGAAATCCTGGAGAAGTAGACTTGCTGTCCTACTTGCGAGAAGCGGGACAACAGAAGGTTTGATAGCACAGGATCTGAAGGTTTTAAGGAGGACTACGCCCCCAGCAGTGACCTTCACCTGCTGGCCTCTTCTGGGTGGCAGCAGCAGAAGCAAGCTGACTTTCCAGGGCTCTGCAGTAGCTGCCAYGATCCTAAGCCATATGCAGCTCATTCGCCTCAGCAGTCTCCAGCTAGGGCAACAGCCTGCTTTGCCTGTGTTTCGGCAAACAGCTCTGCTCTGCTTTTTTGAAGTTAGGGGTCTTTGTGCTTCATATTGGTATGGTATGGCTGCTGTATAACTACGGTCCTGTCTGCTGGCCAGCTACTGTGTCTTAGTCGCTGACAAGCTGAGGTTGGTTGCGATGAAAAACTAGTCTCTGCGGTTTTCAGTTGTCACTGCAAGCTAGTTATGGAATGGGTTTATGACAAGAACATCTGTTCTATAGTAATTTCTCTGAGACCACTGGCTACCACTATTTTTACAAGGTAATAATATCTAACCATTCATCAATATCATCTGTGACAGGGCAGAAAGACTTTGTCTGCCCTGAAAAATACTTGAAAGTTCATACCATAGAGCCGTAGAACAAATCATCAGTTTGGATCAAATGAAAACTGATGAACTAAAGTGGAAACACCTATAAAACAGAAATAGAAACCTTATAACGCTTCCCTCTGCCCCTGATTTATTTTTAATTACTAGCTACAGGTGATATGTTTTATCACTGCTTTTGCATATATAGACACTTGGAGATAGAGAGTGAAGTACAGTTGAAGCAGGATGGTCTACACAGGTGAGATTTGGATGACTAAACACAATGTAAGGCAGCAGAGAGTCAGGAATATGCCTTCTGAGAATCCCAAAGCAGAAATGTGAAGATATTTGTCTTTGATTGCTTCTCTAAGGCAGCTTTCTGTTACTTTCTTTTCTTTGACATCTACATCATTTTGAGCTACTGGAGGGGATGAGATAGAGAGAAAACCCAAACTATGACTGCATGGTATGAGGTGAATACTTCTAAATTCTTCTGATCTTTATTCAGTCAATTGTAAATAAAAATAAATCCAGGTCTTTATCGGAAATATTCTAGCTTCTGTAACYGCAAAATCAAAGGCCAGAGAGGACTATCATTTTCTACAGCCAGCTAGCAGTAATATTGTCCTTGAAGCTCTACCTTAGCATCATTTACTTCATTTGCTGTTTTTAACTTGATTATTTTAATTCTCTCTTTTTCTTAGGCACATCTTTTCACCATTTTTTCCAGTATGATTGTGGTACATGGAAGTAGCTATATGAATAGTATTATTCATTATCCTTTCAGTAGCTCATGAAGACATCTGTTCAAATACATGGGAAGGTCATCATTTTTGTGCTGACAGCATGAAAGGATGTACAGTGCTGGGCAAGAAAGCTAAACATTGTATGGATATCCATGGTTTCAAATTAGAAGAAAAAAAAGAAAGAATGAAATTAAAAAAAAAAAAAAGCAATTCTGAATGCATGAATACAGTGTGTCTCAAAACAGAACTGGAGGGTAAAGTTAAACTCTCTCTCTTACCCCTCACTTTTTCAATTCGAAGTCCTGCAGTCTCCACATTCAATGCTCTCCTGCCAAACAAGATTCACTGTTCATGCTGGCAACTAACAAGCACAGTGGATCGAATCCTTATATAAACTCAATAACTTTACTCAAGTTAGACCAAAAATTAATTGATTTTACTTACTCCGTATGGTCCCAAACTCTCCTATGTTTCAGTGGGAGAATTGTTTCAATAAGGCTTGCTGTGTGCTTTCTCCTTTGAYTTAAACCATGTTAATTATTCTCTTCTCTGAAAATCCAAGCTACAAAAGCCACTAATTTCTACTGCATTTCAATGGTGGACTGAAGAATATTATGCTGAAAAGCAAAATGCCATTCATTAATCATCAATAGAATGGGCAAGTGGGTTCAAATTGCCTCTAAACTATGAGCAATGAGTGGGATAGAAATACCTCTTTGAAATGACATTATGGCTTTTAAATATAAGCGCTTGTTTTCTCAAAAAGTAGTTTGAGATTAATGAGAGTGACAGTGTCTATAGGAGTCTGTGTACTTGGGAATTTCTTTTTTTTTCAATTAGATTTATCACAAGTTGTTTAAGGGATAGAAATTGCTCTCAGTTTTGTTTTCTGAGTGACTCGGTTGAGGCTTTGGAGCACTGTATCAAATGCTCAGCTAGGCTGGCCACATTTGTCCAGTAGTTATACTGATAACAAATCCAAAGGAGTTGCTGATTTACAGCAGTACAAGGAGCAGAACTGACCCTAGGATGCATCTGTACTTGTATGTTTAAGGGAAGGCATTTATCATATAGTATATATTATGAAACAACATMTTCACACACTGATGAACTAACAGATGTGGAGCTCTCTCTGCTCTTAAGTCTTTTGTTGTTTATCACAGCTCTGCTCGGTTGCTGTTCTTTGAATATTAGAAAAAAAGAATAATTTTGTAGCATATATTATATCTTCAAATTACCAGTAAAAAAATCAAAAATTGATTAAGAGTATAGGATGACAAATGAAACAATGAGGAAAAGTAWGTTTTGGTCTTCTTGGTCAACGAAACCTGTACTCATGAAAATGAAGTGATCTGATATAATCTGTTATCCATACATTAAAATGACCATACGATTTAGAATCTATGTGGAATGCTGAAAACACTTGCTGGAACCCAGCTGTATAAAAAATGAGCAGGAAGAAGTGATGTGCTTTTTTCAGGCTCTTGCACATAAGTATCTAGTCATTTCCATTAAAGTGTGATACGTTTTGCAATAACATGCACTACTTATCCCTTTAAATGCTTAAATATGGATTCTGAAATTCACACTGAGGCATCTGCATGACCGGTAGGATTTCCAGATGGAGTTGGCCTTTAAGGACAAGGAGCATTATTTGGTCCCTCTGAAAACCAAGACACTTGGATAATTCCCTAATTCTTAATGCTAATATTAAGGTTGAAAAGCTTTGATTGCATTCTTTTGGAATTCCTTAGATAGAGAATTCTATTCCTAATTTTGCTTGGTTTCTATTTTTTCATGTAGACTTTCTGAACTTAGGAACTGTGTGTCATAAAATACCATCTGCTGGGACAAAAAAACAGMCTACATAATTTCTGAGAGGATGACTTAACTATACTGCAGTTGCCAACTGCATGTTGCACTGTATATTGTGTTGCAGTTAAGGGTATGTGCTTGAAAAGGCAGTATGGCTTTTCTGGTGGCTCTTCCACAGATCGGATAACAGACCGCTTTTGCATGCAACTACAGAAAGTTTTCTGCTTAGAGTGGTTTTGGAGGCTTCTGTTTACAGAGCTGAAAGGCATCAGATTTACACTCATTATATGTTCTTGACACATATTTTATGTACCCTTACCCTTCGTGCTTTCCAAAAATTTAAACAAAAGGATTATAAYAGCATTATATCATACAGAAAGATAGTATTTATACTAGAGAAAAATATGTATGCAGTGACACTCAAGATAATATTGTTGCCAAAGACTGCGTTGTCATTTGCAGAGCAGCATCACACATTTATTAACTTAGTAATAATAGTAGCACTATATCTACAGTGCACTTTGACAAACAAAAGCTTCTCCCGTGTGGGATGTACATGCTTCTTTCTTTGCAGAAAGAAAATGTRAGATACTACCATGCCATGGCAGGAGGAGTCAGTGTGAGACAGCACTTTTCATCTCCAAAGCACTTTATAAACAATAATGAAGACTGTAAATATGACTACCCCCTATTCTGTAGAAGAGAAGAATATAATTTACTTTCACACTGTCATGAGTCATTATTCTGAGCCGTTTCAGGACTGCTTGGTTTCAGTTTCTATGCTCTTGACAAAAGTAATATTATGATGAACAGACTAATATTCCAGCTTCTGGAACATGATTATTTCAAGCTACAATCTATTTACATTGGACAGTGTGAGTTATGTGCATACAAACAACTGAAAAGGTAACACAGCACATGGAGTATGTGATATTCATGTACATGTACAACTGAGGGAGAATGAATTAAATTTATATATGAATTATTTGTTCTTTAACAGCAGCTTTAAATTTCATACTTCCAATTCAAACATTTAGTGCTATGGTTATGCAAACTCTTAACTTCAGATTTATATAGTCAATTGTAAGTAAAAGTAATTAGTATCATGAGGAATGAAACATTTTTAATCTAGTGCAAGTAACATATTTGATTACTGTGCTAATAAAAATGTGTCAGTGATACCACAACAGATAAACTGGCTCCTATAAGAAGGGATAATAACATTCTTTTTTTATTTATGGATGTGTATGTGWTGTATACAATGGCATACAGGAAGGACAGAAAAGGAAGACAGTGTTGTCTTCCTAGAACATAGTCAATAAGTGCAATGGTAAAAAACTGGGAACATATTAATGCAATCACTTCATAAAATTATTTCAGATTTTCTAATAATGAGACATGCAAGTGCTATTAGTTGAATGGAGTAATATTAGATGAACTCAATGAACTAATCAAGCATAATAGGTAGATTAAAGAAGTTTGACATGGTACAATATCTACAATGATTTTTTCAGATCAGTGGAAACTAGGAAAACATAAAGTGTGTCTTGAAAAATTTGTTAACTTTTTTTTCATAGGAGCTTCTGTGCCATCATTCATATGGTATTTTCCAAAACTTGAGTTAAGACTGGGCTGGAAGTGAACATTCTTTGCTTTATCTGGATGTATTCAGATATTCAGACTAAACTGCTTTCTTTTAAGAACTTTGGTTCATCTCAGAAGAAAGTTTACTGCAATAACAAGCTGACAGTGTATTTTGAGTGAAAAAAACAAATGCTGGAAAAACTTGTAAGCCCTGTTGAGCATAGTTAAGCRTTTTGCTACCTAAGCCGGGCGCATCATAAGCAGGAACTGCTGCGGATGATTGCACTGGAGCCATGTTTAGAATTCAGGACAGGTTCACTTTAAARCACTAGGTCTCAGATGGCAGTTCTGCCTTCATTTGGGGTCTCAATCCCCTTTTAACACAGGGACAATACCTGTCACGGCTCGATGAGAAAAGATGTTTTAACAACATGACCACTTGGTACAGCTGCAAATGATGGCATGTTTTGTAGAATTCTTTTTTTTTTTTTTTTTCCCCCACGTAGAGATCAGAACGTAATGTGTAAAAAGACCACACGGTGGAATGACAAGGTCTAAAGGTTTTAGCWACATTAAAATTGGAAGCCCACACGAGTAATCAAACTGAAAGTCAATCACTCTGGTCACTCTGTTTTTGCTATACTGCAGAAAGGAAAGAAATTTGGTGCCATTTTTATATCCATCTTCAAATCCAAGGCTTTCAAGCAATTTAATCGTTTAAAGTGAAACTGTGAAAAAAARGGAAAAATAAGCAAAAGCAGCATTTTTACACTGAGACATATGAAAACCTTGTATCAATGAAGCTTTAACTTAACTGAACAAATTCATATACTTGTGTGTGTAGCAAAAGAGAGATCAAAAGAGCCAGGAAATAAACCACTATCACCAGTGAAGAACTCTATGAATATTTAGGTCTAGAATTTATTTTAAGTTTTTTTTTTTTCTTTCTTTCTGCCAGTCTAAAACAGTTGCTTTCATTTGAGAAGGAGGCTTGAAAGGTGAAAGCATATGAAAAAACAGTACCACTAAAATTTTGAACTTTATCACAAATATATGCATCTGAAGTATTCCATTAATATTGCAGCAGATTGTTTTTAACACAGGTTTTTGTATCTGTATAAAAGTTSCATAATAACTATAATTGACGTATAGCATATTATTAAAGAAAATTCACAATAACTCTTCAAACCTTCRCTTAGGATATATCATACTGAAATAGAAATATGTGGCAAGAATATGGGATTTACATGTCATTCTTCAAAGGAACATAGAAGCTGATGTAGTTGACCGGATGAGAAATCTGTCTAATCCACCAGCCCACTTATACTGGGCAGAACAAGATCCTACAGAAGAAGATAAAAACACTYGTATGGAGAAAATTACCTCAGAGAAACTTATTTCTAATTGCCATCATTTCAAGGTGAATTCATGCTTTGAAGTACGAGTTTTTAATCCACTTCAAAACATTTACTTCTACTCTGACATTCAACATGAATGTGTGTTCATGGGTAAATTTGAGTATGGCTGTGTGGCTTCCATATGTGAGTCTGCATATGTGTATTTTTAATTCCATTTTAATTTTTCTAGTCTTTTAGCCTCAGTGATAACTTGGCACAGAAGAGTCCTCTAGATAATTTAGCTACATCTATGTTTTCCCTCAGCGGGYTGCTCTCAGGAATACTCTGAAGCATGGAGCTCTCTATTTTCCCATATTGTTCCTGTCAGCAGCCTAAATACAGTCTGACTTTGGATTTCATCGGTCTTCACATCAGGTAACGATGATGCCCTTTTAGGAAAGACCTGCTTGTCTGCCTGACAAGCCTGCTGGTCACGTTATGTCGCCACAAYGGCATATGAAGTACATCAAAAGCGCTTAGTCCAGAGCCACAAGCGCCATCCAGATATTGAATAAATCTGTGCTACATTTCAGAAATTCTCTGGGCTCCTGAGACATCTCCTGAGAAACCACTGCACAGATGCTCCTGTAGACAAGGAATATGGATGAATGCAAATGCGGCCATCAGCCTGGCCTTAGAGCTACTCTTTCCCACCAATGTAGAGGCAGACATTATACTATAATAGAATATATGAAAAAAAATATATATATATTTTTTGGTGGGATAACATTTCTGCTATAGAAGTTCTGCGTTTGCATGAGTAACGCCCCTATGACAGCTATAGCCCTAAATTTAGGTACCAGATAGGAWTTCTAAATATTGTTAGAAGCCTGCAGCCTGACATCTTGGCTAATGGTATTAGACTATAAATATGTCAATATATTCTTTTACATACACATTTGTTCCACCTGTGCTCTAAGCTGACAGAACACCATCCGACTTTAAGCTGAAGACATGGTGCTCGGAGTAATGTGATAAGCCTTGCTCAGAGCRCAGTGCTGCCTAATGAAGCTATGCGGTTTCTGCATGAGACCTTGTCTGCATCCAGCCAGCTTA
The DNA here is from genome assembly GCF_003343005.1 of Rhea americana. Classification (NCBI taxonomy): domain Eukaryota; kingdom Metazoa; phylum Chordata; class Aves; order Rheiformes; family Rheidae; genus Rhea; species Rhea americana. Next base: position 170,783 of record NW_028186536.1, read on the forward strand.
GAGTGCACGCAGATAAGCTCAGGGCTGTCTGTAAAAGATCAAGCAGACCCTGAAATGAGGCACATTAGAAGCTCTTCACACACACACACACACACACACACACACACACACACACACACACAAGGAATAATGCCTATATTACCAGTTTGAAGAGCAAAAATAAGACCAAAGAGCATTTGAGAAACAGTGACCTAAGCCAATATTTTCTCATGATTGTGAAGTGCTTCTGTGTAGGTCTAGTGCTGCATCCTACTGCGTGAATACAGCGTAGATATAACTGAGGGTGATGAACAGACTTTGGTTTATGAATGTTATTTTTGAACGATATTTGATTTTTTTAGACATCCTAATTGGATGTCTAAATATAGATAGGATAGCATATCTCTATACTGTGTGAGGTCCTTTTTGGGCAGCAATTTTGAGTCAGTGTTTATTTGTCCTTGCGTGGATGTATGATGCATGCAGGTATTTGTGCTATGTGTGCCTATATTTGTTCCTGTATACAAATACTTCATAGATACTCTAGCAGAAAAGTAATGAATGTGTTAGAAAAACAGAGGGGATGTTAATATATACACCAGAGGCAGAAGGCAGCATGCTTTTAAGAATGTCAAGTAAAGATACACTTGACTTCCTTGATTTAAATGTTGATGCAAAGCCCATGGTTTGTTTTTCAGTGTTCAAACTTAAATTATTTGTGCATCGTACTACAGGCAGAAATACTGTGGCAAGAGATCCTGAAATCCTTAGTCTTTAGCCAAGAAAAACTGTCAAAGAGAGATCAATTAGTCCTAATTGGAGTCAGACCAGCAAAACATATTTATTATCTGTTGTTTTCCACAACTTCCATAGCATATTAATATTCTGAAAGCAAGGCTGGATCTTGCTGCACAGAGGAGTACCCGTGCGAGAGGGTAGACTCTTTGACACCCATTTTTTTTGATGCCCTCTTTCCTCTCCTCTCTCCCCACCACTTTATATTAGCATAAGGCAGCTGATGGAGTGATGGAAGGGAAGAGTCTGTGTGAGTAGCATGCTGAAGTAGTTGCATTTTTGCAAGGAAAGGCAACAATGAAGGATTGAATTCTGATTCTCTGAATCTCAAAATTCAGACTAGTGTGCTCCTGGGGGAGTACAACTACATGCTGCTGGCTGTTCAGCAGTTGCCATCGATCCTTAGTCTTGCTCTTAAAAATAATGAATTTTTGTTAAAGTGGGAAAAATACTTCTGGAGAGAAGAGGTCCATATTTTGTATTGTAATAGCTCAGCTCTATTAAACTCACTGGAATTGAGTTACTAACACCAGTCCAGAATTTTGATAATATTTTGGCAGAAATGAGCCTTGAGGTTCAACCACAGCGAGTTCATTGTTACTGTTATTTTCTCTTAGGTTTCACAGCAGGGAGAAGCGAAATGAGTGTAAAATCTTGTTAGTTGTCTGAAGACCATCTGTATTTTCTTGATGAACACTGCACTTCACTTGGAACCATGAAATATAATGTTGATTCTAAAACAAATTGTGCGGAATTTAAACTTTACATACAGACTGAACATTCCTTTATTTAGCAGATTCTCCTGTGAAATCTACCAATGTGATATTAATCATTTAGCAGCTGCTACAAGAAAGTGCTCTTAGAAGGCTTGGCTTAATGTCTTCCCTGGAAGTAATTACTTAGTAGCTAAAGGCAGTTGATTCTATCCAGTGAGGAATTCTGAATTTTAAYTCATTAGTTTTTATGATGACTATGTCCTTTAGTGTATGCCTTTCATTGGTTGTAAGCAGCCTATCCATACTACAGCTATAAAATGCAGGGATGGAGGAGAAAGAATTATATGTGCAGCTTACCAGAAAGGAATTTTTCCCCTTTTAAATCCTTTGAGGAAACCTTCAAATAGTACCAAATGTTAATGCACAGTGGCAGTAAAATATTCAGCTGAGTTTCACAAATGAAGATGGGTATTTCATAAGTGTCCCAGAAGACCCATGAAATGTCAAAGCTTATAAGCCATTAAGTATTAGGCTGCTTAGATTCTGAATTCAGAACTGGCATGGTTTAATGTTTGCRTTATCATTAACACAATGGTGCAACATACTGAGGTTTCACCGAACCTTTTAAAAATCAAGATGGCATGAAATGTGGTTGGGGAATATGAGACAAGTTGTGTCAGAGAACCACCACTGCCCTTGCTTACAAAAGTAATTGACACTTCATTATGTCAATACTGTGGGATCTGGGACAGTTTCCCAGCCCCTGAGAGCAGATGCATATCCCAGCCACAATGTCACTCCCTGTTGGAAAAGGAGACAAGCATGAACCACCCCTCTACAGCTGCCTTAGCCTAGGTTCCATGAAAAGAAAATTTGTACTCCTGGACAACTCGTGGTACTCTTTCCCACGTCCCTCAGTGTGGACAATGAGAGGTTGGGGCTGAGAAAGGTGCCACAAAACATATCTCCAGTATAAGCTGGGTGGGCAGGGAAGTGAAGAAGTCCAGTTTTGATAATTCCAGTTAAATTCTTCATTGTACCTGCTCAACACTTGCTTGACRTACTGCACTCGTGACTCAGTGAAATTGTATAGTACTGACTGGCTTTATAAATTACTGTGCTTATAAAAACTCCCCAGCTACCAATTACGTAGGGAAGGGAAAATATCATGTAAAATAAGAATTAACACTTTTGTAAAACAAGTGTTAGAGAAAATTAACCTTAGACATTGTTCCTGCTCTACCTATGAATATTACAATGTGCCTGCTCTACCTATGAATATTACAATTAAACATTGCTTAACTTTGAGACATTAAATGGCTCTAACAAAATGAACTAACTGCTTGCATACATAACGCTAAGCCTGGGTATAAAATGTTTGCGGAACCAGCCTCACAGATGTGAATACACATAACTACTTTTGGTTATAATCTTTTCTTACACGATTAAGTGACACTTCTCCTATTCATGTTTTCYTGGATATGGGACCGTGCCTTGGAGGAACTGCCACATCTATGTCCATATAAGTGAAAAGTATGAAGATTGGGGCAACCTTTTATGATACCTTTGCATAGTGCAACATTTAGTGCTCAAAGAGACCTCATCCATTGRATGCATTGAGAAGCACAAATCTAGCTGAGGAAGCTCCATGGTGATGCTCCCATATTAAAGCATCACAGAGAATAAAAAATGAGCTTGGGGTTCCTTACTTAGCTGTATGACACTGGTAGTCAACAAAAAAAGCAGTAAACAAAACTCTTGCAAGAAATAAACAGTATTTGCTTACCTTTATTTGCCTTTATAGTCATAGTCCCTTGTATTTGTGGAACTAACTATAAGAGTGTTGACTGTAGAATTTTATTTTAATGGAAAGTAGAAAATAAATATACATAAGGATTTTTGGAGTAAGGTGGATTTGGGGGACTCCTACATTTTGCATTTTTCAAAAGAAGCCTTTATATGTGCTTGCACAATAAAGGATCTATTAAATACTGAATCTGTACAGCATATATTCCAGAAAAAGAGCTGATTTGTTTTGGAAATGCAGGTGTGGGATTTGATTATGTTCAAATGAACTGCTACCTTTGTTAATTACAACTGTTGAACTCTTCAGCTGGGTTGTGTGAATAATTTATTTTTTTGGTTCAGTAGCCAAACTGAAAAATCGAATGTTAAAAAAAAAAAAAGGAAGAAGGTAAAGAAGATGCACATGAATTTAATTGAAATGGGTATATTTTCATAGTTCTATATTTCTCCTTGCAAAGCTTGCACATGATGTGCAAAGAGAAATTTTATTTACGAGTTTGGTCATATTTGACAGAAGCAAATCAGCAGAAACGGTAAGTTAGAATCAGGTACCAGGTAAAAACTCTGCTCGGTGTGGGGAGATTCCTTTTACTAAATACATCTTTAGTGAGGCCAGAGATCTGCTSTTCTTCCTAGTCTCATGCTTGATCTGTTTACTGTGAAGAAATGGTGGCGGGAGGAGGCAGGGGAAGAGAAGCATCTCGTATTTGAGTGGGCAGCTCCCTGACTGCCTGGCAGTTTATCCYATTCTTCCTCCTCCTTTCCCCCAGCTTCACCTTGAAATTCCCCATTGCAGAAGTCCCTCGTCCAGCTAAGGATGGCAAGAAAAGCAGAGAAATGCTCTCAGGTCCTCCCATGGCGCGCAGCCCCCTCACTAACAGTTCAGAAGAGCACAGGGTGGAGGATTTGAAGACGAAGCAATGAACTTTTGTCACGTAAGGGAGATGCTGCTTGATGGCGAGAGGAGTCTGTGAATGACCTGCCTTCTGGCGAGCAGGAAGGTTATGTGAGAATTTGTGCTTTAGGGATAGGAGCTACACGAAGAATAGCCTGGCATGGCGTAGGTGGAGGCGACCCTGCCTCAATTCTGGGCCCCCCATCTCCAACCTGCCGCTGTGGTGGCAGCACGCCTGTGAGCCTCACCGGAGAGGTGGGGGTAGAGGTCTCTCACTACCCCTAACTCGGAGCAGGGGCTGCGCAATGACTCTCCTGCTGGCGATCATACTCCTTAAAGTGGCTGGAGCAGAGGGGAAGGGCCTTACCGTACCCTTTGCAGATGCATTTTCCTCTGCTGTGACTTCACCTGAAAACAAAGCTGCTGTGTTCGCCAGAAAYGAATTTCCTTTGCTGGCTCCTCCCGGGTCGCTCTGATACACAACACAAGGGTGTTTTCCTAACTGGGGGCTATTTTATTCTTTGTCTCCCTGAAATTTCCTGCAAGTATTTAAAAGGAGCATTTGCAAGGGAAATCCAAATGCTTTCTGTAGCTTGAGTTTTCATCACACACTCCAGTGTGCATGGATTAATCTCTTAAATGAAACGCTGTGTAGAAAGGAGTTCTGTTTCTACTTACCTACAGTATATATAATGTTTTAATATAAATAAGCTGGGGAACTGTKTCATGGGATGTTTACACCATACAGCCAGTTCTTGTAATATATGCATTGTTAAGTCCAATAATATTAGATGCTTGAGGGCAGAGAGGATTAGTTGCAGGCCTTGTTTTTGCAGACAGGAAGCGGCCACTTAGGATGTGCATGTTTGGGTTCGGACAGAGAAATGAAAAGCAGCAAATGGTAATGAATCTGGTTCACAGTGAAGCAGAAAAGCGTATCATGCAAAGCCCCTTTGAGTTTTCCGTTTGAGTCAGGCTTTCCTTTCCACTGGCTGGACCTTGCCATGGGGCTTGGCGTGCTAGTGCAGACCGGGCGCTCCCCGCCTGACCCTATGGGGCACCCCATGAAGTGGGGTTTCATCCCTCGTTCCCAGCCCTGTACCTTCAGCACAGCCGATTGCAGCCCGCACCTTTTCCTACCCGCAGAGGCCCACACGTGGAAGAGTAATGGACAGACTTATTTCTACACGCTCTGTAGCTAGCAAGGATTTTACCTTCTCTGGAAATTAATCAAAAYGGAGGGCACTCAGGCTCCTCCGGGATCAAATAAACAGAAACCACAATGTCTTCCTGTCTTCAAGGGAGGGAAAAGAAAAAGGAACTCCATAGCAGCCCTAATCCTGCTCGGTTCCTAGTGTCATTAATTCTTTTTTTGAAAGAGCACTGCTGCTGTTTTGGTAGTTTCCAATCTATGGTAGTTTATTATCCCATGTCCTCTTAACAATGCMTTTATTACTACTCCTACAAATGATATACAATTTGGAATTAAAATAGGACCATGAAAAGTCACTCCTCTTAAACCTGAAGGCTAGGAATTAAATCAGGCCAATTTAGAAACGCTGATGTGGTTCTCAAGGCTGCCTTTACAGATAAGGTGATTCAGATGTTAAAACAGCTGTAATGCTTCTGCCCATAAAATATCAAGTGAAATTGTAACATTCTGATTAATTTGTTGTTTTTGCTCTCCACTCAAGACACTGCAAAGCCACTGTTTTTAGAACTCCTATGTTTTATTCATAAGTCCACCTTTAAAACAATAATAAATTTTAAATGTTGCTAAAACAAAATAATCATTTAAATTAGGGACAGGCATAACTACTTCCTTTCAACCAGACGGACTAAATAGAGATTATMGTATTATTTATTTTAGCACAGCTGGAATTGTGTTTTCCCATATATAGCCTTTCCCTTTTGATTACTTTTATTTTAAGTTAAAGAGACAACAACAAGAAAAAAATAAAAGTCAAGTGCCCCTCAGAGAGCCTAGCTTTATATAGACTTCAGAGCACTGAGACTGAAATGGAAACCATCTCTCCAGGGAGAGTACTTCATAATTTAAAGGTGAAGTACACAAAAACTAACTGCCTTATATGCTATATGAAGGATGTTATCACTCATACTTTTAAAATAGCTCTTGAAAATGTTTTGTATGGCTTGCAGATGTTTGGGTTTTTATAACTCTGGAGGAAATGTACAAATTTTGGGCAGATTTTCCCCTATTAGCCTTTGTATCTGAAAGATGTTTTTAGAGAGAAAAAAATTATCAAGGAAAAACAAGCTTCGACAAACATGAATTTGCATCACAGAAATAGTACAAGACAGGTTATGCTGTTCCCTTTTCATCATTATTATTAATTTCTCTGAACGTGGTTTCTGAAAACTCTCTGGTTATTGATAAAAACATAAATAGAGAAGCCAGATAAAAATATTATGTTGGCTTTTATTATTGTTGATACAGGAGAGGGAGAAGTCCATGCTCATCCTGGAAGAGGTACTTACCTGTTTCCAGACACCAGAGATAGTGTACTTGAGTTAGCACTATYCCCTTTTGCAGCTATTTTACTATATCCTGTGACAGCTCCACTTTGACTTTTAAATCCCATGCTGCATTTGTAAGTCTGAGATCCAAAGTAAAACTCTTACTGCAATTTTTTTAGTCAGAAGACATGTTATACAGTGTCAAGGAGTGACACTGAGCCTGAAATCCTAAAAAAACTTATTTCTGTAATATCTTCAGGAGACCCTCATATTAAATGTTATAATAGTCATGAATTCTCCTAGTTTCTTATTAGCCCTCAGGTACAACTAGTCCTTTTCTTTCTAACATTCAAAACTAAAAAGCAAAAAGTTGTTTGCTTCTTAATCCACCCCCTCCCTCCAGAAAATTAACATCCCTGCAGAAAATCTCTCTCTCCGATTTACTTCATGTTTTACTCAGATCATAATCTCTTTCCCTCCCCTTCCACTCATTAATCCTCTCTGCACATGACAACAGTTCTTTGATCCTTCACCACTGAACAGTCCATGCAAATCAAAATGATGATATTTCATTCTGGACTTCTGAGGTAGGATTTGCTTCGTCTAATTTAACTGCCTATAAGTTATAYATTTAGACTTCTAGCCATTCATCTGAACTCCATTTATGGTCAGTGGAGAGCGACAGGCATTTTCAGGTATATATTCATCATAGCTATCTAAAACACACATCTTCTTAATTATTCCTAGGGAGTTCTTAGTAGAAGAAAGTCTGGGGGGATAGGACCTACACATAATGCTACATGTCCAGCTCTAAGACAGCTTAATGTAGGTAAAATGAAGCAGCTTTACCAAAAATCTAGTTGGTTCCTAACTTCTCATTCYGGTTGGGAGATCGCTGTTCTCCGTAAATTTCCAGACTGTGCCCTTTTTCCTTTTTTTTTTTTTTTTTTTCCCTCTCTACTAAGCCAAATCAGTTTGTGCAATGATATTTCCAGCCAACTTGGTTGCTACATACTGAGATAAGAAGCAGTCAAATTTACATCAGATTACATAACTGTGGATGTGGTAGTTTCTTAATGTGGAAAAATATAGGASAGTAGCAAGCCTTTCATAAAGAGTGATCTCTCCTGGATTGCTCAGTTGTTGAGTTGCTTATAATCTGGATTTTTTTTTAAAAAAACTTTGATTTCAGTAATAGTTGATGTTAAATACCCTTGGAAATTTTGTGTGCAGAACAAATGGTAGGAATAGCGTAACAAGTACTGCCCTATGTTATTTATTATTTTAAAATAAATAGAAATAGTTAAATAAAAATGCAAGAGTTCTATTTGGACAGCACAATACACAATGGTTAAAGTGCTCCTTTTCTTCCTTGAAGAACTTCTTTCTTTTACTTCATCTCTTGATATTTCTTGTTTTAGCTCTACTGATAACTTGCACATAGCAAATATTTTTGGATCATGAATTGTCATTTCTGAAAAAGGTCTTAGTTATTTTACACTTTCCTGTTAGATGTTTCTTTGACATCTACCATTCTGCTAGCTGGTACTGGAGTGTCTCTCTCAAGTTTCAGGGCTGAAACTGCATAACCAGTCTTATAAGGACCAGCATGAACAGAAGATCTATCTGGATCTTACAAGCAAAAAGAATAGCTGCTGTGAAAAGAATAGCTGTAGGAAATCATTTTATAGCCTGTTGCCATTTAATGCCATCACTCTGCCATAGCTGTGTAAGTCATRGAATGCTGCAGCTTCTGGTCTGGTGGTAGGTTCAGCTAATTTTTGATTTGCAACAGTCCTTGAGGTGGACTTCACAAGGGGGAATTTGTCCACCTGTAGCTCTTGAACATCCATACATCTTGAATACCCTTCTATTTTTTACTGGCATCAATTGCTAGTTTACATAAARCAGATAAAACCTGAAGGACATTACTGGCTTTTTAGTTGATATGGTTCTTAGTAGGATTTGTTACCAAACCAAGGCATTCTGATACACATGGCAAATAGTCAGAAAAGTGTCTCTGTGATCTTTAAGTTGTTCTCGAACATTTTAACCACTTTTGTGATACTGGAAGAACAATATGGCCATGAGATCTAGTGGCTGTTTCACTGGGTACCTCCCAACAAGGTTCAGGGAAAAAGGGAGTTGTCAGGAACACTTGTTTTTACAGCTTTGCTATTAGGATTAGAGAACAATCTAGTTTGTATAACAGCTATGTATGTGAATGTATGAATGAATATATAAGGCCAAGAGATGAGAAGGAAATAAAAGCTCCTGTTGCAATTGACTGGCATTATCCATTACATTAGCTGCTCAGCAGGGACTAGAATACAGAACATTAGAACCTCAGTTGCCCCGTCCCTACCCTATTTTTTTCACTTAAGGGAATAAGTGAGGGGAAAACAGGAAAAGCTTAAATCATCAAGCTGACATCTTTAAAATTCTGACACACATCATACATCAGATCACTGACCAATATAAATCCATGTTTGGCAATCTCAATATATATTTCTCACTTTTATATTTATCTACATAGAGAAGTCACCAACTACAGGTGGGAACACATCTCTGATGTTAAAAAACAAACAAACAAACAAACAAACAAACAAACAAACAAAAAAAAACAGGCAAAGGAGATCTACACACCCATGTGGTTATGAGTGTTTCCTGTGGCAGTGTCTAAGGGGAGACTAAAAGAGACCCATTAAAGGCCATTTAGCCCCTCCTTCAAACCTGTGTTGGAACTAACAAAACAAATCATACATGCTCAAGGCCTATTAATTAAACTCTGCATATAACTTTTGGGGCAAAGTGCCACTGCTATTTGGGGCTCAATATTGATTTTTTTCCCTTTGAATGTTAGAAACTTTCAAGGTAGACAGAGGTGTCCAACTGAGCTAATCATCCAAGTGTAATCAATGAGGAGAAATGGGTCCTAGTAATTATTGGGAATGGCTTGAGCTTATAAAATGTGGCAAGTATTCTTCTTCAAAACTCTAACCCTTAGGAATCATTTCAACTTCGCCACTGACAGGGGAACGGTTATGTGGAAGACTTCTTAAGTTTCAAATCTTGTCTACCAGTATGGACAATCACAAATGCCTGTTGGCTCCAAGCAGGCACTGTTTGCAAACCTCTGTGTATAGTGAAGAAATGTCACTAAAGTATTCAAATGAGAAACTGATAAACAGAAGACCATTTCTTTCCTTTAAGTGTGCACTTGTTGGACTTCAGCAACCCACTCCCCTCTTCTTGCATGACTTTCAGGCAAGAATCAATACAGATACAACGAGTACAGTTATAATCTTGCTTTCTACATAGATGTGTGTGGGAAGCTGAGGCAAATGTTAAAAAAGGCAAATGTTGGCAATGACAATGCATGGTTTGCTGTTGGTATAGTCTTCTGTACTTACCTCTCCTCCTTTTCACAGACAGTGATCATAATAAGGCCAGAGGAAGGGAATCAAATTATTTTTTCCATCCAAAATTGTGTTCTTGAATTCTCTGAGGTYAAATATGCAAAATAATTGAATGAACTCTAAATGAACTCTAGTCACTCCTGCACAAAAGCTCCTGGCTCATCTTCCTGTCCTATCTGTATCAGAAGATACAAGGTTGGACTTTAACTCACCTCCACACAAGTGTAAGCAGACATGAATCGCTTAAGAGGCCTGAGAAGACTTAAGCCCATAAACTATCCTGTTTCCTGCTTCTCTGCTATGACACTGCAATGTGTGTTTTTCCAGTCTGTTACCTTGATTCTCACCCTGTGCAAGATGCAGGGAGATGGTGAGGAGCTGCAGTGCTACAGGAAGASGTATCTTCTCTCTAGCTAGAGATGTGCATTATAACTCCACATGGCTAAGGGAGGATGTGATAGGTGGAAGTGTTCCCTTGCTACATGAYCAGAAACCAGGAAAGATAATCCTAAATTACTTTACATAATTGCAGCCATTCACTCACCTTCACATTAAGGATATCTTGGTACAGGTACACTTTTGAAAGCTGCATAGGCTAGGTGCATGGGCTTCCTCAGCTTTGGTGCTTCCTTCTTAGAGCAAACTGATAGCTGCTGGACAACAGTTCTGTTTTATCCCTCTCACCACACAGAGTTAGTAAATTCATATCCCCAGTTCCTTGGACACTGAATTAGAGCCACTATATATCAACTCACAGGACAGATCTTTTGATACATGTAAATGAGAAATAYATCATTCAGTTCAGCCTGCCATAGTATCAAACAAACAACTCTAAAGAGAGGGTCATGCTTTAGCTTTCTAGTTTAAGCTGCTTTTATCAGTAAAAATCTGACAATTTTAACAACACAGCAGTGGATATTAATGTAACCAAACAAAGAGGCCATATCAAATTAATTTTCATTTGTCATAGCTGCTAAGTTTTGTGGAGCAGCTTGTTAATCTCACACTGTGAAGCAATGCATAGGTTAGGTCAAGCCTTCACAGCATCAAATGATACAGACACACAACATAAGAATGAGATTTTTAGTCTAAGAGGACCGAAAAGACTGAAGGTTGAGTTTCCTTTGCCTGCTGCCGTTAAAACATCCTCATTAGTGATCTAGATAACAGAATAGAGAATAAGCTTATAAAATTTGTAGATAATGCTGATCTGAGCTAAGTTGAAAGCACTTTGGAAGAATCAGAAAGATCAGAATTCAAAGGCTCTTGATAAATTGAAGAAATAATCTGTAATCAGGAAGATAAAATTCACTAATGACAAGTGTACAGTTCAACATATAGGAAAAGAAAATCAAAGGTGTAAGCACAAAATGAATAATAAATGAGTTGTCAGTGATCCTACAATGAAAGCTGAGGTTTGTAGTGGATCACAAATGAAACATGAATCCCTATGGGGATGTTATAGCAAAAAGGTGTATCTCTTTCTGTGATACATTGGAAAGAATGATGTATAAAGGAAATAATTATTTCCTCTGTAGAGAGCTGCTGAAATGCCGGAATTTGGGCAACACATTTAAATAAGGATTTATAAAAGCTGGAGAAAGACCACTGGAAATAATAAATAAGATGAAAGAAAGCAGCACCTGAGCAGGAACTGGGCTTATGTAATCTGGAAAAAAGAAGAGATGAACATGGGAACATGGCAGTGCCCATAGATACTAAAATGTTAATATAAAGTCAAACTTCTCCATAGATAAAACAGGGACAAAAGAAAAGTTAAGATTCACAATAGTTACTAAGAGAGATAACACGTGAGTTCCCTCCCTGCCAAAAATGTTTATGTTTTGATGACATAATCAATGAAAACTGTCAGCCCCTTAGCAAAGTGGCTCTTTTATTTCTTTATGTACCAGGAAAACACGGACGCTTAAAAAAAAAAAAANAAAAAAAAAAAAAAAAAAAAAAAGATGAATGTAGATCATTCGAACTTGTGAGACAAAACAAGTACAAACAGAAATACAAGGGATCTTACTTATTCACATAATTTACTGTGTGACCTTGGCAAGGTGAATTACTTCTTTCCAAAATATTTACTTAAAGGATGGAACAGATGGGCAGGGATTTTATGTTTTGTGTCTATTAAACTATAATTTATGCTTACTGAACTACATGTTTTGTTCAACAGAGGATCATTTCATGTGCGGAATTTCAGTTATACTCATAGCAGAAACATTTCCAGGGATTTCCATGAAAGCAAGATTATATTCTTAATAGATAGGTAGGTGTATATTAATTTAAAATCAACCTAAAATCTCTTAGAAAGCAAAAGTTAAGACCAAAAGATATACTGAAAAGATTTTAGAAAAAAAAAAAAAATCAGTGAAATTGGTTTTACAGAGTCTGGAACCGAGCTGGCAGCAGTCTGTCTTTTAAGCCACATGGAATAGCTCTGTGCTACTGCATGCTAACCTAGGTAGCGGTTGCAGTACTGATGAATTTGAGGTTTTATGAGGTTGGATTTGGAGGGTGTTTGGTAACAGTGCTTGGCCATAGTATCAATAAAGAATTTTTTTTGAAGGTGTTGCCTGTGGGTTCAGAGGCACACTATATTTGGAAATTGAACTTCAGATATCAAAAAAGGGACCAGAGTATTTTCCTTGATAAAATGGAGAGAAATTAAAAAGTAAACAAGCAGAATTAACAATAATTAATTATCCCCAATCTCGCTGGCAGTGCATGAATTTTTAATATTACGCTGAAGCATAATCCTGTTGCAGCCTCATAAGGACTATTCATGAATAAAATTAAACAAACTCATGCCCAGATTCAGAGAAAGCTTAAGGTTTACGATCATTGTAATCACAGGCATGATTGAATGTTGCTATCCTAAGGATGAAATAGAAGGGTCTTGTTATCATATAGCAGTCTCTGCCAGAAAAGGGTGAAGAAGAATGGGGYGATGGGCAGAGACAAAGGAGAACTTAAATAAAAATCTCAGAATAAATACTTTTCATTCAAATTGAATTAAATATTAGATGATACCAGCTTTGCAGAGTGAGGCTGATTCATAAAAGCTGAGCTACTGAGCATAAATCCAGCACATTTTAACTTACATTTTTAAGAGTTATTGTTCTTTTAACAAACCCTAACCAATCCTCAACCTATTTATGCAGAAGCTATGTTGTGAAGCAGATTTGTTGTACTGAGTTTTGATGATGAAATCATAATCCATTGGGATATAATGAATGACCTTGTTAATCAAGAGCTTTGCATTCTCCRAATATCTGTAAGATTCAGTTCACTCTTGTATTTTTGAACTCTGGGGGAGGACTTTGACAGTAATCAAGGAAAGGAAGATGATCCAACAGGACCAAATTTAGACATAATTTACATCCACACTTTATGCAATACAGTCTGTAGAATTTAGTTTTCATTAAGGAGAAACTGTCACTAAAAAAATGGTAAATTTGCACTAAAYACGGGAATGTGAATTGTTAGAATGCTGTCAATTTGATCATGCACTGAACTGTAACAGCAAAAGATATTTCCTAAATGAGTTTACAGCTCTTTCAGGGTCTCATGAGTACTATCCCCAGGGAATATGACAATGCCTTTTTGTAGGTGGTAGGATGTGATAGTGTTTTATTTCATGTGACAGATATGGAGTTTAAATAAGACAGCTTAAATAAGTACATAGATACAGAGTTTAAATAAGAGAGCTTAAATAAGTACATAAGTGCTTAAATCGTAGAATCATAGAATCAGTAAGGTTGGAAGGGATCTCTGGAGATCATCTAGTTCAACCCCCCTGCTCAGCAGGGTCACCTAGAACATGGTAGACAGGGTTGTGTCCAGGCAGGCCTTGAAGATCTCCAGAGAAGGAGACTCCACAACCTCTCTGGGCAACCYGTGCCAGTGCTCTGTCACTCTCACAGGGAAGAAATTCCCCCTCACGGTCAGGTGGAACTTCCTGTGCTTCAATTTCTGCCCACTGCCTCTTGTCCTGTCACACGGGACAACTGAAAAGAGTTTGTCCCCATTCCCTTGACACCCTCCCTTCAGGTACTTGTACACAYTGATAAGATCCCCCCTCAGGCTTCTCTTGCCCAGGCTGAAGAGGCCYAGCTCTCGCAGTCGTTTCTCATAGGGCAGGTGCTCCAGCCCTCTGATCATCCTTGTAGCCCTACACTGGACTCTCTCCAGTAGCTCCATATCTCTCCTGTCCTGAGGAGCCCAGAACTGGACACAGTACTTGAGATGAGGCCTCCCCAGGGCTGAGTAGAGGGGCAGGATCACCTCCCTTGACCTGCTGGCAACAGTCTTCCCAGTGGACCCCAGGATACCATTGGTTTGCTTGGCCCCAAGGGCTCATTGCTGGTTCGTGGTCAACTTGTCATCCACCAGCACTCCCAGGTCYTTCTCTGCAGAGCTGCTCTCCAGAAGGTCAGCCCCCAGCTTGTACTGGTGCCTAGGGTTATTTTTCCCTAGGTGCAGRACCCTGTACTTGCCCTTGTTGAACCTCATGAGGTTCCTCTCCACCCAACTCTCCAGCCTGGCCAGGTCTCTCTGAATGGCAGCACARCCCTCAGGTRTRTCAGCCACTCCTCCCAGCTTGGTATCATCAGCAAACTTGCTGAGGAGGCACTCTGTCCCCTCATGTAGGTCATTGATGAAGAAGCTGAACAGGATGGGACCCAGAACTGAGCCCTGGGGGACGCCACTAGCCACAGGTCTCCAACTAGACTCCACGCCACTGATGACAACCCTCTGAGCTSTGCCTTTCAGACATTTCTCAATCCACCTCACTGTCCACTCATCTAATCCACACTTCCCGAGCTTGCCTAGGAGGATGTTATAGGAGACGGTGTCAAAAGCCTTGCTGAAGTCAAGGTACACGATGCCCTCTGCTCTCTCCTCATCCACCCAACCAGTCATTCCACCATRGAAGGCTCTCAGATTGGTTCAGCAGGATTTCCCCTTGGTGAATCCATCCTGGCTACTCCTGTTCACCTTCTTTTCCTCCATATGTCTGAAGATGACATCCAGGATGAGCTGTTCCATCGCCTTTCCAGGGATGGAGGTGAGGCTGACTGGCCTATAGTTGCCTGGGTCCTCCTTCTTGCCCTTCTTGAAGACTGGAGTGACACTGGCTTTCTTCCAGTCCTCAGACACCTGTCCAGTTCTCCAGGACCTTTCAAAGATGATGGAGAGTGGCCTGGCAACAAYATCCGCCAGCTCCCTCAGTAYCCGTGGGTGCATCCCMTCCGGGCCCATGGATTTGTGGATGTCTAGCCTGCCCAGAAGGTCTCTAATCCTTTCCTCCTCAACCAAAGGAAAGTCTTCCCTTCTGCAGACTTTCTCCCTCACGTTCAGGCTGCAGGATTCTTGAGGGCTGCCCTTAGCAGTGAAGACTGAAGCAAAGAAGACATTCAGTAMTTCTGCCTTCTCTGYATCCCTTGTCACCAGGGCCCCYRCCCCATTCAGTAGTGGGCCCACATTTTCCCTAGTCCTCCTCTTGCTKCTGATGTATTTGAAGAAGCCCTTCCTGTTGTCCTTAACATCCCTTGCAAGACTCCAACAGGGTCTTAGCCTTCCTCGATGCATCTCTGCATACTCTGACTGCATTCCTATAATTCTCCCAAGTAGCCTGTCCCCTCTTCCACAGTCTATGTACCTTCTTCTTCTGTCTGAATTTGGCCAAAAGCTCATTGCTCACCCATGCAGGTCTCCTGMCCCTTTTGCTGCACTTCTTACTCATAAGGATGCACCGCTCTTGAGCTTGGAGGAAGTGATGTTTGAAAAGAAGCCAGCTCTCCTTCCTTCTAGGGCCTTAACCCATGAGATTCTTCCAATTAGGTCTCTGAAGAGCCCAAAGTCTGCTCTCCTGAAGTCCAGGGTTGCAGTCCTGCTTGTTGCCTTACTTCTTTCCTCCAGGATCCTGAACTCCACCATCTCGTGGTCACTGTAGCGAAGGCTGCCCCCAACCTTCACATCTCTAACYAGTCCCTCTCTGTTGGTAAGGACAAGGTCCAGCAGGACACCCTTCCTCAAAGGCTCCTGCACCATTTGTGACAAGAAGTTGCATCAATGCGTTGCAGGAGCCTCCTGGACTGCTTGTGCCTTGCTGTGTAGTCCTTCTAGCAGCTGTCAGGGTGGTTGAAGTCCCCCATGAACCAGGGCCTGTGATCGTAAGGCTACTTCCAGCTGTCTATARAAGGCCTCATTGACTTCCTCTTCCTGGTCAGGTGGCCTCTAGTAGACACCCACAACCGTGTCCCCCGTGTTAGCCTGCCCTTTGATCTTTACCCACAAGCTCTCAACTGCCYCCTCCTCCACCTCTAGGCAGAGCTCGATGCATTCCAGTTGCTCTCTCACATAAAGAGCAACTCCACCAGCTTGCTTTCCTGAYCATCTTTCCTAAAAACCACTAATGYTATGGCACTAGTGAATCAAATATGCCAAGATGAATCTCTGGTGCTAGCCAGTGTCCACACTAGTCAAGTCCTCCAGAACAGAATAGCCTTATATGAAGTGCTTCTTGGGAAAGGTCCCAGGCCTGAGATGACTCCTGAAATGTGCTAGAGAGTTACTGRAAATGCAGGAGTTGGCCTGAGGCATAAACAATACTGAGGATCACTCTAACAATGTAACAGTATAGATGGTCACATTACGATACCTGGGACATGATGGAGAAAGTTAATTTATGTTCCAGTTCCCACTGCCTGTACACACCTTTGATTTGGCTTGTAGTTTCACTAAAGGTAGATTTTTGTATGGATTTGAGCATTCCCATTGGCCGAACTGCAGGGTTCAGAGGATTGTGATCAGCAGCACAAAGTGCAGCTGGAGGCCAGTCAATAGTAGTGTCAGAGATCAATACTGTGGCCAAGACTGTGTAACATCTTCATTAAGACCTGGATGATGAGACCAAACACATCCTCAGCAAGTCTGCAGATGATGCAAAGCTGGGAGGAATGGCTGATACACCATACAATTGCGCAGTTATTCAGAAGGACCTGGGTAGTCTGGAGAAATGGCGAGAGAGGAACTTCATGAAGTTCAAAGGGAAGTGTGAAGTCATGCACGTAGTAGGGAATAACCCTATGTACAGGCACCAGTACAGCTGGAGAGCAGCTTCATAGAGAAGGACTTGGGGGTCCTGGTGAACAAGTTGACCATGAGCCAGCAATGTGCCCTTGTGGCTAAGAAAGGCTGCATTAGGCAGAGCATTGCCAGCAGGAAGATGGAGGTGATCCTTCCTCCCTACTTAGCATCTGGAGTGATGGGTCCAGTTCTGGATTCACCAGATGGAGAGGGACATACTGGAGCAAGTCCAGAGAAGGGCTGTRAAGATGATTAAGGGACTAGAGCATCTCTCATTTGAGAAGAGGCTGAGAGAGCTGGGAATTTTTAGACAGGAGTAGAGGAAGCTCAGAAGGAATCTTATCAGTGTTTATAATTTTCTGATGGGGAGGGTGTATATAAAGAAGACAGGACAGACTTTTCTCAGTGGTGCCCAGTGACAGGACAAGAGGTAGAGGATACAAACTGAAACACAAGAAATTCCACTTGAACACAAGAAAATGCTTTTTTGCTGTGAGGGTGGTTGAACACTGGAGCAAGTTTCCAAGAGAGGTTGTGAAGTCTCCATCCTTGGAGATATTCTAAATCTGCCTGGACATGGCCTTGGGCAACCTGCTGTATCTGACCTTCCTTGAGCAAGGAGATTGGACCAGATGATCTCCAGAGAGATCCCTTCCATCCCTAAGTATTCTGTGATTCCCCAATCATGTTAAGGGCAGGCAAGGAAGGCACTTGTGTGGGGCAAAGTGTATGGGAGTGCATGCACCCATGGAAGAACGACAAGTCTTCTAGTGTTCATGGAAAATGACTGAGGGACCTGTATCTTCCACTTATCTGTGGCTTCTAGGGTCTAATGCTGGCTCTGGAGTTATTTAACATAAACACGGTTGTATTTTTCAAAGAAATATGATCCCAAATACTCTGCTTGCAATTCTACACGCACAATATTTTGTCACCTAGACTTAGTAGCAACACGATAGCTTTATGCACATGCCACTGCCTCTGAGGTGTGTAGCTGGCCTGTGTGTCCCTGCAGCGTGTTTTTTAGCACTTCTAATTCTGTGAGTTAACGTGGGTACAGTCAGACAAGCTTTCAGCTACCTCTCACGATAGACTTGCTTTGAGAGAAACAATGCCGATAGACAACCTACCACCTGCTGCCATMCCCGGAGCTAAGCAAAAGAGCTGCTGCCGCCGGAATTGCCTACAGAATGCACACAGACTGTTAACTACCCGAGAAAAGGATTTTAGAGTTAACCTGAGAACTTGGTGCTGCTGAAAGTCGCCAGGAGTGAAATGGTGTGGCTTCTGCGGCTGAGATTTCAGACGCTGTTGTGGAAAGTTCACTATGCTGCTTTGGTATAACTGGGTTAGACTTTTGGAAACTGGGTTAGACTAAGGATCACTGTACCCCAGTGGATTGTCTCTAAGAGCAGACAAAAGTAGATGCCTAAACATGCAATATACTAAGCTCTCTAAAATTGATTTTTAATGGGTGTTTGACTGTGTGCTTTTTTGTAGTTGGATGAATAGTTAGAGAATAGTTGTTTTTTAGCAAAATCTCCTACCTGACATTCTCTCATTTAAAAAATGTTATGTGGACACTTGGAGAATACTTGGAGAGTACAGAGGTTGGAGAGGAAGACAAATACAGCACAGGAGAAACATAATGTGATTCTTATAAGCCTAACACAGTTTGAGAAAGAAGGAATAGGGTTGAAAATGAAGCAAAAGTAATTTCATCAAGGAGGCTGGCCTTGTCTTTCATATTTCTTCACGGAAGGTGAGAAGTTGAACTTGTGTTTCTCTAAGGGTATATAAATGGTAAATATTTTTACTAATGTATATTGGAAGGAGTTGTGTATCAGAATGGGATTTTTTAGTAATTTCCCAAGGATACTAGGCTTAATTAAGAGATTACTTTCACTCCTCTGTCTGTTGCTTTCTCTACCTGTGTCTGGCTGTCTTTTTTCCACTTCGTAACTTTTCAGCAGATAAGCCAGTTTAAACCATATTTCACATAGTGTTAGTAGACACAAAGATACCGTTATGTTCATATAATTTTCATCAAAATAGGCAACTCAGCAGTCCAAATAGACCCATAGTCTCCCTTCTGAAAGAGAAACTGACCTGCGAGTGCAGTCCTCCAGACACATCAGAGAATCCACAAGAGAGAGCTATTATGAATGTCCTGATTATAAAAAAAGCTTTAATCAGATATCACACCTAATTATATGCTAGAGACTCTGTAAGTTGAATTCATAAAACTAGACTTCCTTCCTCTGCTAAAGGAGCTTAAAGGAATTAAATATCTATTAATTGGATGAGGCTGGTGATGGACTTCACTGAAAGACTGCTGTGGAGAGGTGTTGTTGTATTCAATAAATAGAGTGAGAATGAGCAGCATGTTGTTTATGTAAAAACTGATGGTGGAGATGGATGTTTTGGGAAACATTTTATGCAGGTTGCATTGTGAAGCAAAACCCATAGAAGTAATTAGCTTCACAGGAGATAACAAACCCTATTAGGCATGTATTCTTCTGCATGTATTCTTGGGGGKTATGGTTTCATACCATGGAGATATTACTGAAAGCATTAGAACAATGCAATCAACAATGCCTTGAAATTAATGTTTCCGGACTTCACAAGCAATTTCAATTATATTATGCTAATATATTAAATTAGGTAAACAAAAGTTACGTAAGGCTTTTAGACAACATTAGGGTGCTGAGCTGGTAAATGGATGAAGGGAATTCTCTAGTAGTGGGAGTAATGGACTGAGAAACAGTTAAAGGAGAAGAATCAGGAGCTGCCTTCAAGCTGAAGCTATCAACTATTGGGGGAACAATGTGAAATCACCTTAAGGCCAGAGACATCACCAGTAAAGACGTCATGGGGAGGGAATTGGGAGGGAGGCAGTAAAGGGATAAGTCATTATGGACGATTATTATTGAAACTGTTACTTCTAAACATTTCAAATACTACATATAAGTCTGGTTACTCAGATTCAGGAAGGATAAATTCCTCTTGACAGCTAGAAATTTCAGTGCATGGTAAACCTATGATGTGAAAAAGCAAATGGAAGAGAAAAATAAAAAAGTAGAAGGGCTACAACACTAGGAAAATGCATCATAAAGGAGTGGGGGAACTGTTTCTTCTGTTTTAAGCTGCAGAGCAGTGCTATCACACAGCTATGGGCTGTCAGTGGGAAGGAATATACTAACTACCGATGCACTGAGGTTCCTGAGCAGCAAAACAGCTTCATAATTAATTTTAAGTTAAAGTATGAAAAGTGTAAGCTCAGGGCTACTAAGAATGGCCAGTTCTCAGTATTCTGATCCAAAATGCCCCTTCCAGTCTAATCTTAAATCATAGATATCAAGTTGGCAGCAACTGTAGAAAAAAGACAGGAGGCTACAGAGTAGGAAAATGATGGTTACGGAGAAGTGAACCACCAGTTGAGACATTTGCAATAGATGTTTTCCAAAAGGTCTATATGTTTCACGGGAGATSAGTTGTAGTTGCCTTAAAAAGATTATGTTGAAAGTTTAAGAGAAGAATCTCTGAGAAAAGTCCTTTATTATGATGTGGTCATTTGCAGTCAGCTGCTTTGCAAAAGTATGCATTAATGTTCACCACATGGAGGTGCTGCCTTATAACTCAGTCACATTTAATTAAAGGATTAAGAAATTTAGGAAACACCCCAAGGCGTGTGTTCTGACATTAGGAARAAAACCACTGACTTTCAGGAAGGATTTGAAAGATTTCCTGAATACATAGGGTTAGCAGAACTCCCTTACAGAAGTTCAGTGGCTCCAAGTGAGCTAGCTCAGGTACTGGGAGCAGTGTTGGTAGGGAGTTATACTGCTCTACAGCTATACTGTACAATATCTGAGCTGGTTCATTCAGAGTTAACAAAACCTTTCCAGTCCATGACTGCACTGTGCTGTGCAGTCAATCTAGATAAAGCACAGTATGTCCTTCATAAACTCTGCCTCAGCTCTTTAATGTGGAAAATGAAAATGAAAGTGTTTACACAAGGCACCAAGCTGTCTGGAAAGTAAAGGCTCTAAAACGCAAACACTCCTGTAGATGCTTTGTTTAAGTATGGAAGGAGTCTGATAGCCATTTCAGGYGACAATTTGCATAATTAAGGAAAAGTATGTATATAAATGCTGAAGGGTCAGGTCTATTTCACTTTGATCTCCTTGGTTGAATGAGGTTGGAAGTAGTGAGAATTATCATTATTATGGTGCACATTCCTGGATATTTCTTCTGATAAGATTGATCTCCTGAGCCATGTTCCCACTTGTGAATACATATTTGAGCCTTACTGAAAAGGTAAATGGGCTGTGTTTTGCTCTACAATATGTTTATCTGCATAGACCAAATTGTAATGCATTTGCAACATAAAAATCTCTCCAAAGATTAAGGTTCTGGTTCTGTAGTTTTTGCAAAARATTTTGAGTAATGCTATTAAGTGACACTGCTTTCAGAGCTGGTGGAAAAGAAGATGCTTTTTAATATCAAATGAATGGAAGATAAAAGAATTTTTCAGACATCCGGCATGAAAGACATTCAGACAAAGGAAGCTGCTCTTTTGAATACACTTTCATTGACCTAGATCAGATATGGCCAATGCGTGGCCTACAGGCTCAATTTTGTTCACCCAGCAGTGCTCTCCAGCTCTCAGGAATGCTTAAAATGCATCCACACTGCATTATTATTGGGCAGCTTGTCCAGTGTGCAGAGCTCTGTGGGTCTGTAAGGTCCTCTGTGGTGACTAGAAGCCCAAATGCAAGGGATAGATCCAAGGGACGTACTGAGACTGCTGGACAGGAGCTGGGTCTGTGCAGATAGAGGTCATTGACAAAAATCACATGGTATGTCCAGTATCTATATATCTATCTATTTATTTATTTATTTTCCCATTAGTTAAGGAGTTTTAGGTTACAACTAACTGTGCAGTTATCCTATGAAATTGCCTGGCCCCTCAGTATTTCTRTCTGAGTTCGACTGAGTCTAGTAGGCTATAACGGCCTGAAAGCTTGGAGCTGTATTAGAGCAAAAGGTTTCAAGGGTAAAACACCACTTTGGATATAATTGATGCATCCAGTTAATTACATTAAAATATATTTGTTTGATAAGCAGAACTAATTAAAAAGCACCTGATTGCCCATGTACCTTGTTACATTTCATTCCAGTGCACTTACTGGTGAATTGAATCTAATTTGGTGACAATGAAGGGGCGGTGGTGTAAGAGGGTAGGGCTCACTAGTTCAAGGTTACAAAGGCTTGAATCACTCTAGCTGGAGATAGACTTTTTTTGGGGGGGTTATGTCAATATGCTGACAAATAACATAAAAATATAGAGYCAGTGTTGAAGGAGAAACATGATATCACTGAAGAAACTAAGCTGACATCAAGTGGAGACAGTGTCAATAAATACAAGAATCTGTAATGGTGCTGAATAACAAGACTGGATAGCTTAAAAATCAAAGTGAACTTCATAACCTGAGAGAATGTATTTGAAAGCTGGCAATCAGCTATTAGATGATTGCTCCTATTGCAGGAATAACATGATTGTGGTAGAGTAGGGAGTTTGCGACTGTACAGAAATTATTTTGAAACCTTTTGCAACCACTCTTTCATTTTGATTAACCACATCCCACTGACTGTGTGCTCTTCACACATGAAAGAATTCAGATGACAGAGGTCAAGTGAAGAATGAAAATGCCGTTGATGACATTTTTTGCCTTTAAGAATTCTTTCATTGAAAAATAGCCTCATTTGGAAAAAAAGGAAATATTTCATGAGAAGAGTTGAAATTCGTACGGAATTTTCCAAATTAACGCTGATATTATTTACTTATTACTAAAATATTGATAATATTTTAAATGGGAGAAATAGTTTTTGATTGAAGGTAACACATTTTGAGAGTGACTTTGATCTTTTGTAACAATATCAATTAAAACATCACATACAACTAATTTTGACTGAAAACCAGAACCCTCTGGTTTTTATCTTTTCAACACAAGCAACTTTATTTTCTTTCTATTTTCTAATTCATGGCACATCAAAATAAATTATAGTAGCACTCAATGAACTGTTACGTAATTCATTCTTTTTTAATATAGTTTCAGGCAGGATTAAGGATGAAGATTCCCAGAGCAGGTGAGCTGAATTTCTCTTACTCTCCATTGCCTTTATAGACTTGTGACTCCTTTAACTATAGTGGAAGCTTAGATATTTATTGCATCTCTACTCACAGGCGTGTAGACATCTGCTCTGAGATATCTTAATCTACAGCCAGATCCTCCTCTTAAAAGCTTGTTATCCAGTCCAAAGATTCTATTGGAATTAAAAAATAGTTGAGCAAATATTGCACTAAAAAGGAAGCTGCTGTTTTGATGAGCGTGAGAATTGACACAGAGTATTTTGTGGTGCGGAGAGACAGGCTGTAGTCAGCTGATGGACCCAGAAGTGGTGGAACTGTCTCTCTGCTTCCTCTATTAGCCTTGCTGAGGGGCCCTAGCCTGCTCTCTGCACGCACGCTGGCTCCACATTCAGTTCAATGAACTGTTTTCTCCTTAAGTACCTGCCTGTGTAAAGCTAATATAGGGTTTGTTACTTTATGTTTCACTGCATGAGAAGTCATGCCCACAACAACCTTTTCACCCCACAGACGTTGCTTCAGCCTCGGTAATAGCCCCTGTTGCTGGCAGCGTTAGGAACCTGCACATCTTCTAGACATGACCGCTTTTTCAGCTTGCAGTTCAGGGCTGTGCTTCCAGAGGCAGATCCTGAAGCTGGCTACTTCTGACACTTAGGGACAGAGGCCTAAATTTCTAAATACGTGAGGCTTTGTGTCCAAGAGGATGGCATATCTGGGGACTGTTCAGAGCTGTGAGAGAGAAGAAATGGGTCATTTCAGAAAAAGCTCTGTTTTAACAACAGAAAGTTGTAGGTTCTAGCCAAGATTTACTTTTTGATGTGGCATTTGAATTCAAGAATGAAGTGTGTCAGGGACTTCTTTCATGTGTACTATTAAAAATGAGTCTATCTCTGCCCTTGTAATGGTTGAGTTCAAGAGGGTGGTCAGTTTGGTTTGAGCAAATGACATAAAATAGACAAACTTAAAAAAACAAATTACAAAACTCTATTAGCTCAGGAAGAATGGAAATTTGCCTATATAATGGGAAGGAGAAGAATTTGGAAGAATTTGGAATTTGGAACCATTGAAGAATGGTTCAATTAGAACCATTTGTCAAGCTTCACAGTAACCAGATGTAATATTTTGCCTTAGATACACTGTAATCACTGGGACAAAATGCTCTGTTCTACTGGGAATATTGCAGTATTTATTACAGGTATTTCAGTGGCAGCCATTTCAAATTTCTGTTTATGTATTTGAAAATAAAACTGACACCATTATGTTATACCATTTGGTATTTTAGAGATATTGGTTCTTTAAACTATGCAAATGTAGGTTATTTGAACAGTAGATGAAGCAATTAAGTATGAGCATCTAAATTGCTACTCTACTGATCATCCTCTGAGATGTTTTATAAGATTATAAAGACCTATTTCTCAAAAGTAAGTTATGATTTTAGGCATCAAATTGATACCTCCTTAATGAAGCCTGTTTTTCAGAAACAAGTGCCTTGTATTTTCAGAAAAATGATACGATTGCTCAAAGGGTGCTGCATAATTACGTTGCTAAAAGCRAGGCAAAATAATCCAAATTATAGTACCATAGTAATTCAGCTATGTTGCTTGTTGWACTCAGTAAATTCATTTAAGAGTCCATGTGAATTGAGGCTGACCCTGAATGCTTACAAGGCTTTCATYTGTAACAGCTTGAAAAGAACTAGAATTCTGTTTGTGAGATCGCAGCCAAAAGTCATTGGTGCTACTGGAAACAGCCTTTAGATCAGACTCGTGAGGAGAAATCCCACAAGGAGAAGAAGAACAAAAACAGATCTACAAAATAATGATCAAAGACCACAATACACTTAGAATGTTTCCTTTTATTTTAAATATACCTAGTACAATAATTTGTTAGGCATATATAGAGATTATTATTTACATAGTTCAGTGTTTATCCTTTGGGGAGAATTCCAGTGCTCAATAAATAAGAGTCAGTGAGCTACTTGTTAACCATGTTGGAATCAGAGTTCTGAAAGATTAAATTCACATAAATGGTGAAAGTCCTGGTAATGGTTACAGTTACCTCTAGTTTCATACAGTAGGTTTCTTCTGACTGCAGTCAAATTGTGTTTCAAACTGTGAACATAGTTCTAAGTAATCAGAAGAAATTTTAACAACGTCAAATTAAAAAAGTACTGGAAAACATCAGTGGTTAAACCTCTACACTTTTCCGATGCATTTCACGGTGATGATATTGTTCAAAGGGAACACAGAAAGTTTGGTAGAATCCCTATTATAAAATGTCTAGATCATGGGGCAAAATATACAATCACTAATAAATTAAAAATACAGCTTTTTACAAGATCTCCTTCTAACGTGGCATCTTAAAATGTGCCTGCAGGTTTATTTTTATTTTTATTAAAATCCAGTTTTCCATAGTTACTACTTCTTATACATGTATTTATGCATTATATATAATATATATAAAACACATAAAGGATTAAGTTGTCAGTACGAGGAACAGAGAACATGAAGCAAAGGTTCATATCAGATCCTATTCAATGCTTTATGTGTAAGCTCATATACAGAAGAGAGGGACTGTGGTTTTCATCTTGTTCTAGGTCAATAAATGTGGGCCCATGCTTCTACATTTAGAGCTTACTGTGTTTACTGAGATCATACCAGTCCACCCATGCATGTTATCCACCCATATTAAGGTGACCCAACAGGGAGAGTAGGTTTGAATCAGGGCAAGCAGTAGCTGTTTCTCATAATTCTCATCAATGTATTTTGGAAGGCAAGTCTATGGCACATTATATGAGCGGCTGAGTACGCATGACATTCAGCTATGGCACCCAGTACTGTTTCTCTAACATACGGAAAGATAGAAGGGAAATACAGCTCATACCTACCAGACAGTTATCCTAACAAATATAATATTACCATTATTACCATGGAACAGAAACTATCATTTATATGACAGTATGCCTGCTTATTCAACGAAACATTTTGGATTTTAGCAGCATCACAGTTTGGCAAAGAATAGTTTCTGAATTACCTTTGTTACAGTTTTGAATCTCTGGCACATTTAAAACATCCACCTACCTACCCTAATAATATCTTAAAGCAAAATCAATGTTTGATATAAAATAACAGTTGTGTTGTAAATGTGGAAAAATAGTCTACAAAAAATAAGTATAAAAGTGATCTCAGATTTATGAATGTGTTTCATATAAACAAGTCCAGGTGACTAATCTGTGTGTTAGAAATGGCCCTTGGTAGGCTGTGTCACAAACGTACATCACATTTTCACAGTTTACAATAACACAGTTAAATTCACAATGTGATGACACTTTATATCAGAAAAATAGTATTTTACAAACTATACATTTGGCATCTGCTTTTAGATTTGTTAAAATTTTTTGTTTCTTTTTCAGTTCCTTTTTTCTTTTTTCTTTTTCCTTTTTTCTTTTTCTTACAAAATAGTGCAAAATTACAGTGCGTTAATAGAAGATTTTGCAAATCCTAATAAAAAGTCATTATGTTTAACTCTTTTGCTTGTTCACTGGAAACAGTTTGGCACATTAGGATTTTATATAGGTGGAAAACTCTTACTTTATTCTCTTCAGTATATCCACTGCATCTTTAAAACATTAAATTGTACCAAGGGAGTTAACTTTCCATACTTTTTAATCTCAGCTCGTAGAACATATGTGTTACAAAACAAAACAGCACAGAAAATTGTAGACTTTAGGGTTAATTTATTTACCAAACAGCATATATCAAACTGACTTAAGTCATAAGGAAAAGGACTGATGGGAACATTTTGACTGCTAAAGTAGTTGGTTATAGCTTCAAGGTTCTATGGGAAGAACTTTATCCCAACTTCATATATGTAAGTGCTGGTTTACCATGTATCTTTCAAAATTTGCTATTATGCATGCATATATATGGATTCAAACTAGCTGTATCAAGTCAGGGGTGTGTAAGATTTCATCAATGCCTATTCTCCACTGGGCTAATCCATATAAATAACAATTGCTTTTGCTGCCAATTTGCAACTATTAAATGATTTTCTTACAAATTATTTACTCAGGAAAGTCAGTGAAGAATTTCCCCAACCTTGAATACTTCTTAATTCATACAGCCTGGCACCAGGCTTTTTAAAATGCCCATACTCTGTTTTACTCAGACCACCAAAGCCTTCTATGTCATCGCAAACTGGTACRGTACAGGCAGGAGGACTGAGAGCTTCTTCAATCATCCTTGGCCCAGAAATGCTGTAAGGGAAGGCGTCAGGTGAGTCTCAGCTCAGTTCTTCGCCTCCTTGGCTGAAACTACTGACAATGCTAATTATATGAAGGCTTCTGTCCATGAGGAACTGGACTGAGATCACCACATCATCTCCTAGAGGCTGCCAAACAGCCATCTGTACCAATCTACTCATAATTCAGGCTATTAACCTAGAGGTGAAGGGCTCTGTGCCCTGAYCAGGTCTCTGAACTATCCACTGCAYAGAGACTCTTGGTTTCAGTTAACTGCATAGAGAATATGGCAACATAAAAAAGAGAAGATTCCCAATTAATTACCTTTCCAATAGAGTAATTAAATCACTTTTTCCAATATAGAAACTGCAGTGTGATGTCTCTAGGTCTAATTATTTCTCATGAATTTACAGTTTTATCATCTGTATCACTCTGTGGCATTTGTGCCATGAATTAAAGTTATTACTGCATGCTTTATTTAACCAATTTCTTGGCATTTCTGTAGCTTTTATGAACATATCTAACCAATATGAATCTTGCACTGATTTTCTGAAAGTAGAATTGTCAATATCATTAGAACTGTTTATTCATATTTTAGAAGGGAAACATCCACAGATAAGAAGGCTGTTTTAAGAAAGCCAGTCTGCTCTAAGCCCAATCCTGTATTCCTGATTTAGGGATCTCCCAAGTCACCTGCTGACTTCAATGGGTAATTTGCCTAAGTGAGGAGTAAAAGATGAGGCTGATATAGTTATTTTGTATGAATCATATGAATTATCTTAGTTTCCATCTAACATTTCAAAATCACTTTTATTAAAAAAAACAGCCAGAACTGTCAGTCAATATTAATAAAAAGCCCACCAGCGTATAGATAAACAAATACTTCACCTTGATTCTCTTCTCAGTAGCATACTATTTTTGACCAAGGAAGCTCTTAACTACATGATTTTCACCATTGGATTTAAACAGGTCAGAAGCCTCCCTGAAGAGAGCTAGACATTTCYAGTCTGCATAGCAGACTATTGCCCCCAGTCTCTCCAAGACCCTGGACCTTCTGTTCCCACTTTGTGCACTTGGTTGTTCATTCCCAGAGTCCCACTGGGACTGAACCAAGTTTTTCCCTCCAAGAGGAAATTCTGGCAAGGCCAAGACTCACCCATACCAGGGTGCACTTTGTCCAGGCTGAACATACATAGATGTGACCAGTTTTTATGCTTTCTTCCTAGCAAAGTCCTCTTAAATATGATCTCAGCAGGCCTTGGCTCCTCTCACTTCCTTACAACACATCCAAATGTACATAGCATGCAGAGCATAGGCAGGCTGTAAAGTGGAGTAGCATGCTGTGAGTGGAGCACAGGAGGTGATGAGGGCACATATTGTTTGCTGAAGCAGAAAAGTGGGCCCAAGGTCTGCTGAACAGACACTAAACCAGAATTAGTCCAAATAGTTTTCTGTTTGGAGCAGCCAGTCTACTCACAGGGTGCTCCCCTTGGACAGTGGGATGCAAAACAGATCATATGAACTAGCCTGTGCTGGAGGCCATGTTCTCTAGCTCGGTTCCCTAAGACAACAACTATGCTGTTCGAAGCCCCAATACATTAAAGCATTTAAGCTGCTCTTAAATTTAGGCATGTGCTTGAGTCTTGTGGCCATAAGCATGTGCTTATGTCTTTCCTGAATAAAGTCCAAAATGCTCTGTTGCACAAGGACAGGAGSATATAACTCAAAGTAAAAAAAAAATAAATAAAGTTTATTCATATCAAACATGAAATATGATCAGCTTACTGACAGATTTCACTTCTCTACCCTGGATGTTATTTTTTAGCTAATAAAAGAGGTAATACAAGGCCAACATGAATGCAGTCAGGAGTAATCAGCAGCAGTTTAAGGTTATTTAACCGATGCTGGGCTGACTGGAGGTGGGAGAAAATTACATGGTACCTTTTTCTTTCCTGAAAGCCCGTTCTGAGGAACAAAGATGAGTAGCTAGAGACAGTAACTAGTTATTTGTGCTCAGTAATGCCAATTTCACACATCTTGTTCAATCTGTATTGAGAGCTCTAAAAATCCCTAGGTTCACGCTCTCTCAGTGCAACATTCTTTTTATCTGATCTGTTTCTTAAAAGATAAATCGGTTGCTGGTTGTGTCTTGCACATTGCATGATCCTCACTCAGGCTGCTTGTTCACTGTGATTACAACCTTCTCAGATGGCAAGAGGCATTCAAAGAAGCTGGCAACTGGGAGTCTCTAATGAATGGAGATCTCATACAGAGCAAGAGCTGCTGTGGTCATTGAGTGTCTGTGAAGTGGAAGGAAAAGTCTGCTTTAGAAGGATCTGCTGTCGGTTCTTCTGACATCTGTTCGCATACCACAGGCTGGTAACGCACCTGCCGTTAGTACTTTATCTGTTTTGGATCTTATTTTCTGCACTGATAAGCACAGGAATGTTGACAGTTCTGTGYAGGACAGAGAGCCTAAAAATGTCCAAAAGAAGTCACTGTAAGGAAAGGATAATAGTTATTCTCTGTCTTGAAAAATGTAGCATTGCAGAAGATGTCATTAAGTCATACTGCAATGACTGCAGAGCTAACTTRCAACTAGTGAATGTGCCCCCAGATTATTGCAGACTGGCACATAAAATAAGCTGAATGTCTGAAATAAAACTGTTGAGAAAACAATCGATGTAATTTCTCATTTTTCCTTTCTTTTCTCATTTATAATTATCTTCTATTGCCAATGGTACTAAAGTATAAACAGTACCTTGTTCTCTATTTTAACTAACTCCGTGTTATTTTCCCTTCCATAATTAGTTGGTTTTGCCTTAATTGGTTCTCCTTTTGAGTGATTTACTATTTGAGTCTTTTTCTGTACTTGTTTGTGGAGGAGGGCTCACCAAAGGAACACTTAATGTGTTGATGTCATATGCAGACTGGAATGAGTCTTCTGGGAGTTAGATGTCTAGGTTCAGTTACACTGCCTCTATGTACGCATGAGTCCAGCTACGTTGCATCCATTGCTTCCTGTTAGGTACTGCCTAGTTTGGACATACCTGAAGATGCTTAAGCTTTTGTCAGCAAAGTACTTCATATCCTGAACTGCTTAAAGCTTGGCAATACTTGTAGCTCCCTCTAAAAACTTGATAAAATGGCTGGATCAGTATTTTCCAACCCAAGCACTTCATYCTAATACCTTTCTGACATTCCTGATGTCACTTGCTTAGGATTTGTTCATGATTCTTAGTCATTTTAATGTGGATTAGATTTCTCTCTCATTTCATTAATCTTTCAGATAATTTGAGCAATGCATCCTGAATACCAAATATCATACAAAGCCTTTTGTGAAGCTTCTGTGAGGAGATCAACTCTGTTCCCAATTCTAGCAAAAGACTTTCAAATATCTTAATGGTTGAGCACAAGATTAGCCATACTGACC
The DNA here is from genome assembly GCF_003343005.1 of Rhea americana. NCBI lineage: Eukaryota > Metazoa > Chordata > Aves > Rheiformes > Rheidae > Rhea > Rhea americana. The sequence continues at coordinate 201,802 of NW_028186536.1, forward strand.
AGATCTGGTGCTCACAGAATTAAYGACATTACCTACAGGCTTAAAATTTAGTGTGTATTCAAAAACTTTCCCACACAGACACTGATTGATACTTGTAGTGACAAATCATTTTCTCATTTCATTATTGTGCTTATTATTAATATGAGAATTTATGAAGTGAATCTTGAAGAAAAGAGACCAGTCTGGTTTGACATAAGACTTTGTCATAGCACAATTTAAGCTATCTGAAATGAGGAATGAAATAAGGGACTGTGCACATTCCCCAAAGGGTGAATATACTTCCACTGAGATTAGTGCAAACAACTTCCAAATTTCAGCATCAAGGGAATCAGGTTATTCAACCAAAATAGTGACATATTAAATGACGGAGAATTTCACAGCCCTACTGAAACCCAGAAAGTGTGATAAAATATCCTTGGTTTCTGTCCTGTAAGCCTTAGACATTTGCCTTCAAAATGATAGAAGTACCATATTATATTCATGCATATACTTTAGGAGACTGAGTTTCATTTTAATGCATTAATGTGCAAGGTAAGCTTTTTCTTCTTKTTTCATACTGAAATGCTGGTGAATTTACGAGGTTCACAGTATCTTGTAAATTAGCCTTTTAAGAATGCACTAAAATATAGCAGAAATAAATATCTGGATCAGAAAACAACCTTTGAAGTCATAGGGAAAGTGCAGGTATAATGCTATAACCATTCCAGTGCAGTTTCCTACTTCAGAAATATAGCTATGTTACTCTTAATAGGCTTCAGTGTTTGTGTTCCAGCCTGGGGTAAAAGAGGTATCTGAAAAATTACCTTATCCTTTGCTGAATGTTTATCATCGTCCAGTTCTTATCCCTTACTTCAGAGCAGTTGCCTGTAAGTTTCATCTTAAGTAGTTACTTGATCAGTTACTGTTCTAGATCAAGCTCTTTTATATATCACATAAGCTGTTTTTGTTTCTCCAGTTAAACTTTTATATTTTAATCCTTTTCTGTATGTGCTTTCTTTTTCAGACCTTAGTTTAGTAGCAGGGTATTTGTTTACAGTAAATGAGAAAGGACACTACTGTCTTATACCTTCATATTTTGAGATCTTTTTATGTTATYTCCTTTCCTCAGGGAAAAGTCTAAAGACTTTAAACTATTTGGACCRAACAGTCAACTGTTAACTCTCAAGACTATATGATGAGATCCTGTGAGATGCTTAGAAATGAGTATGTACCTTTTAAGATTTCTTTTACTTCAGTTTCTTTTATAATTCTTTCTTTAGTWTAAGAAAAAGGTAATATATCCAGAAAAGAATTCTTATGATTTAGAACATCTCAGAAAAATAGTCATGAGATTCTGAGAGCTGTCTGCAATAGGAGCTGTGATCTGTAAYATTTTGACACAAAAAAAGCAATCTGCTTTCACTTGGTACAAAAATATATCCATACATCTATAGCATTAAACCAACCTTATACTTATGACTGTATAGCAGTCAGATATTTACATCTTGCTGAAAAAAAGAGTAATAAAATCAAATGACACACATGTTAAAAACATACAAATTTTAAAGAAATATGACAAAATCACATTTTAGTATTTGCTATTATAGCAAATATAATACTCCTGAACATATTTAYGTACTAAAATTTTGACAGCATCTACTGATCTTAGGAGTGTAGTTGTTTGTATCTGTCACATAGCATATTTTCCAAAAATAAAACTCAGTAGCTGAACTGATTGAATATGTTGGCCTGATACTTGACGTGGACTGGACTTCAGCATTTTTCTTTCAGAAAACAAAACATTCAGTCAGTGTTTTTTTTTTTTCCACATTAATCAGCTACCACAGCAAGTTGCCCAGCTACAATTAAAGTTCAACAAACCTTTAAAGGATTGGGGAATAACTCACAATTATTCAAAAAATTGTATGAGAAAAATTGCTAAAACTTCTCAGCAGTCTATTTTCAAAAATTCATTTTTACCAGCTGAATACCATATATGAAGCTGATGTAATCAAATGCTTGTACTAAAATTTGTTTGCTCGTTTATCAGTTTAAACATCAGCTAGAACCTTGACTCAGGTAAATAATGCATGAAACAAAATGGGACTTAAGCATATGCTGAATTTAAATGTACTCAAAAGCTGATTGCACCAGGGCTTTGGTCACTAAGATTACTCATTTTCTCTATATTTGACATCTTTATTCTTAGGARAGTAAGAAGAGATATATTCCTGGAGTAACTTAATGGAGCTATTTATTCATAAACTAATTTTYCTTTTTAAAAACAAAGACTCTCTTCTACTGTAATAGTTTTTAAAAATTGTATTTCCCAWTTCATTACCCTTAAAACGGGGTGCACACTGGAATAATGGTAGGTATTAATTTTACTGTGTTCTTAAAATGTAAGATGGACCATAAAAAACTTTACTGTCTTTTGAAATTTTACAGACATTTCAGACTAGAACAGCAAATTATGTTCTTAAAATTCTCTATAGTACTTTAAGAGTTGTGTCTTCATTTTCCAAATAGTTTAAACAGCTAGTCTAATGTAAAAAGAACAGTGTAAAAAATGACTACTTTATGTGCAAGACTGGGACATATTCCACAGAAAAATATGAAAAACTCTTGTTTAAAAATTATAGTAAACAATAAAATATTCTTCAGTGCACATAATTAGTATGTACATTATAATTTAAAACTGAGTATTGATGACTGCTGCTGATGATCTTTTAAAATTTCTTACAAAATATAAATAGGACAGCCAAGAGAGGATAGCTGATAAACCATGACATAAGGTTTTCTTTTCTTTTCTTCTCTTTTGATTTACTCTCCACTTGGACTAAGGATTCTTTCAGATACTTCAAAAAGTGCACACAAAGAAAAAAATTAATTCCAAAACCATTTTTCTAAATTTCCAATGGACTTATATTCTTGATGTCTTTTCACATGATCACAAGCAAGACATGCGTGTGATTCCCAGAACCTAGGAAGATGCACGGAGAAATCCTTCTTCCAGTTGAAATAGCTAAGGTACATCTTGTTATTTTTGTCAAGCATCAGAAGATATTCTGCCAGCTCTCTTGGGGAGAGGAAATCTTCCACATGTATGAAAGAGTCTGCTGGAATGTAATTCTCATAGTTTTCTCTGGAAGGGCCCAGTACAACTGGTACTGATCCAGCCAGAAGAGCATTGTAAAGTTTTTCAGTAATGTAATCTTTGTGAATTGAATTTTCAAATGAAAGGTAGAATTTACAAGTGGAGATAGTTGGAATCAAGTTTTTATCATTGACATAGTCTCCAAAGGCTTGTCCGTAGGTATGGATTTCAATATATTTGCTAAGCTCATTGTAATACTTGACTCGAGCATGTTCAGGGTTCCAGTTACTTACAACCCAACACACCAAGTTTTCTTTACTTGGCACTTCAAGTGTAAAGGAACTTGTACCGACCATCATGAAGCCATAAGGCACCTGAATATCYGAATCACGCCGATAAGTCAGGGTCAGGTTAAAGAGATGTTCAATGCCACTTTTTTGTGGAGTATGAGTGGGAGACTCCAAATTCATCCAAATCCATTTCTGGAATGGTGGCCTGGCTTGCTGAGGTAAGTTAGTTAGATCCCAGCTGATGTCCCTGTGGTGAATGAGAACGGCGTGGGATCTGTTGTATAGTGAACGGTCAATAGTCAGATGGCACCCATGAATGTTGAACATCGCTTGGCAGGATGTTAGATCAAATGTCTGTCCGAATGGCCAAACCCAGATCAAAATAGTTGTTTCATTAAAATTATCAGTTTTGGAAGAAAAGAAGTTCTTCATTTTCAGAACTGAGCTGGCTGATTCTATAGGACCAGAGATCCAGCTGTTTGTTGGTTTGATATAAATAAGTAAAAATGCCATGAAACAACCAAGGACAATGAAGATAATCAAAAATGGCCGGAAAATTCCTTTAGATGTCGATGTCATAATTTGTTCTGAGAAAAGAGAATAAGAGAAAGAGAGAGACAACAACATCAGATATTAAACTACAAGTAAATTTCCTGTTAAAACAATCAGACGTCAAAATGGATAGAACTTCAGTGTCACAGAAGTGTAACCTCACAAGCTTCTGAAATGTTCTGAGTMGTCAGGGTATGTTTTCTTGCACACTATACATGGCAAAGCATTGGAAAATGTGACATTTTTGCTCTTCATATTAAAAACTAATTTACATAGATTGAAAGTATGTGTTATGTGTGTGTATGCATCTCACACTTTCTGTAACTCATATATGTTTAAAAAAGCCTTTTTGTTTAGAAGTTAAGACAAGCAGTAACCAAGACAGTCAAAATTATCCTTCGATTCTGTCCTTGTCTCTGAATGAGGAGCAACATGCTGCACTCTTGGTCCATTCATATTTTTGTGTTTATATGTATGGAGAATGTGAGGTTAGGGCAATGAGAAAGGAAGAGACCAGAATGTCAAAACTATGTTAAGTAAGACTACTAGAAATCTTGATTATGCCTGATGTCCACGTGGGGATGAACACCCATGCCTTCTCCTTAAGCTTCCCAAAATAGCTATGCAAGGAAAGCAGGAATACAGGTTCCCACCTCTCCCCATATGCAACATCACATAGTTTCCACATAAAGAACAATGAGCAACAAGATATTCTTAAACATTTGATTTTGTTTTAATTACAGTTAAAATACAGAAATACATAGATATACCTCATCTTTTTGAGGCACTATAATTTCCATGTGGAAAAATGGATGAGAAGTTCATGCATTCTGCTTGTCTCCTTTTTTATGATCTCTTCCTAGCAGAAGTGAAAAATCTCTCTACATAACTTCTCTGTCATATGGTTCTTGTGAAATGTAGCAAAGGTAGGACTTGCTTATTGCTAACTTTTGCTCCTGGATGTAGCCCTAGAACTTGGAGGTGTTTTAAAAATAAAAACAATCAACCATGTAGAGTGCTATGATATAAGAAGAAGAAAGGAGCAGCTGCAAGTTAGCAAAAGCAGGTGTTCTGAATCTACAGGCCTATTATAGAAAAGTAATTCTGCAGTGAATTTCAGTTACTTTGAAATATTTGCCTGTCTCTCTTTTTCTGCATAATTTTCAATGATTTAGGTTTTCATTATCTTTAGCAGCTAGTTCCACACAAATTATTATAAAAACTCATGCCTAAATATATAAGAGAAATATATACCATAAATATATTATACATATAATATATAACATATGCATCCAAAAAATAAAYCCAGTCACAAAAAATAGGAAGAGGCTTTCAGGCCTTTTAAGCCAATTTTATAGCTCATCGTATCTAACCTGTGAAACAATTAATTAAATTCAGCATGAAGACATGGCAGAATGTGATTCAGAGGTCCTTTAATGCAACATACATTTGCTACATTGTAAGTGTAAAAACCAATGTGTGAGCAAAGCAGTCCAGTTGTAACAAAAATGTCTTTACATTCACTGTTGAGGGAAAGGACAGAGGTGAAATGCCATAACTACCTCTACTCTAACATTGTATTTTATGGAAAAAAATAATTTTTCTCTCTATTTCCCTATTTTGGAAAGGCAGATAGTCTTAAATCTGTTTTTATTTATTTAAAGAAATGTGATATGTTGAAGCTGAATCTTTTATCTCAGTCCCTTTCTTTTTGAACATAGTTTAGCAGGTACCCTCTACTTTCAACAAAATGGTTCTAAAGGGAGTTAAGGGGAGGAACTGTTGTGTCCATGGCATTTTCACATAGTCTCGTCAGCTGAAATTTCTCTGACAGAAATTTTTGGTTTTACAACCATATCATATTGGTATTTTTTAGTCTACATTGATTCTGCTAGAAATATGTCTAGAATAGTGTTTATGACCCAGTAGAGCAGAAGGATCTTACCCTACCTTAATATTATGAGAGTTAGAAAGGGATCTCTGACAAAGAATGGATTTAGTTTAAGCAGCTCTAAGAAACAAAACTCAAGGAAAAAACAAGACTAGAAATAAGGTCTGAGCCAATCTTCATGCAATGCTGTTCTTATTTTCTGTGCTGTTTCTGTGCTGAAACCAACACACAGAGTAAGTATAGTTCTTCACTAGCAGGGCAAGCTGAGTTTGAAGAATAGGTTGGGGTAGGTGGCTGGCTACTCAAGGAGACTCATCATTTTCTGTGGAATAAATCAGATGGAGAATCTGGATAATACCTTAAACACAGCGCCCTGTAACTTAGTCACCCTCCAGTTCAATGCCTTCTGCCAGGACTTACTTTATACTAAGCTCAGCTACTACCTGGTGAAAAGCCCTGCATCATCATATGGTAATTCTTAAACTGTGTAGTATTTGTGTAGGAAGCTCTTGAATTGCAGTATCTATGTTCATGTCACGGAGGTGAGAATAAACACTTTCTGTATGTGCTATCTAGAGTATCTATGGATACTGTAGACTAACAGGTGAGTTTACCTATTTTATCACTTCCAGATCTGTTTTCCCACATTGGTTTGCTGCCCTGTTAATCCACATATCCAGTACAGATTATGGTTCTTAGATCTGGTCTTTCCCCAAAACACTAGCCCACAGCCAGGATAGTCCTTTCTGGCTTTGCACCCTCTTGATTCAGAGAATTAATGATTCATTATGCAGTTCTATACACCCTCTATACACACTCTATTAGGAGCTATGCAGACATCCTTGGGATGCCTCAGTCTGAGGCTACTGCTAACTGGATGGTTGAAAAGGGTTAAAAAACAAGAGCCATTAACATCTGGAATGAGAATCTTGAAAGAAAGTGGAAGACTACAGCAGCCTTCTAGGAATATACGTCTATACCCTGAGGAGCTGGACAGGATTTTGCCAGGAAAGCCTATCTTTTTATTCTATTTTGTGGTGACACCAATAATCAAAATTAAGATGTGCACTTGGAATAGCAGTGATTTTTGACCATAAAGTGGTCAACCTCAGAAACTGCCTCAGAAGCAATAACCTTTGTGTTACATAAAGCAAACTGAGAAACYCATGGAATGGACCAGCAAACTCTGCCCTTATTGCTTTGGGGACTCTTGATTCCCTCACACAATCAGACAGCAGCATGGTGAAGGCATGTGGTAAGTAACTGTACTTTCCCTGAGAAGCAGCTTGTACGTAATGTTACGATATAAGAGTTGTATTTATTTTTTCTGTTTGTCCTCTAGATTTCAGGGAATTTTTCCCTATGTTCTCCAAAATACAGTCTTTTCCATATTTAACATTTTCTTCTTCCCATTTGTGCCCAAGATAAACATCAGTCTCCTGTTGTGGTTTCGCTGTAAAGGTGAAGCTACAGAAACATTCATTATATACAAGACATCCAGCCAAGTAACCTTAGCTTCCCCTTCCTCTTTTATGGCTTTCCTTCAGCCACAGAAGCACAAACTCCCTTTTTGCAAGTCCCCTCCCCCATCAACCTTAGGCATGCCAAATGCTAAAAAGAAAACTTTGTCAAAGAAATCCATTTACTGAGACTATTGCCAACTAGAAGAATTCYGTACCTTTGAGAGTTTCATTACAAAGTACATTTCAGAGTATTGTGTTATAGTAAGTATTTTCTAGCTGCTTTTTTTCCTAGCTGAAAGTATAGTATTTCATCAGTACAAGACTATTTTTCTCAGTACAAAACTTAGTGAGGCTTCTTCTTAAGTGCAAAATTTGGCATTCCACCAGCAAGCAGCTCTATTTAATAGCAGCACAAAGAAGGAGACAGTAACAGGGTACCAGCAACTTTAACCCCAAGTACACCAAGCAATGCTTCCAAAAATATGCCTATTTTGTAAATGCATCTGTGAACTTTGTGCATGTCACAAATTAAATAAAATGGAATTTCACTGGAAATGTTTTATCATGACTCCTTTTTAACAATGACTTCTTGCTCATTCCAGAGATAAAAATGTCATTTTCTTGGGTCATGCAGCACTGCAGGAAGGAGAAAAGGTAACTATTTTAGTCAATAATATCAATACCTTTTTTGCTGGCATACCCTTCCCCCAGCTTCTTTAGTATACCCTTAAAGTCTTGCCAGAAGGTCAAATACATATAATTGCTTGAAGAAGTATAACTTTCATTACTCCAGTAGTGAGATCTTCCAAAGGGTGGTGGCAAGGTCAGCACTATGATTTTTCAGTCCAACAAATGCTGGCCACTCCATCCACCAAAAACTGCTCTAGTTAGTATAGGCAGTCACTGCAAATCTTCTAAAAAAACTAAGAGGATTTTCTGAAGGATCCAAGTACATGGGAAAAAGGGTTTCCAAAAGAGGCAAGGGAGACYGAGGACAGCATTTTAAAATTAAGCTGGAGTGAAAGAGCAGTGTTCATAAAATCACAGAATCAGTAAGGTTGGAAGGGACCTCTGGAGATCATCTAGTCCAACCTCCCTGCTCAGCAGGGTCACCTAGAGCATGTCAGACAGGGTTGCGTCCAGGCGGGCCTTGAAGATCTCCASAGAAGGAGACTCCACARCCTCTCTGGGCAACCTGTGCCAGKGCTCCGTCACTCTCACAGGGAAGAAATTCCCCCYCAYGGTCAGGCMGAACTTCCTGTGSTTCARTTTCTGCCCAYTGCCTCTTGTCCTGTCACATRGGACAACTGAAAAGAGTTTGTCCCCMTCCCCTTGACACCYTCCCTTCAGGTACTTGTAGACATTGATAAGATCCCCCCTCAGTGTTATTTTTTGAAGTCTTAGAAACTAAAAAAGGAGTAATAATTACTTGTTACTTTTCTCACCTTAGAATTCTTGTGTGTTCAGGGCTGGACTATCATCTGTATCATCTCCTTGATCTCAGAAAAATTCAAGAAGATATACTTAACAATCTCAAGATAGTCTCTAAGGATCACTCCTTGGATCACACTCTAACATCTCTGGCATGGGGGACTTTCCTTTCAAGATTTAGGAGAAGAACACAAAGGCAAACAGGTGTCAGAAACAGGCCCATTTAGAAGCAGAGAGCTAGCTATGTAGGCTCTCTGGGACTGTTAAAAGGACAGTCAAATGCAGTGGGAACTGATATGAATCATGAGTAAACAAACATTATTGTTGGGAAAAAAAGCTCCTTTGAGATCACCCACTTCTCTGGCAGCTGCAGCAGCCTGGCCTTGGCATATCTACACAGATGCAAAGAACTCTGTCTCCTTAGAGCATAGTTGCAGTTAGCTGGAGGTGCTTTCCCCTGAAGTGCTAATGAAAAGGGGATTGCCTCAGCATAGCCTGGATGAGACTTCTTATCTCCAAGTCACTGTTGTGTGGACATGCCCCAAGCTGCTTTTGCTGTAGTTCTTTGAGACTAAAGGATACTTCTTTCCAACAGAATTAACTCTCACAGCTCCCAGAGAGAGAGCAACTGCAATGCTGGATTTTTCCTTACTATCTAAAGATGGGCTTGCTTCCATGCCTGTCCTGCAGATTTCTGAAAGCAGGCAGGCAGTATGAAAAGGTTGAACTGAGCTGCATATGGTTAAAATTTTCAGGCTGAAAGTTGAAAGAGCTGCTAATCTCAGACTGCAAATTCTTGTTCTAYTGTTGTTTGCAACATTCTTTTCTTCCCTTCTCATCCTCCTTTGTTTTCAGGTTATTTGTTCAATTCCGATTGTGTATTTGCACTTTGAGAGCAATAAAGAATGGTTTTATTCAGTGGAAATTTTTATTACGAACAGCTTTAGAAAAATGATCTAAGAGCACCCCGAGGACAGGTAGACATCGAAACAGATTGTTTAGGGATGGTGCTGAATCTGCCACTGGAGATGATTAAGAATAGGTTAGACAAGCATCACTCAGCAATGACAGAGAGATCAGATCCTGCCTGCTGGCCCTGGGGCTGGACTAGATGACCTCTTCTGATTCCTTACGTTCAATGATAATACCAAACACAGACTGTTGTAAACTGCACCTGTTAAAAACACAATCTGACAATCTAAAACTGCAGAAAATTACTGAAAGCATAAATTAATAAAAAAATCCCCCCATCATGAAACTTTTTTTGCAAGCCATGAAACAGCCATATTACATACAGTGAAATTGTGAAGCAAGCTGCAAAAAATTACACAGACAATGAAAAAAAAGCTCCTATTTTCAAAGGCAAAATGTAAAGCTTCCCAGATACTGGCTGTTACTAGCCGAGGTTCTGCTGTTTCTTTATGAATTTCTGGATCTCACCCCCCTCAGGCCTTGCCAAGGGAAACCCTATTCTCAGCTCCATTCTCCCAAACGCTGTGCAACACGCAGCATGCAGCTATGGCTCAGCAACTTCCAGCCTTCCCCTGTGACTGTCATCTACCCTGCCTGTCTCCCAGCGGCACTCGCACTGTCATTCTCCAGCTGCTTAGGCAACAGTTCAGTGGTTCTTTGCTGTGATCCAGCTGTACAACAAAAGGCTTTGCTAGCCAGGGAAGCAGCGTCTCGCAGAGTAACAGAGGAAAATGGCTACAGCATTGCTGTCCATACTGGAGGGACCCTACCTCCAACCCCACAACCATGTATGAAGAAAAAGAAGTGGAATTACCTGAAAATCCTATCCACAAGAAACTTTTCAAGACAGCCTGGCATTAGTGTCAGGACACACCACTGCACGTTGCAGCTGTGTCGCCTTTTATTTATGAGCGCTGAGATTTGACTCAGAGGGAACACAAGAGGACTATCAGTTCCCTCCTTGCTGCAACTGGAAAAGTCATGCATGCAAAGCTATCAAACCTCAGAAGCACTGCCAGGTTTGGTAACATGCAGAGACAGTACCTCTTTTTTTTTTTTTTATGTTAACTTCCACGTTGACTTGTTCACGTCAAAGCTAGTTTACAACTGATAGCATTCTGTGAAAGGGGTGGTGGCTTTCCATACTGCACTGGCTACAGAAAAGGGAGTCCTCAGCCACCGTAGCTTAGTAGCAAACTTTATCTGTCTCCCAGAAATGTGCTTTTTATCTTCCTGAAGATAAAGCTCATCTTAGCTATGCAGCACAATCCAGTCTGTACTTCTTCCACAAACCCTGAAAAGGCTCTGCACCAAATAAAGCTGATCTAAGAAAAGCTCCTCCAGGAACAGGTGGTCTATTTCTTCCTTTTTCCCATGTGGTTTGGGGCCAGCAGACTGCTGCTCTCCCTGATTCTGCCAGAACTGCAGCAAAAGCTGTTCAGTAGCTTTGTGGCTGGCTTGTAAAATTGCAGCTGACCAGCTGAAATATRGATAACGTAGCTGCACAAGCTACGCATTTGTGATTGACACAGTGGGGAGCCCTAGTTAGCTCATAATAGCTGTGAAAGTGGTGTCAGCTAAGYCAAGCAGAGACGGAGCATGAGGTGGCAGAAGAAAAATCATAGTCTTGGTTTGCTTTGTGTGTGTGTGCTTGATTCCACCTCTCAAAATCACAGTGGCTTCTGGCTGGTTCCCTAGTATATTTATGCAATGGAAAACATCTCTCTATGCAAAGCAGAGTCAAAAAAAGAGTGGAGGGTGCCAACTTACAATAGCAAACATTTATTGCAGGGGACATTCCTTCTGTGTCAAAGCAAGACTTATAGAGCTCTAACTGTCAACTGTCTGTATAGATATGGTTAGAGTCTGTATGCAGTACTCATACTGCTGAATCTTGCTGCATAGGCAAGCTCCAAAATTTTAATTGGGAGTTAATGCTGCTTTTCTGCAGATACAACTGCATAGATTTGGAGGATTCTGCCACTGGCAGTAAAATTCCTGAGACAGCTCTGTACCCTAGAAAAAAATGCCTAAGAAACATCTAACARTATCCCATAAAATCCTCATAATCTGATCTCTACTTAACATTTGAGTTCTCTGTTTGCCTAGCACCTTTTCTTTAAGAAACTTGCTATATCTAGGGATTTGGAATCAATACTGATGTCATTTTTTTGGGATACAAGTCAGTGTTCTTGCTTTAGTTTACAAAGTCTTAACTGCTATGGATACTAGTTGCCAGAGAGACACCAGCTGCCCTAGAGAGAAAAGGGAGCAACTGAGGTGCTCAAATCAGTTGCAATCTGCTCTGCAGCTGAAATGGAGAATGGCTTGTACTAACACAGGCAGAAGGAGAGTGGAGAAGAGGTGATTTATGGGTCTGTTTATTGAAATTTGCTATATTCTTCGTAAAAAAGCCCCCCCGCCCATAGACCGAAAGGATGGACACTTGTTTTTGGAAATCAAGCCAACTAAATTGTATTCCTTGACTATTCTTAACAAAGAGGTAACTAAATCTTAGGAAATGGGACTCACAATGGCCAAGAGATTAAAGTTCAGGTTCTTCTAGTTGTTGTCTATGTGACTTAAGGAGATCTCACTGCCCTAGCTTTCAGAAAAGAGGAACATCGGTGACTTAAATCTCAGGTTAAAGACTATGCATATAAAATAAAAATCTTTCATATCATACTGAGGTCCAGAAATGATTATTGCTTATTTTCCATCTGGAAAAACTGCAATTCAAGTGATGTAATGTAGAGCACTTTTAAGCGTAAGTAAGCGACATCAGCATGAAATTCACGCATAATTGGAAAAACAGAAGAATAGTAACATTTTCCTATTGTGCACCAACAATTATGTTTTAAAGGAGACTTGTGTTGCTATTGTTCCAAATATTTTACTGAAAAAGGCTGGTAGGTACAAGACAGAAGGTGATTATTGGACTAGATGATCTCCAGAAGTCCCTTCCAACCTTACTAATTCTATGATTCTATGATTCTGAACCAGTACTCTTAAATCAGGTATTAAGTCTTGCTGGAGCAAACAAGTTAATAAGTCACTGTAGATATTAGCCAAGTTTGGTAAAGTGCCAGGAAATGAAAAAAAAAATCAGAAAGAAAAAGGTAGGAAACATTTAAAAGATCAATCAAAGGAGYTTCTTACTCACAGCGAAGAACAAAATCATATCAATTGCACTAAATTTTGAGATCAATTCACCACAAAACATAAATTCAGACCTGTTGATAACAATTTTATAAGAACTTCAAATATCACACACACACTCAAAAAAGGAAACAAAAATGTGATCCTCCCCCAACATTAAATAAGAATAAAAGCATATTTAAAATAGAATATATATTTTAGACAGAAAACAAATCCTACTTCCATTTTCTAGTATATGTTGTAAAACTGGCAAAAATAACCCCCAAACCTCTCAAACTACATTCTCTCAAACTGCTCCTTTGATCAAGGAGCAGCAAGTACCTARGAGGAATGGTTTGAAGGCATAATAGCCTGAAAAAAAATTCTGCAGTGGTTACAAACACCTACGTGTTCTAAGATGATGTTTTCTTGTTAGTACTTACTGTCCAAGATACCATATGCACTGATGCCTCTGAGAGAAACTCTCAATGTTAGGATACAGAAAACAAGAATATTCCACATGGGTTGTTGACTGTGCATTGTACAAAGTAGACCAGTGCAGAGATCATACTTAATTTGAAAAGACTAAAGCTACTTGTTTTGGAACACATAACATGACTATTTCCTAGCTTACTGTCGTCTTTTTTTCATCTGCTATATAGCCAAGTAGTACTTGCAGTGTAAGTAAAACCAGTCTATCCTGATGTTCAATTACTGGRTTTTATTGTCATACTTTATTCTATTCTTAATAGAGCAAAGATTCCRTAACGAATTCATATAATTTTTACCACTACTTTAACAGGTTCATGGAAAATTATTTACTATACCTTGGAAGTATAATTTGTTAAGCAGTCTTTCCCCCATCTTAAGGTTTGCAGTCCATATTTTTACACTGGTACAAGTCCACTGCATAAACTAAATGAAGGTGAACAGGAGAAAGTAGTTCTCACTTGTTTCTACTGCAAGAAAAAGCCTTTATATAGGCCAGCTTACTCAGAAGGCAACCTGATAAAGAAAGTCAACTGAGATAACTAAGAGGAAAAAAAAAAAAGAAAGAAAAAGAGAGAGGACAAGAGAAAGAAATTGGTAAAGGAATAAAAAGGATCTTGATATGAGGATAGTAGCACTCTTTATTTAATTCTGTATTTTTCTGCTTTAAGGACACTAGTGTAAAGAACAGTGATAGTTGACTGTTGCCTTTACAAACAGCCTGTGACTTCCTGCAGTTAACACAGCTTAGCAAAGCTGGGCAGGACTAGTTCAATGACAGCGATGATAAACTGGTGGTTGATTAGGCTACCCACAGTCCTAAAGAGCCCCAGACTAGAAACAGATACTACTAATAGGGCTCTAGGGAAATGCTCCTACTTGACTCCAAAACCGCAACCCTGAAAACCCYTCTTCATTTGTCTCCTAATGCTGATCAGGCTTAAACTCACTCTAGCCCTCTGCCTTGAAGCATCCTGCACACTTAGAGCCCTCTGCCAGAACAAGCCCCAAAGGGGCTCGTTCTTCACAGGGAAGGGTCATTCCAAAATCGATAAAGTAGCTATTCCCCAGCTCTGAGCTCTGCGGAGAGACCTAGCAGATGGGGCTAAAGCAGCAGACGCCACATTAAATGCAGTGGTAACAGCTGTTTTTTCTTTCTTTGTTCTTAAACAGGTATACAGTGAAGTCGCTTGAGGCAGCAATTGCAGCTATGATTCCAGATATGAGATAAACATCCTGCTTTGGCCTGAAGTGATTCAAACCTAGCTATTTTTCTTTCCTTGAAAATTTTCTGAGCTGCAATGGCTGTTAATTTTAAACTGTATGAAGAGTTTTAGGATTAGAAGCAGAGAATCTCTTCCCCCTAATTTGTGGCTTACCTGCTAATTGAGACACTACTATTTTATCTTGACCTCTTTCTGTTTCTTGCCTATTGACTCCTTAAAGATTTATGCCCAGGGGCACACCTGCAGCAGTAGAGGATGGAGTGCAGCTTCCTTCCMTGTGTACCTGAGAGTGCCACAGAGAAGTGGCGGAAGTGGTTTGAAAGTCCTCTGGTGGAGGATCACAAAAAAAGGTCTATATGCTGTATTGCTTTAGCTCTCCTCTATCTGGGTTTAAAAAGTGGGCAATTCTCTCKTTTCTTTATGAAATGAAAAGCCCTAGCTCCTTGATCTCCAGGGAAGATATCCAACTTGAAGCCCAAGGAGAAGGATCCATTCCTTCAGAGTCCAAATGTGCCTGGGCAAGGGATGGAGGAAGGCACTCCTTCCTTCTGCTGCTTCTGCTGTGCTTCTCCGTCACTCCGTTGGTGCCCAGCTAGTTTCCTAGGTGGGCAACCTAGGTACCTAACAAAGCTTCTGTGTTCTTACTCCAAGGCYGCCAGGCTGAAGGCCAGCCATGCTAATGCTCAAGATGATTTTTGAGGGTAGCCCTTGGTCTACGTGACCAGATAGAGGTCAGATATCAAAACCCCCATGGCTAAATCACCATWAAGTCTCCCTTCCAGCAAAATTAAATGGAACTTCTGCTAGAATTCATATATTGTAAGCAGTTATGAATGGAGAAAATCAGAAGCAATCGTAATATTAAGAAATCTTGATKATACTAACCAGGATCTTGACCTGATCAAGGACAGCACAGTTTTGTCGAGGCAATTAGAACTTACCAGTGTCCCGATTCGTCTATAGGGCAGAAAACAAGGTAGGAGAACTTCCTGGTTCTGCTATCAGATTAATTTGAATTTAGCTGAGTTGAATTTAATTTGAATTAATTTAAGAGTTAATTGCTTTCTATTTCATTTTCTACACTTGTGCCATGAGACTAATGATATTTTCTCTCCTTTTATAAAATACTTCAAAACCTGTAAATTAAAAGTACCAAACAAGCAAAAAAACCCAGCTGCATTAGTAATAACAAACTTTYACTCCTGATGTGCCCTCTCTTAAAGAATCTTGTAGACTTTTACAAGCATCAGWTAAGTTTTAATCACAGCACAGTCAGAAAGTTATTAATTACTCAAGCTGCTTTATGAAGAGTAAAGRAAGGGTGGAAATGAAGTTCCAGAAAGATTAAGTGATTTTCACAATATTGTAACATTTTTAACAGATATCAGAAAGTGATGACTTCAATTTACTTCAACACAGTTGAGTCTGTAGGACAGAATATTTTTCTTCAAACAAATGTTACCAGGAACTAGCCATATCAGAATTATTCAGATCAGCTGTCTTTGGATGTATTGCTGTTCAAAATCTCTAAAAATACATCCGGATCTTGACTGCAGTAAATTAGTAAAGGAAGCTGGAAGATTTAATCAGGTTTAAGTCAATGACCCTTTGATCTGCACAACAAAAAGAAAACACAACCTTTTCGGAACTRTAGTAGAAACTCTGTCAGCAAAGTTGAATTTACTGAAAGACAAAAACCATCAAAAGTGAAATCTTGCTCACAGAATCACTGGCAAACCTCCTATTAATTTCAGTACAGTCAGGATTTTGTTCCTTCAGTTGAATGCAGCAACATGTGGAACAAGAGAAAAAGAAGAACACAAAAGCTATTCCTTTGTGATTAAAGTTAATTCAGGAATGAAAAACTGAAGGCAAAACGAGAACCAGCAAGATGGATACAAGTCAGAGTTCAGGGAATCTAAGCACTGGAACAAGTTACCAATAATAAATACATTCACATGCACACATATGCATACACACACACAGTCTGTAACCTCAGGAAARCTTTAATCAGCTGTTAAAGGTGTATCTCAGTTTTCACACTTGCAACATGGTATAGAGATATATATATGTATATAATTCTGTATATGTGGTATTTATAACAGATTCCATTTGTTAGATTCCCTGAAGTATGACTTACTGATTCTGCTTTGCATTTCTTTGTTTTCATGCCCGTACATACATCCATATGTATCTAGGTAAGTACACATAAGCACGTATGCTTATGACTTTGCAGGAAACTGCTGCTGGACACGGAGAGAGGCAGTGTTTCTAATGAGACATGCTACCACATCCCAGTGTGGCAGCCAGCAGGTGCAGAAGGCAATGGAGCGACTATCGGTGCTATACTGGCAAATATAAGGGAGAGAAACAGAGCATTGAATTCAGTAAGGCACTGGACAGGAAATGGGGGGGGAGTGGGAAGAGGAGAGGAAAACTGGAGATGAGGGTTATTGTGTATGAAGAATAAAATATTTTTCTTTCTTCAGTACCTTAATCCTTTTTTTCAGAGAAGAGATGAAAGAAAGCCTTGMTATCAAACAGTTCCCTCAGAAAGAATCACAGCAGCAGCAGCACCGAATTCTGCAATACTGAAAATCATTTATAGCAGGACAACTATATACATATTTGGAGATCAGAAATCTGCCTTTAGACTTTTGAAAAAACTCCAGCAAGAAAGAGAAGGCAGTCACTCAGACTAGTAGGCTGATAAAATCTATCTATGACATGGGGGAATGGGGCCAGTTTACTCAAGAATCTTTTCTAACAGGCAAACAAATAAGTCTGTTGACCTAGTTAACAGTTAATAAGGATGATAAAGGATTCTTAATATCCAGTTTAATTTTCACTTGCATTCTGCTCATTTTTGCATTTTCAATGTCAGGAATAACTATCAGCTTCATTTTTATTTCTGGTCATTTTCTTTCAGGTGTACTGTGCTCCCAGCTTTTAGGTTGTGGGTATGACAGATATAATAATTGTTTTCAACCAGCTATTTATAGTGGATTAATTTTAACTGYCAATACAATGGTATAAGATTTATGTGTGTTTTTAAATAAATCAAATGAAAAATAATTCTAAGGACACGCTAGAATAAAGTCTTTCAATGCTGCAGCAAAGGTTTTTCCACATTGTTGTTTATTTTCTGAATTAC
>NW_028186536.1:219532-266438 GCF_003343005.1 Rhea americana
GGTTACTTATTGTTCTGCAATGTCAGAAGGGGAGATTAAACTTTAAGTTGGATACATGTGAATTTATTCTTTGTAAGCTGTTCTGCACCCACAGAGGTAGGTGTGTTGTTTTGCTCTGGCTATGAGAATGAGAGAAGGATGACCTGGGTGCACAGATCTGATTTGTTTACTTAACACTTCTGAGACTGGCTGTCTGGCTGGGAAAATGCATCTTCAGCAGAATCCAGCTCCAGTGGAGGATCAGCCTCTTATTGACCTGCTCCTGCTGCGGGAGCTTCAGCAATAGAGAGGGTTTCCCTTGCAGAGCTTTGTTGATCCCACAGTCCGGCTTACCACTAGAGGAAACTTGGCCAAGTCAGAATGAGTGTGAAGACATATGACAGTTGTTTCTGAGATTTTCTGACTCAGTCTTTGGTGTTCATTATGGGATAGCCAGCAGGTAGCAGTTAGTGTGTGCTACGTAATAGATAAAAGCACAAAAGGACAAAAAAATTACTTTCAAATTCTTAGAAGCTAGAAATGTCACTAGAAACCAGAGGTTAAAAATCCAGCTGTGAATCATTTCTATTTTGAGTCAGTCTGAGAGTGTAATTGAAGTGAATTCATGGTTTTATTTCCTGGATGGTGAAGAAGTGGCAAAGAGTCTGAAGGAGTGGTTGATGGTAGCCAGCTGGCTGCAAAGAGGAAAACATACACAGCACTTTATAAAGTTCATGGCCCTTTATAAAGTGTGAGAACCACTTCAGGCTACTGTGGGCGCATAGGAGCTCTGGTTGATTTCTGAGCCTTGTGGCTGGATGCAGATAGGCTACCTGCTGTGGGGCCCTGTGGTTGTGCAGCCCACACACGGATTTGGAGCTGACTGTCCTCACGAAGCTCTGGAGCAATTTGAAGCACAGCCTCTGATGCCTCTTCCTTGGAAAGGAAAATAGTTTTGCACATTCAAACCACTATGACAAAAGAACCGGGTAAAGGGAGGCAGTCAGGGGATCTGTTTCAAAACCTCAGAGGCTACAAACCAGATCGCTAATGTAGACACCACTATAGCAATGAAATCACAAGAATAATTAACCATCCTTGATTTTTTTTTTTTTTTTTTTGTAGTCAAAACAGTAAAATATACCAAGACCTGCTTTGTTTACCAAAGAACCTGTCATAGCTTTATTCCTAATGATGTATTAGCATATTTAGTGTATCTCAGGGTGGTTTCTGTGTTGTTTGTGGTTCCTAGTGAGTTCTCTCTGAYATGTGTTTTGAACATTTGATACAATACAAGAGGAGAAAGACTGTGCTTACAAATCAAAGAAGAAGTACCTTTAAAAATTGAGTTACCTTGCTTTTTCAGAGGTATAATTATGTGCAGAAGTTGTTTTCTAAATTCCAAATAATGTAATATTAACTGGAAAATGTATTTTTTGAGTACTCATGAAGCATTTAGAAAAGTCTTTACAATTTAAAAGAAGTCTCCTTGTTTTAAGTTTTTTTTTTGTTTGTTTTTTTCTTTTTTGTTTTATTTTGGAATGCCAAGCAAGCATTTATTCAGTGTCCATGGTGTAAATATTTAAATAGAAAGTAAAAGATCACTTAACAGAACTTATGTGTGATTGACAGATACTGGCATTTGTTTGCAATACTATGTTATTTAAGATAATAACAAATGAAATGTGTGCATCTGGAAAAGCTGGTTTTGCATGGATGACCTCCATTTACTGATAAAAGTGAAATGAAATAAATTACATTTCAGCCTTTCTGAAACTGGCCTATTATACCGAACTGAACTGTAAGTATTTCACCAGGAGATTTCTAATAGGTTCTCAAAGATCTTTACTTTTTTTTTTCTTTAACAGAGAATAAAATATGATAATCTCCCAGGAGACTCCTGGAAAGATACTTTAAATTGTCATTTTGTGCAAGGAAGCAAGACAGAGTTTTGCCAAGCCGATGTGTTGATGGTATGATTGCACTAGCTAGATTTATTTTTCCATTGGGATTTTACATCACTGCTTTATTTAACTGCCACATATAAGGAAAATTGCAGAAAGGGATAGGGTTGAGGCAAATGTGGCACAGAATTTAGGTATGGAATAACATGATTTACAAAATCTAAGAACAATAGAAATGTTTTCACTACAATTATTACTTAAAATGCAGAGAAAAGGGGTTTTTTAATTTCTTTTACAAATCCTGCAGTATATGAGCTGTATTCTGCCAGTGGAGGACAACCTGAGATTTACGAGACAGTAAGTATAAACTAAGGTGGAAGTGGCATACTTGTTTTCATTGCCTAAGGAGAATTAAAATGCCCTTTCTTTCCTAGTCTCTCATCATACATTGCTCCCCAAATGATTTTGGATTCTGATGCATTGGGTATAAAACTATATTTTAAACTATAAAWACTCTAGAAGAATTGATTGCAAAATATTTATTAAACTAGGGGGGTTGGCTGYTATCAGTTGTCAAAACAAAAGCTTTTCCTCACAGTATAATTTTTGCTAACACGTTATCAGGAATATTTTTTGGCAGATGTTGATCAAATATTCAAGGAAGCTCTTAGCTTTTGTTACACCAGCTGACCTTCTGGGAGGAGGAGAGGCTTGAAAGATTTCAAATTTACTCTCACAGAAATGGGAACATTTTGCACATCAGAAAAAATTGCAGCGGATGAGAAATCATTCCATTTAATTTATGATACCTTTGATGGCTGCAAGATTTCTCATACTTTGTCAAGCCTAAAGGACAGGTATATACTCTGGGCATGTTCTCAGGATGGGAAATAYGTCAAGAGCATCACACCTTCCTCCTGAGCTGTACAACTGGATTACCTTCTACAGGAAAGCAAGGGTGGGAAAAGGGTGCTTCACCTTGATATGGACATAGCCTGAGTGAGTACTAATTTCCATCAGAAGAAACTCTCTTACTGTTGCTTTAGTAGCAGCTGCCCAGAGGAGTACTATGCTTCCCAGTTGCCCCTAAGTTTTTTAGATAAGGGTACTTAAAAGGACCTTGTACCTCTGGTGTCTTATCTTATAAATATCTTATAAAAATTTCAGTCCTCTCACTGGTCCTGTACTAGTCAACAGTCGTAAGAGTAAGACTATGAAGAGGGCTTCATGGTTTCAATCTCAGACATCATGATTCAACAGACACTCTTAACTGCTTCCGTCTGTCTGTTCCTCTTTTTCCTTCCACATCTAGTGTTCCATTTTCTTAATCCTCTGAGTCCATTTCCTTCTTTGCCTTGTTTTTTTTTTTTTTTTTTTGTGTGTGTGTGTGTGTGTGGTAAGCTCACACTCTTTCTCAGAATTCGCAAAAACAATGGGATCCTGGCAGCTCCAGCAACATCCTAACAACTTAGTGAACTAATGAAATAATACTACCAATGTTGCTTTTCCGGTTCTTCTCCCTCAGACTTGTTTTCTATACATTTTCATACTTCAAGGCAGAAAAACAGAATTTTGAGTGTTCTATGGGGGGGGGGCTCAGCATTTTAATAAAACAATAATTATTACATAAATGGAAATTGCTGGAATAAAGGCCTCTGAGAAGAATGAGTGCCCTTTATTTTTCTGGTACTCTACTCGTGTGAGATAGGGCAAAGAATGTCAGGGTGAGACAACTGGTGCCAAATAAGGGACTGGAAACCACAGCACGTCAAGTGTGCTTGAAAGACAGAGTCTTCAGGCTTGCCTAGAGTAAAGATTGCAGAACACATATGGTTTGCTGATATAAAGAGCATTATTTTGTCTGTTAAAGCTATTTTATAACACAGACATGTCCTATGGTCTTATTAAAATGATTTCAGATTTGAAGAACCATGGGCTTACTGTATTATTTGCCATACAGAATTAATTTCCAGACCTACAAGTGTATACTTGATTAAGAGCACTACAGTTACTTTCATGGAGACATGGTACAGCATATACTACATCCCTGACATTTCCTGGAGACTTCTTTCATAATCTCACATGCATTTCATACCATCTTAACTCTGTTCATTACTCCTGRTTTCCCCAGCAGTAGAGAGATTCCAAATAAAACATGTCTGGAGGATCCAGATCACTGATGCTTCCAGGTGAAATGTCTGTTTGATTAATGAGCATGAATCAAAGTCCCATGAATTTGGGTATAGCAATCACATTCTGCATATTTGCTCAAGACTTATGATTGTGGGCTTCTTGTAGGTGACTATAAAAAAGCCTCATCTGAGAGAACAGGCATTACACTCTTCAGCTGTGCTCTGCTCTTCCAGCTCTACTTCCCTCCCTGCCCTGTTTCTCATGCCTTCTGGAAATGACTCTGGATGCAGGAGTACTGTGACTGCACTGCCACCAGCTGATGCCACTCAGAATCATTAATGCTCCTCAGCAGGCCACTTCCAGAGGTCTGCGCTGGCCCTACCTCAAGCTGACACACGTCTTGCACTGCTATTTAATAGGGCTCCATGCTGTGTCTCATTTATAGCATGTTTATACCYTACCAGTGGGGAATCGCTGTTCTTAAAGGTTCCCTAATGGCTAGCTACAGTCCAAATATGACCATTAAGCTATCCAGATCAATATAACCTATACTAATCATGCTATAATGCCACAAAAAGCAGCACAATAAACAAAACCAAAGAATAATATAGAAAATAAGTAATACCAAACTAAACACAGCACACTAAAATTATTCCTCTGGTAGCTACAAGGGAGAATATCACTTAGATAGAGCAAAACAGGGAAGGCTTGTTAGATAAATAACATAATGAAGGTAGTTCTTAGCCTTTTGTCTTTTGTCTTATAATGGAAAACCTTCCCAAGCAGAATAATCCCAAAAGGAGGACTGAGGAAAGATTATATAAGCATTTTCTTCTAAGAGCAAAAGCATACCTTACAAATATGGGCCTACCTGGTYCTCAGTCATCAATGCATGTAGCTTGAACCTTTGAAAGCTGTTGTTAATCCCTGAATAATAAGCACTACTTTCTCTATAATAATGGTGATAGATGTCTGCTACCTTGCATCATAAGTYGGACAGCATATTTCCATTGTAAATACAGAGTATAAAAAAGGGTATTTGAATGCTGTTCCCACAGCTCGACTAGCACTGTGTTACTGTCATTTTAGCATCCTAATTGTATCAACATTGTCCGCTGTGACTCACAGTGCAGGTTTCCAATCAAAATGTCTCTGATGAGGGAAGCAGCATTATGGCAATCAAGCAGCAGAGCAGCATCTCTAAATAATCCTGGCTCATTCAACATCCCAACTACACTGAAAAGCTTGAGATTTGAACAGCTAAACATGGCAGGAAAGTGTTTGTCACTCTGTGAACTGCTCAGGCTTAGCCATCTATTGAGGGACAATTAAATATCGCTGAGAATTACCAGAGTGCAGTGTACCTCACCCCTGGAATCCCATAACCTTGAATTATGATAAAGAAAAGTCAAAACAATATCATTTATGCCTGTTAGTGTCTTTCCTGTAGGCTTGTGTGCAGGCATATGAATTCACACAAACAAATTCGTACACTACAGACTTATTAGCTATTTTTTCACTAGCTGTTTTTTATTCAAGTGCATGGGAAGCCAAACTAATAATTGTCTTAGGTCCTAGGTGCCAGAGTATTGTGGATGCACAGGAACCAGAGGTTCCATTTTCCCAAGGAAATACATTTCTAGGCTCTCACATTTGGAGAGCAATGTTTGCTATGAACAAAGGATTTATCTTAAATAAAYAAAATCCTCCCTCTAGACCAAAATGGAGATGTTTATCTCAGTATATACTCATTTATGCAGTTGAAATATCATTTCACCCCTTTACATAGAAAAGTATACTTTAGACTAATGTAGAAGAAAAGTTATGATGGTAGTTTTGACAGAGAGTGACCAGTTAGGAGGATACTCAAAAATACAGTGACACTAGCAAGTCAAATCTGTCTGAATTAGTGTTCTCAAATGTAAAAAGGAGCTAAAAATGCTGTCACTCTTTGTAAAGCATTCTGAAATGTGCTAATGAAAGCATGTACAGAAACTATCATATAACTAAGATTTTGGTTCCTTTATATTGGCTGAATTCTCTAAGTGGGTAATCAAGCTCTGTGGCTGCTTTGGGCTTGCAGATTAGCACAAATCATATCCAGCAAATATGAGAAATAAGAAGTGAAATCTAGTCTATCRAATTACTTCTTAATGTCAGTTTCATTTCAAGTATGAGAAGTAGGTTATATTTATTGCACAAGAAGCTCTGATTTGCAGCACTGGTAGGTCTGGGTCACCAGATTAATGTACCCAACCTTTCAGCATGACTTAGGGAGGGCTGGCTGTGCTGATGCCCTTGTATACAGCTCAGAGCAAAGCTGTCTTGCTTCTTAAGTATGGCCWGAGTAGTTGCACAACTGTCTGCCTTTAACAGAATAGGTACGATTTGTGATTCAGTGAAATGATTTTCTCAGATCTTATATAGCATGTATGTTGTGACAACCCTTATGAACAATATAGCAATTCTRTTAATTTACTCGAAGGGACAATGAGGTTATAATTTTGCTCACATAAGGAACATATGAATAAAACACTATGAGTAAGTCTTTGTCATCCMAAAAAACTGCCATACACTTGCTTTGATGGACACCACACTCTTTAGGTTGGTTACATGAACCTCTATCCTAGCATGACTTGAACACATGGAAGATCTGATTCTTATTTTCAAGATGATGTAAAGAATGGATAAACGGAACGGATGCATACCGAGGAAGAACAGAGTATGTAAATACACTCTGAGCTTGCACGCAGCACTGCTATGGTTTTTACATTTCCTCTCCCCATATACACTGTATGTTTAGGACTTTTGTGAAAAGACAATAAATATGCTGTAAAAAAGCAAATGTTTTGTAAGGACATATCTGTAAAAGGAAAACCACCCAAGCTTTCATTCTATTTTCTACAATATAGGAGTAGACAGTATCAACAGTCCCTGTTTATCTGTGCCTTACGTTCAGAGGTGATTCAGCTGCTTCTTAACTAGCATGGATCTCAACAGCCCCTCCCCACGAGACTGTGACACACTGAAGCGTTAGTAAAAAAATATAGGGAGACGTGTTATATGTTACCTCCTTGCTATGTTACTCTGTTGTGTTATGCCATATGGCATGTTGCTATTAAGACAAAATAACAGTGAAATATTTTGTAGAGAAGTTCTAGTTCTAGTTCTAGTGGCAACCGACCCTATTATCCCTCAAGTAAGAGTTGTCCCGTCTTCCTTAGATCTTTTCTCTCAGCTACCTCAGTTTATTTCTCCAAATCCTGATTTCCAATTCAGAGCTATTTTGTTATGATATATGGGTTACAACAGTGATCACAGGTAAATTTGAAATTGGCCACTGCAAATCTGTAATCAAGTGCTTTTCATAGATTCCTAATATTGTTTCATCAACTTAGCCATAGTGACAATAAGGAGGAGTAAAGTACCTAATTTCTGTTTTCTTCCAGACACCCTTCTATGTTGGAGCTTTAAAAAGGAAGAGCTAAGAAAAAAATATGTTGTGACAACTAGAAGATTAAATATTAAAGGTCAGCAAGTGTTTGTCTTCTTTTTTTTTTTGCAGAAACTCATATATAAAATTAGTTTTTTTAAAGCTTCTTATTACTATTTTAAAACTGTGCTTTGCATAGTATTTTATAACTGTTTTACAGGGAATATTATCAAACCTCTGATTTTTAGACTAGAAATTAAATAAACATAATGAATTTTAATGGGACTCCTCCACATAGAAAAACAACACAGACCTTACAATTTGCATCTCATAACGATGCCCACATTAAAAATTCTTGTTTATTACATCCTAATGGTTTAGAAAACAGGCATAATTTAAACTATTGCTCTAAATCTTAACTTACTCATATAATACTTCCTTGAAAAATGTAAATATGGAACTTTAGCTTGTAGAATATGATGCAAAATTCTGCAAGGTCCAAAGTTTAAAAAGTAAGCTCAATGACATGCATTAGGATCCTATTTGCAGTAGAGCTAAGAGTATAATTTTTAAAAGTATAATATATAAAAGCTGAGAGTATAATTTTCACGCATCACCTATATACTTTATTTTCACGCATCACCTATATACTTTAGAAAGCTATTACCATTTTCAAAGCTAACAGCATTTTAACTGAGACTTCTGTCCTCTGAAAGTTAGATATCTATTCTAAGCTAGCTGTATAATCTTCTAATATTAAAGGAGAGAAAGAGATATTTCAGTAAATAATTCAGCTCATCATAAAATAAATATCTAAAGGAGTGTATGCATCTTTCTCCTTACTGAGGGAACTTCTGTGTTGGAATGTAATCATTAATCCTCTTTTGGAGGTAAATGAATGAAACGAGGTCAATTTTTTTCTGACTTGGAAGGTTGGGGGTGCAATGAGCAGCTGGCTGTAATGCTCATCTGGAAAACAGGAGAATCAAATTCAAATTTCTCCTGATTTTGATTTGGTTTTCTGTCTCCTAGACAGGAGACCTCACAATTAAGGAGACATACAGAAACGAAGGTGTCTCTGTCCCATGGTGAAGCTTAAATACTTGATTGCCACAGCAGAACTGAAACCTGATGAAACCACTCTGGTAGTAGAGAAACATCCTCCCTCTGTGATGCATCCCAGAATATAGCAGCTTCATGTGAGAGCCTGGAAAGATGTAAATCCTGGCTCTAAAACCCGATCTTGCAACATCTGTGTGTTAGCTACAGGACTTCTTACTTAGGTCCAAAACGTATCCCTGCCCCCTTCTCTGTGATGAGTTGTGTGAAGCTTAGGTGTGCTATAAAACTGTCAATGGGGTGCAAGTATGCAGGCAGCACAGGGAAAACACATTTTGGTTTGAGAATGGGGTATGGGGTACACATGGGCTTCAGACAGCTCTGTCACCGTCAAAGGCTATGTAGTTTTCTCAGAGCTCAAGAACSAAAATATGAACTTTCATACTGAAGACTTCACTGACAAGAGACCGGAATGCAGGTATGTCCAGACATGTAGAAGCTTACGTGGCAGCTGGAGTAGGCAGCATCTCATAGGTGCCTAAATATTCAAATTTGAGAGCATGAAGTAGGTGCTTAAGTCCCTGTGTAGTTCTAGATTTAAAATCACTCATTTTCAGTGAGATTTTACTCTTTAGGGTGTATATGAAAAGTTTCCAGAAATGCCTCTATGTCAAATATTTTCCAGTTATGTAGGAGCCTAAAGATTCAGCTAATATTCTARGGGAATTTTCTAAAATGTATGGACATTGTTCAGTGATTACAGTTCATGCCTTYGAAAACCTGCCTTCTGCATCACTTCTGTTTGCTTTTGAAAATGAGATTTTAGCAATTGCTATATAAAGTGGTTTTAAAAACTATCCTCCAATTTCTCTAGAAAACTGCAATATTTTCAGTGGTTCAAGTAGCGCCTTAATTTACATAACAGCACATTTGCTTAAAATGTCATGGAGAAAAAATAAAGAATAAKAAGAATGGAAATGTCAGTCTTTCAGGTCTTTGATGTGTTTGAAAACTGAATTCAATTAAACCTCTGTATCTGTTAATCTTTTTCTTAATAAAGTTGCTGTGGGTGTTATCTACTATTTATACCCTTAAAACATGAAGAAACAGCATGATTATTTTCAGATTTATGTTTAGATTTTTCTCATTGTAACTGCATGAGAAAACTGCTTGAATGTGTTCACTATTAAAATCAGCGAATAGTTTTAAAGGAGGGAAGGTAATTAACTCAATCCTTAATGATGCTTCTAATTTAGACTATGCATGAGATGTGTCATGAGTGAGAGAGATGTTGCAAAAAAAGATTGTTCTGTGGTTAATGTACAAAACTGAGAATCAGCAGAGTTTGATTCTATTTTCACATCTTCAGCAGACTTGCTGTGTGACCTTAACCAAAGTATTTAGTTATTCTGCTCCACAGTTTATCTATAAAGTGGAAATAATGACAATCAACTTGCTGAGATGTTGTGAGGATTAATTATTTCATATTTATATCTCCAGATAGAATACAGATAGAATTAGAGAGTATGAGGCATGATTAACACATTATTTTGCTATTACCAAGCTCCAAGACTGYAGCCTGACTATTTTATTGTACAAAATCTTCACTTCTTATAGACTTGTATCTGACAAATATCGTGGCTGAACTGTATTGAGTAACCAATGTAAAGTCCTTCTCTTGGATCTTCAATCTAATTAATGCACAAATAAGTCTCAGAAGCAACAGAGAACAATAATGTGCAGGTCTATCTTTATTGCTTGCACCTACCAATGCCACAGAAGGATGAAGAATGGATATCTTCCAGATTACATATATATACATATACACCACAATCTAATGGTTTTAACACAAAACAAAACAAAATGAATTTAGAACTTATTTACTGCAGGCTTAGAATGCAGGTCCTAGAGAATGAAAAAATACTAAATACCTTCTCCTTTTGATGGGAGTCAGAGATTACGCCTACAGGCAACAGACAAGATTTCTTTTTAAAAGCTTCTGAAGCACTGATCTGACCCACACTGCTGCTGAATCTGGCTGCCGCAGACAGTATATTATACAAAGTGCTCAGTCTATGAAGTAGTACTTAAAAGAAAAGGGCTATATGCATGCCCAAGAGGTGTGCCAAATGCACTCTAATTGATGCTTGATGAATTGTTCAAAGTAATTAGAGAGTAAGATTCATGATGTACATGTACTGTCATTTTGAATCAACAAGTAATTGCCTATAAATGTATCTAAAATTTCCTACATAGTTCTATTTAAGACATAGAGTTACATGGTCTTTTTAACACTTTCTTGCCATTATAGGCTGTACTTGATGAATTATTATTTCAAAGTGGAGTGTGCTGACCAAGATTTTTGACTATTTTTAATTTCTGATACAGCTGAACTCTCTGCCCTATTTATTTGTTAACATAAACTGGAAGAAGGTGGCAAGTGTTCTTTCTGGTAATCAGAGGGAATGGAGGCACTGAATGGATGATTGCTGTCCTTATGACCACCTCCCTAGAGGAGTCCTGTGTAACACCAACAGAGTCCCTCATCGGAGAAGGTTCACTCAGAAAAACCTGGGATAGCTTGCAGCTTAGGTGTGATCTATTTCCATGTTATGTACAAGGAAAAGCGATTTTAACTGTAGAGGCAGAGTTTGAGGGGATCTATAAAGCACTCACGCAAGTGCTGGATGAAAAAAAAAAAAAGAGAAAAGTAAAGCTTTCTTCATTCTTTCCAAGCAGATTTATCAGTGCTATTTTTCTGTCTGAGGTCGATGCCACTACAAAAGGGTTATGTCAACCTCATGGCTTAATACGAAATTTTCATAACTGTATGTGATCCATGCCTTCATGAACAAAGAGGCTTCCTGAGAAAGGAAGATTAATTGCATAAGCTTTAGGAGACCATCCCCCACAGTCTTTAACAGCAGTAATAGTCACAATTTAGTCTATGATCTTGCAGTGATGCTACATGCAAAGATTACACAATGTGAAAGAAGCAGTCCCTAAAGTGTTCTTGAAGCTTGATTAAAACCCCAATATATTAAGTTGCCTAAAATGACCATTTTGTTTCCYTACTTTGTGTGAACTCCATTTCTTAATGTAACAGTATAAACACAGCCAACTTGAACACCCTAACCCACTGAAATGCCATTTATGAAAGCTTCTTCACCTTCAGCTTGAATCTTTCCTGACACTTGATATATCTGAATCACATTTAGAGTTGGAAACTTTGATTTTGAATAACCCTGTATTGTGCCTTGTTACGAACAGTGTGTTAACACCCTAGACTGCCTGCAGAGGCTTGTATTTTTTGGTCTTGGGGAGCAAATGAAAGCCCCTGCACCTCTATAACATATAAAAGTATAAAACTAGGAGGACCTCTGAAGCAGCTTGGTTCTTCTATGACTGCTGCTCTGAGAAAGAGTCATACGTTAGTTAGCCAGAAAAATTCACCTCCAATTTGACTATCTTCCTCACATAGAGCGAGAATAAAAATGAACATTTTGAGGGCAGCTAACCCCCTTACAGAGCCTTAGTCCAACTTGTAACAGCAAATAAAGCCTGATCTGCCAAACTAAGAGAAAGGCAGACTCCCCCAAACAATGATCTTAAAAGACAGGAGCAAGTCTTCTGATAAGGATGTTGGTCCCAGCCAATCACCTTACAAAACCTTACTGTGACCTAACAGGAACTATGACAGGCAGATAAATCTGAGCATTGAAAACTCTTAGGTAAATCCTACCCTTATATTTATTTCCTAAGAAGAAAATCCCCAAAGTGGTGGTCTGCAACGTGAAAAACACAGACTAGAGCCAAGGTCTTTTTGTGCATTAAAGAGAAAAAGGAATCCACCTGTTCTTGCTTTAGCACAGAGAAAAATATAATACCCTTATAAAAAGGATTCTTTTTAGCGTGAAGAAAAATCTAATGCTATCATACAAAATATGTATCAAAAATTAAAATCAATGAATAAGGAAACTTTCCTACTCTATATTTAATCTCTACCCTATGGGTTTTGCATAGATGTATAGTCATGAAAAGTAACTGTGAAATGCGGTGATATCAGAAAGTTTTTTTTACATCCAATCTATACTTAAACTGAATCTTATAATTTTCTCTGATATAAACAAGGGCAGGACAGTGAGTAGAGACAGTTTGTGTCTACATGTCTTCTCCATCTTCTTTCTAAGTGAAGGCCTAAAGGACAGTGTCATTAGATAGGACTTTACAGGATACCAGGCGTTCTGTATCAGTCAACTGCCAACACCAACCCAGGATCTAAACTCCATCATGCAGATTGGCCATTGCAAATATGAAACAAACAAAACCCAGAAAATAAAGTCTGCCTTCATTACGTGCAGATCAAAAAATAATTCATAAAATTTTTGTAGGAAAGAAAATATCAGAATAAAATGGTTAAGAAGGCAGGGAACAAATATTACAGTTTATATATTCAATTAAATGGACAATTTTATCYTTGTCACTTAAAGTGATATTAGTTAGTAATACAGGCATCATTATAAGCATGTTTTATAGTGATGAAGAAAAACTGTATTTTAGGGACAGAATCACAATCCCTGGTAACCACACTCAAAGAAAATTAAATGTTTGTTAATGTGAACATTCTTAAACTCACTAGAAATGCTATACAGAAGGAAAAAAAAMCATAATTTCATATTATTGAATGACAGCACTAGACTAACCTCTGGCCCTGAGAAGTGAAAAGGACAAATCTGAACCATGTAACAAATGAAAATGCAAGTGTGTTAAGCAAGCTAAGTATGCAAAAGCAAAGAAAAAAAAAACTATTTCTGACTTACAGGTCAGAAAAGTTAGGAATGCCCTTAGGTACAGATACATATGCAGACAAATATAAATATATTTTTAACACTTGTCAATAACGTCTACAGCCCTGGATACACATCTGCAATCTATCAGACTAATCTAACTGAGTGTCAGATGCGATGTGAAKCAACAGAAGGAAGCAATTCAATTAGAAGAACAAAAAGGTTCAACATATTTAGCCCCCTTTTTTTGCATTCTGTTCAATGCAATGTTCATTCACCTTCTTGTCTGGACTCCATGAAAAACAAACAAAAATCCAAAACATGAAATCTTTTTTTTATAGCTTTTTATAGTCTTTTCTTCATTGCCTAGCCATTAACCCATGGGATATTTCAATTGTTGTTTAGGTCTTTTCAGGCTTAAATAGAAGAGTTTCTTGTTTTGTAAAGGTTACAAATTGGAAAAAGTTGATTTTCCTATGCTTCCTACAGACTAAAAGATTTTCTCTTCAGTGACTGTCACCGACTGTTCCAGCAAATGTCTCACTGTTGCTGTTGATTAGCCTCTGGGTTTCTCGTCATCRCGCCGTATTCCCCTGCAATACTGAGGTCAAACCCTTTGCCAGTATTCCCTGCTTGCCGTGGCGTAAGGCAAAGGTTTCCACTTAGCGTCGTAGCTTGTGTTAGACCAGTCCCGTTTGGTCTGCTAAGGATACAGCCAGGCTTGCAC
The DNA here is from genome assembly GCF_003343005.1 of Rhea americana. Classification (NCBI taxonomy): domain Eukaryota; kingdom Metazoa; phylum Chordata; class Aves; order Rheiformes; family Rheidae; genus Rhea; species Rhea americana. Next base: position 233,555 of record NW_028186536.1, read on the forward strand.
GAAATACACGGCAGATTTCAGAGCGTAACTCCGGGAGGCAATGACTGAGCTGCGTGCTTCAAGCAGTCGAGGAGCTCTTGGATTAAAGCATTTACTTAGATGCTTATAAGGCCAAAATCATACTGCAGGAACACGCGCTAACTTAAGACAGAATKAATAGCTGGTTGCTACAGTTGGACATGTGGACACTCTGAGTATTCTCTGAGTTTCTTAGAGAAGGTATTAAAAATAGAGAGCAGTACAAAATCTCTCAACTCCCTATACTTGCAGACAGCATTTCTGTCAAATCCCTCTCCTCCGACGGACATTTCTCTCAATATCTCTGTTTACCCCCRGGGAAATCAAGGATGAGTGTGCGTCTTTGTTCTCTCACTCCATCTCATATCACATCAGCTCTCTGTCACCCRCATTCTCTCACTGTGTTTGGCCGTGCCTAGAAATTGCACTTATTAACTCAGCTAAAGCAACAACAGTTTACAAAGATATCGCCAGTACACTGTACCAAGGTCAAGGTTAGGTTGCTTAACATATGGGTTTGTTCAGGTGTTTTTTACTTTCTTCCTGCTAAAATGAATTTGTGGGTGGTGTTAGCAAACTCGATGCTCTCACCAAATGGAATAATTAGAGGCAAATTTCTTCTGCTCTATCCCTGAAAYTGGATTTTCAAAACAGATTTTTAAGACTTTTCTCTTTTATAGATTTTTTTTTGGAAATGTTAGATAACATGTTGGTAAAGGACATAGTATTAGTGTGTACTACATTAACTAAGAAATAGCTAAATGCATGTAGTTAGTCTYTGTACCATAACACATATGTAGAAAAGAGTAAGATTAAAAGAACAAATGGAACTTATATTTTACTGGTGACTACCCCATCATTATAATCTATGCTACTGTATAAAACCAGAACAATTCTCACACATTTTAAYTTTATAGAACATTAATAATTACTTTGATTAATCATTAATAGTCTTTTGGGGGGGAGGTGGATTATTTTGTTGCAAAGACCACAGAGAAGATCAGAGTACGTGGAATGTTAAATACTTCATTGCATACAGTATTTTGTTATGAATTCCATTTATTTTGTTATAAATTCCATTAATTTTGTGCAATTTGCCTTACATTTATCTGCTAAGGGTAATGACTGGCTGATGTGATAAGTAATGGAAGAATCACAGAATCATAGAATCAGTAAGGTTGGAAGGGACCTCTGGAGATCATCTAGTCCAACCACCCTGCTCAAGCAGGGTCACCTACAGCATGTTAGACAGGGTTGCATCCAGGCGGGCCTTGAGTATCTCCAGAAGAGACTCCRCAACCTCTCTGGGCARCCTGTGCCAGKGCTCYGTCACTCTCATAGTGAAGAAATTCCCCCTCAYGTTCAGGTGGAACTTCCTGTGCTTCAATTTCTGCCCATTGCCTCTTGTCCTGAGATACTTCAGGTGATGAGGGTAGCTCAAACTTCCTTAGTGTTTTGTAAGAAACTATCTATCTCCTTTACTAAGGCATAAGGGATTGGCCARCTGATGGACCACTTAGTTATAATTTCTACGATAATACAGAAATTATACATCTTTTGTTAAGTTCCTGGAGGACCCTATCAGAATTGATTGTATTTGCATTATGAATATTGACAAGCAGCTGGAAAATTTGCCACTTGTCTGAGTCAAGACACAATAAATAAATGCAGTGAGAGATAAGAAGATAAGAAGAAAGACAAAGATAACAGTAATAAGATCATACATTTAAGTAGGCAGACTTAAACTGCTTTAGAAATAGATCTTTAACATAGATCTGTATCAGCTGTTTTGCTTGCTGTGGAAGTCATAGCAGAGTGCTTCTTTCCAAATAGTGGTTAAGGGAGGAGAAGAGGATCAGTTTAGGGAYTGGTTTTGGGAATCTATGAAAGGATTATGGAACTCTCCAGAAGAACCTCAGAGATGTTTGCCCAGGTAGCAACAGAGTGAATAAAGATGGGCAAGTCCCAAGGTAGATGTGCAAAGCTTGAAATACAAAGTTTGTTTCTGATGTGGTAGAAAATAGGGCAAGGAGGTAGCGTTTCATAGAGAAGCAAGCAAGCTATAATAACTGGCTCGACTATTTTAGCAGCTGTATTTTATATGAGTAGAAGAGTGCAGTGGTAGGACTGATAAAAAATGATAAAAAATGGTAAAAAAAAAAAAAAAAAAACAAACAAACAAAAAAAAAACACCAAAAAGGAAGGGAGCAGATAATGAAGCTCAGATGAGGGTTTTAGCAGCAGCAGCGATAGGAAAACACAATGTAATCCACTTTGGGGGAAGAAGGGAGTGAGAGATGGTCTTAGCATGGCAAAACAAAAGAGGTATCTGAAGATTTTCTCCAGCAAGCTAAGGGCTCACTGTTTTCCACAGGGTTTGGCTTGCCCCTGCAAATACCTCCTTAAGGTAATCCAATCTGTAGGTRAGAAACACAGAGTATCCCTGTGCGCACACACTGAGCTAATGTTTTCACTATTGCTCTCCAGTTAATTCCCAGTTAATTCCCTTTCCTTTTCAGTGTGCTTCACAACTGTCCCATTTAGCAAACATTTCCCAGCATGGAGMTTTCCCAGGCTGATTTCTGTTTGCTCAGTGCTTGCTGAATCCCCTGCAGGATCCAAATTATTTAAATCTGATTGCATCATTTATCAGGTTAGTGCTTTTTAAGTAGGCAACTAACTTTGCACACAGTCTCTGAGGTTTTACAACTTCGGAGGATGCTAGCCTGGCTGCCATGGAGGCCAGCTTCCTCTCTTTTCCCTTCTGCAGTGTGGACACCACAGTGGAGGTGTTCTCACCTTGTCCCTTTAATGAAGGAATGTCCTCTCCATGGCTAYACAGGACATGTCCACTTTGAGCACAGGTGAGGAATGAAGTGTATTTTTTGCTCAAGAAGTAGAAGTTAAAAGGCATAGTGCCAATCCCAAGGGTCCTGCTTGTATGAGTTATTTCTCAATAATTGCATTGCCCCTAAGTTAAATCATTTCCTTACCCATTCTCTCCATCAGGTTTCTCCATCAGATCAAATGTACATTATCTAAATGCAAAATAGCTCTAAAATTACCCTAGCGTACTACAATCCTTTACCAAACTGAAAGTTTCCATCCCAGATTGTATTTCACAAATCAGCTTTCCGTTCTGCAACTACTCACCTCTCTTCACTTTAAACATTAATCTCTGAGGTGAAATCATGTTAAACACTTTTGAAATAAATCCTGCACAAGAGTTCAGTGTAATTTCCTCTGCTCAGAACTCGTGTGTCTCAAATGCACTTCTACAGGCAGCAGTGGCCACATTTTTCTGGCTCCTCTGAGTAGGATTATGCTTTTTCTTTCAGCGGTAGATTGAGTGTAACCCAGATCTCAGGGGATTTCTTGTGGAAGACTGGAGAATGGGAGAATACAGTTCTCAGTGTCGATGACTTAAGAACTAGGAAAGGATTTAGGCACTTTTATAGATTAAATGCTGCAATACCTAAATCTCACACACTGCCTAGAAGTGTACCTCCTGGAGTGGAGGTTTCAAGGTAAAGTCAAGTGTCCACATTCCCTTGAATGAATGGGAAAGCCTGGAGGCTACAAAAGGAATTTGCACCTGTCAGTAGCTGAAACACTTTGATGCTTAAACAGTCAATAGAAAATCCTGAGGAGGGTGGATCTGCAATTCCCTTTCTGCTACAAGTGCCTATCYTAGGGAGGTAGTCAGTCATCTTTCTAAAACTAGAGTTCAGGGACAGAAGCTTACTTTCTGAATGGTGGCCGCCAAATTAGGTTTTCACTCATCTTTGTTTCCTACTGCAATAAAGATCCATGGTTATTTGAGTGCAGCACTCAGCTAGAATGAGTGGTCTCAAGAGGAGTGGCCAAGCCAACAAGCGGTAAATCATTCRGGAAAGATGTTGGAGAGGTAATTTTCTGGTTTTCATACTGCAGCTTGGCAGYGAAGAATGTGAAAGACCTGGAGTCAGTTTGAGATCAAACTCTCTAAGACTTGTATCGTGTACATAGTGGGAGTAGAGAGCTTTGAGTTTATCACACTCATCTAATATGGGGTATGCTGRCTGTTTCCTGCCAATGACTTTTTTAGGTAGTCAAAAAATGTATTGCTTGACCCAGAGACAACTGAAAAGATAAGAAGTAAATTCCTCCTGTGTAGAGGAGGCATAGAGCCAGCATAGTCATAAGTGTCTTAAAACATTCATCTTCAAAATAGAACAAACCTTCTGTGAAGATGGATGCTATCTTGAATTTATACCTGGAAATGCTTTGTTTCATTTTTCATGTTGTTTTTTTTTCTATTTGAGATTTCTAAATGTTCACACTAAACTCAGCAGGGCTACTCATGAACTCAGCACTGAGCATGTGAGAAATATTTAGAGGACCATTTTTACTCTTGACACTATTTAAGTCCCTTTAGGTGGGAATCAGGCTTCATGTTATTTTCTAGAACAGGACGAGCTTCTGAAGATCTGAAAGCCCTTCTACATCAAAGCGCTAGCTGCTGGTCATTTCTGTGTCCAGTTATACACACACAAAAATGCCAATGTATAGCTTTGTAAATTCCAGTAAGGGTCTAAATACCATCACCAAAAAAAAAAAAAAAAAAGTTCTATAATAAAAGATTATGCTAGGCTACATAATTTTCTATATTAGGAACTAAAATTGCTAAACTGAAAGTAAAGTTCAGTTACTATATAAAATTGAGTCATTTTTTAAAAGATATGACTAAAATGAACTTCTTGCCTTTTTTTAAACAAGTCTGCTACCTCAGCCTCRGGTAGTTTCTGTTTTAGCATCTCTGAGAAGCTGATTGACAGCCAGTCCACCCTGTTCATCAGAAAAGTAGAGAGATCTATTTCCACCCAAAGTTATTCTCCACTACTTTTAAAAGATCAAATAACTTCTTTTACTCTTCTATCTGAAAAAGCATAGTATCYAAGGAATTTTTTTTTCCATTTGTTATCCACTGGTTATTTTAACTCCACTGCAATTTTTATTTTTAACATCTTTCTGCTTCTTTTCAGTTGCCCCAGTTTATTCTGATTCCTGTTTWTTTCCCAGAACTGATCTTCCCCTATTTCTCTTCACTTGCAATGCATTTTGTTTTATATTCTTTCATATGCTTTTATTTAGCATGTTATGATATAAACCAAAGCAGCTCACAAAAACAAATTAGATCAATACTTTTTTAACTCACTTCAAGACACAAATTTTAATATAGGTTACAATATAAGATACATTTTTTATAAATGAATAACTAAAATCCCTTTGTGTTTCTCTACAATTCAGTCAAACTAAAAACCTATTATTCTTTCTTAATGTCCTAAGTTTCTAAAGGAACCATAAGAAACACCCAGTGGAATGCATGGTGCTAATTCTACTCACTTGTTACTCACTTGTGTAAACTTAAGTGCAACCGTGAGCATTTCACAGGAATAAATAATAAAAAAATCTTTTGTATAACTCTTTAGAGACTATTGTTCTCGAATATTATTCTGGAACAGTCTGGAGTGAAGTGTGAGATTYTGGGTTTGACAAAGGCAAAACTGAGACATACATACAACTTTGTGCACACATGCATATGAGTACTAAAATTTTTTGGCCTCTCCCTCTGTACAAAATGCGCATCAGCTCGGATAGCTGTAATGTCGACAGTATCACTGTAGCTGTAGCTTGTGTATATAATGTTGGAAAATAAAGATAGGCGGTTTACAGAATAACTTCTGTTTGAATAAAGAATTCATGATCAATTCCTAAATCAAGCCTTATTAGAATACTGACCACACGTTGGTATCTTGAGCCCTCTGAAGACACWGTAGCTACATGTAGGTAAATATGATATATAACAGAAGAGGCTTAATAAAAAGCAGCAGCAGATTTGTTTGAATGAGGACTGCACAATCAGGTTATTTACTGGCAGGTTGGAAACTATCCATGGCTACAGGACTGTAGAGGGAAAGAATATTTTTTGAAAACAGTGAAAACAGCCTCAGATTTATTAGAAATACTATCTTAGAATTTGAGAACTATTTTATTGGAGATATATAGCACCTTTATATTTCTGCAGTGCTACACACTGACCTGTACTGGCCCTAGAATTTTCATCTGTATGTATTAGGGGAAACCTTACAGCTATTCCCTGCTCAGACTTTCCTGTTATTACTCCTTTAAACAGGGACATCTGACAAAAATTAGTTGCCAGCATTAAAGCTACCACAAGATAAGTGACTTTTTATTACAAGTTTCTCTCTCATCTGCCTAAGAAGATTAAGTGAGGTAGGACAGATTTTATATGCAGAAGACATGGCTTGGAGAGAATTTTAAAATGCTTAAATCCATTTGTATGAAACTTTTCTCTGAAGCGAAATGCTCTTATTATTGCAAGTGGGCAGTGTCAACCAGCTTGGTCTCTTGCATCGGAGCCAGTGAACTGTAGAATGATTTTGTTAATATTTTGTGGGTCTGTCCTTCACAGACTTATGCCAACAAAAGAATTATATGGATAGCACAGTCTATAACACTTACCCATACAGAATACATATATTAAAAAAAGGATGTTTTCCTGTATACATTCGCAGGAATAAAAGTATGCCACCAGAATAAAAATGCTTTGCAATTACACTTCTAAGCAGTATTTCTCCACATCTGCCAGCTCGTGGGAGGGAGAGTTTAAATAAGAGAATTAAATCAACTTAACATTTTTGTTAGTTTGTAGATGATCTCTTGATAGAGTTAAACTCATCCATATTCATGATCCACTGGTAACCTGAATATTAATAACATAAAGAGTACTTTTTCAGCAGTTGCATGAAACACTGGACACTGGTCCAGTTACCTCTATGTAGTCAGCTTGCTGAAGTCTTGTTACCTTCATAAATCAAGATTATCACTTAACACTTCTGCCAAAAGTTAAGAACAAATTCTAGTCTCAYGCACCAATGTGTTTTTGCTCATGAACTTGCTGAGAAAATTATTTGACTCGTCTACTGATTCCTTTCTACCTCCTACCTTTAAACTTCCCGAGAACTGGACAGGTGGAAGCAGATGACTACAAAAAGAGACTAAGCATGGTCAGAATCAATGCTGTGTCATTCATTGCCATTTTTCTCCAAACTCCTTTACAACAAAAGAGACTCCTTTTCTTGAAAGCAGACAAGCCTACTGGAATTAATGCTTTTGCTGAGTTAAATCAGTTATGTATCAAATTATGTGGAATGATAATTAATGGATGGAAAAAGAAAACAAAAGTAGGTTATGGTGAGCCATTCTCCTAGTGGAAGAACATTGCGAAAGGGTGATAGTCTCTTACATTTCATATATATATTTTTTTCTTAAAACAAACCACTTTCATCTTTAATAGATAAAATGAGCYGAGAACTAGGTGGAGCACAGATTAACACATCATTTCCATTCCTATCTCTAAAAACTGTTTAACATGTAAAACARTGACACTATGGCCTTTCATGGGAAGATTTGATTATAGGTACATTTAGGCTCCTGTAGTAGAAGAGTGAATGAATCTGCTTGCCACTTTGCTTTGCAAGGAGTTACACTGATTGTAGTGARTTAAGCTCAGCCTCTGAGTGTGCCTTTGTTGGACTGGAGCTTAGCTGCTTCAAATTGCAAATAATAATTACATGACATACCTAGGTCTATCTTCTCTTTTTTTTCAACAATCTRTTTCTGCAGTTGTTTTTGTTAGGTGCTCTGTTCATTATCCTACTTCCATAACTAAAGTTGCAGTTCAATYTCATATTTTTCAGCAATTTATCAAAATAAAACTGATGCTAACAAACAGTGCTACATAACTATTTTTGACAGAAAAACGTGGAATGAGTAAAGCAGGTTAAAATCATTGCAGTTAAAATAAAACCAAAAAAAACGGGTCAGGTGTTGACAGACAACCTGAGACTTAAAGTCATRTATGTAAGGAATTTGAGAATGAGAMGAGAAAGACAGAAATGAAATTGTTATCCCCTAGATTACGTGCCCACAAATTGAGCAACACAAAGACTGCCCAGCYACTTCAATTTATGGGATAAGACAGCTATTCTTCAAAGCTTGAAATAGCATCATAAATGGACATGCAATGTTTTAATGGAATAGTGCACTGTGAGAAAGTTCCTTTGCTTCTCTCTAACAGAGTACAAAAGTGTAGACATCCCAAGGAGATTTACATGCCTTAGATATCAGATCAGTTAAAGGAACCTTACTGCATGACTCCCTCACTTCAAAAAAGACTTTTCTTCCTTTTGTCTAGACCTGCCTCTTTTGTTCGTACCATATTGTGTTGCTAGGCAGGAAAGTCAGCATCTTTTTTCTCTGATTTTAGAGTTTTGTTTGGTAGGTATGAGGACAGTAGTCATACTTCATGCCAGGAACTCATTAATCAGTTTGACCAGGCCTATGATGCAGGTTAGTCTTCTGGTTAGTTACAGATGAAAGTGAGCTTTATGGGCTAGCATAGCTTCTAGGCATCTAGAAACATCCATGAAATCTCCAGTTTGTGAAATGGAAAYAATAATCTATGGCAGATTAATCTTGTGTCCTTTTTATTCTCATCAGCTTCCAACCGGATTATCAGTTTGGAGAATATTAAGTACAAGAGAGACAGTTTTTATGCTCTTGGTTCTCGGTGTTGGAGGCCAGAGTGACCTGTAGAATTAAGGAGAAGAAATGGTAGGGAAAGTCCTGTTCAGTCTTTACAGGCCTAGGATGTCACATTGACAATTCAAACAGACTTCTCAGAGAAATTAGTAGTTAGACTACTGGGCATATATGAACCAAAAATTCTGAGAGGCTAATTTTTTACTTGGCTAAATTGAAGAATTGTTGCCTCCTTTTTTCCCTGTTTCTCTTTTCCTCTCTTTTACTTATAGCAGCACAAGTGCTACTCACTCTCAAATCTCAGACCCTTTTGCCATGTTGCTGGAGGCTTCTTTAGCAATTCCAAGGATTACTTAAAAAAAAATGAAGTAATTTGTTTTCTTCCATTTGTATTCTTAGAAATAGCTAGAAATTATTTAAATCGTATAAATGATCTATTATCTATTATCAATAATTTTTCTATCATCTAAAATTATCATAAATAAAAATCCAGTTCAAGCAATATAAGGTTCACAAAGTGAAAAGCAAGTGAAATCAGGATCTTTTATCTGAATATATTATGTATTAGCTTTGCATCCAAAAATTTACATGGTCTGGTAATTTGGGAAGCTGACTTCTAGGCCACTGGTTCACTTCCAACGATTCCTTCATATTCCCAAAYAGAGGACAGGATTGCTTACTGATCCATGTAGCAAGTATAAGGGCAGTTTGGAGCATATGTATGGATTTACTTTTCACTACTGAGAGYGTTACTCCTGCTCTGCCCTGAGGAAGATTGAAGAGACTATGATGCAGCTGATAAATAACATTGGGGAAATCTTTAAAATATATTATATGCACAAACACATACAATCTTGATCTATTTGTTTAGAAAAAATAGGCCAGAAACATGAATCTAACTTGTGAGATATGTGGTTAAGTACATAGTAATTCTGTGTGCTGAAAGATAACAGACAGATTTATTTCACAAAAGAAATGTTGACAAAATCTGGTAATAAGTCTGAGGCATTCACTTTCTCATTCTGCCTTCGGAAGACAGTGTCAAAAGTCATGGATGGTGACGCTGATTGCTTTTAATTTATGTCTCCTGAGGTAAGTGAACTAAACACTTTGGTGGACAGCATTGTTTTTCAGATCCTGCCTCCTGTTGCCTGTTTTTGGTGATCTGTGGACTATTCCAGATGGCGAATAATCTTCATAAAGTAAGACAATAAATCATAATCAGGAAAAAATGCTACATTCTGAGGCTGAATGGGAGCAGTGTGGTTTCCTATGTATAACATTATTCCAGCTATGCTCCATATATGATCACTCACAATATACTTCTCCGATGATAGCCATGCAAAATATGTTTAAATCTGTCATGCTCTATCTTCCTAGCACGAAGCACTTCTTGTTTCTCCAGCTGCTCTGCTGCCTAGCTCTGTAAAGCCTATTACTTACTTACTGTGTACTCTGCATACGTAGCTGGGCTGTCCTTTCATTATTTGTTTCAAACTGTGCATGATAATCTTTATTTCTAAAAACAATATGGAGGGAAATTTGTGATGGTGCAGAGGGATTTAGCTGTGCAACTCCTATTAACATTAACAGAAGTCACACAGCTTGATCTTTTTAAAGTTTGGAATCTCAGTACTTAAATGTTCTACAGAATGTTTAGGAAAGCAGGAGATTTCTAATCCACATGAACTTTGTGTAAAATATTTATTAATAATTAAACACCTTGAGACTACTCATAAGTGTTCCCCTATTTCCCCTCTATCAAATGAAAATTAATTTATCTTGTATCAGTTTTGTACTATTGGCCAAAAAAGTCTTCAGCTTTCTGTCAAGATAATACTGCCTTTTGAATAGCTGATTCTTTCCTTTTTCATTCACTGAGAACTTTACAACCTCTGTGCTGAATGAGTCAGAGGTCCTTTGAGAAAAAATAGGATGCTACCATGTAATTAAAGAATTAATATGCACATTCACCTGAGGCTTGAAGACTGACAGGCAGACTTGATTCTGGCATTTCTTAACTTACAATGTTTTGACTCTGCAACCCAGATCACATTCTTTGACATAGGTTTTGTTGGTGAAGAACTGATTTATGTGAGTTAACATTTATAGCAAGTGCAATGCAAATGAAGAATAGTCTAGACTGACTTTGAATGTTGCATACCTTCCCAAAGAAGCTGATTTCCTTGTGCATCACATTGACTAAGAAACTTTTCCTACTTCTCTCTCCAAATGCATGAGAGAGAGACACCACCCTGTTACTTTATATCCTTCTGTGCTTCTGAAGCAACTCTTCTGCTCTTCGTCATAGCGTGCAATTGTATGTCTTCCTCACATGTAAATTTAACTGTGGCTACCTATGTATTTAGCTAGCAGGTTGAAGAGGTAAATTGATTGAACTTGCCAGTTAGTCTAAAGTAGATTAGGGTTTGAACTTCATAGTTTATAAACAGGGTGATAAAACTTTGGAAAGACTTTTATGTGCTATTACTCCTTATGCTCATTTTTGGTAGATGAGAGCCTTTGGTGCAATTTGCTGTATTCTGGAGTCAAAAATACACTCCTAACAAGTATTTACAGGAGCTAGATCTTAAGGATCATATAATCTCCCATGTCTCTCTCAGTTCCACTATTGGGCCTATTCTGTCTTGTAGGAACTGAACAATTTTCTAATAAGGAACACTTGTTCAGTTCTCATTCTCATTCCAGCAGCTTGATGGATATTAATTGAATTTGAGTTCATTAGCTGTGAATATATACCAACAGGATGAGATTTTTTTGACTGCTCCCCTTCTGAGATTACAGCTGAGTCTGCAATTTTCTTATTAAGTGGGAAAATAAAAGCATACAGGCAACTGCACATATAGACCCAAGCTACTGGGTCACAAAAACATGACATATTTACCATAATTTTTAACATAGTGTGAAACAAGCAGTAGTTATTGCTTGCAGTGAACAAAGCTCMATCATTTTCTCAGCATCTGGACCTGTAGATTTCTAAGGCAACAGTGGCACAATAAAGACAAAGGTGCCGGCCATCTGTTCTATTTTATGAAGATTATTTGTTGCCCTCAGACTCCTGGAAAGTTTCCAGCAAATGTTCCAGCAAATCTGAACATAGAAATAATCAGGTGCATGGCATCTGACCATTACTGAGTGTGATGTGCTGTAAAACATGAAGCAGCAGGGAAATATGAAAGAAAAAGATAAAAAYAGAGCACCAAGCCGAAGAAAGCAAATGTTAATGGAGATAAAGGTTATTTATTTATTTTTTTTCATTTCCATCTACTTTGGTCAGAAAAGTAATAATCCTATGCTTAGAAAGAGGCAATTTAAAGGCTGTTATTTCAAACACTTAAGAACTAGAAAGTACGTTGTTGACAAACTCATGGCCAACTGCAGAGAGGTCTCTGGTGGCTTCAGGAGAAACTGCATGGTCTGGGCAGAACTCAGCTGACTGAGATTGAAACTTGCATGGTACCAAACAGCTCTGAAAAGGAGAAGCAGGGAAGAGATGGATGACATTTTAAACTAGGAAAAAATTATTATAAAATCATTAGGTTAGGCAGAAGGATTGAGGACAAGTTAGCACCTAATGTTACTTCTATCTCCTTTTGTGGGACGCTGCATAGACTTCCATTGCACTGTATTTACTTCAGTGTCTGATATTGCTCAGTTCTCACCATAAAATAATGATGTGCTCCTACYGTCATTTCTTCAAAGATACGGAACGAAATGTCTGCAATCTTTCCAATAAAATATCTTCTAGAAATTAAAAAGAATCAGGTGCAATTATATTTTAAAAAACACTTTGCCAGCTAGTAGATTCAGATTAGGAAGAATGGTGTTTTGAACAAAATAGAGACTAGCTGTTCTGATTTCTATTCATAGCTTTGTCACAACTTTCCTCTTTGATCATGGAGGAGATTTATAGGAGCCTGGAAACTTTGCCAGAAGTTGAACATCTAAGGATGACAGAGTCACAAAAAGACAGTCTTTTTTATTTGGGCTCTCTTTGTTATTTTTTCTTCTGCTTTGATTTCCTCAATTTAATTGGAATTCTATGAAATGCCAAGAAAAAAATTAAACATATCAGACACTTTTCAAAGACTGGATGGAAAAAGAATCTCAGGTTTATAATTCTGTTTGTTTCAGATTTAGTTTTGAGAGCTGGAATTGGATATTTGCTTAGTGCCTCTAGAAGGACTGTGACGATAGTCCCTGGGAAATCTAGATAGTAGTACTGCAAGATCCAAATTAAAATGGTCATGCAAAGTTATCATTGTGCTGAGTTTTCTATCAATATAATTATACTTACTCTTGGAGCATTCTCCTGAACTGTTATAACATGTTTTGACCAGCACACAGACAAGCAAAACATTTATTTTGAAAAGAAGCAAGTATGTGGTCAATGATGAAGAGAATGCAAGCTAAGGCTTACCAAGGAACTAAGGAAATATGCTACAGCTCCAGATTTCTTTAGCTATTTTTGTGGTTAAAGCCCCTTCTCATGTTCATAAATAAACTGGAATAAAATAATATGGTTTTGAAGACGTATCACAAGACAGAAGAGGAAATCTCTGTACTACTCTGGGGAGGACACAATCCTGGACATGAAGGCCTCAGAGTATGTTGATGGAAACAAAGCAAGATCAGGAAATAGCAACAAAGTAGTAAAGAATCCTTGAGGAACTGTTTTATGAGAAATATTGAAAAGGTAAAACAAATCTGTAGCTAAACAGTGACTAAGGGGATAAAGGAGAGTAATAAGAGAAGGGCTGTATGGAGAGGGGAGTATATACAAGCATGCCAAAGGGATTTAAAATTTGATAGCATGTTAAAATAGACATGGAGAAAGAACAAGTGGTGCTGACTGCTATAATAGATTGTCTCAGCCTAAATCATTTACCATTCTTCAGTGATCGCTTCTCTTATACTGGGCAAGGAAAGCTTAAGGATGCTCTGTAACGATGACACTGGCTTGCTTGTAAGGCAGGCAAGGTAAAGCAAAGCCTTCATTCACTCTAAATTCAATGTATGGATTTGCAGAAAGAATTGAACCTTATTCACTGTAATTAGTGCCTGACTCTTGATTTCATCTGCCATAATCAGTTGTCCAGATGAGGACAGATGAATGATGTTCCACTCTAGCGATCACAGGTACTTCCAAACACTTGGAAAAAAACATCTTGTTGGCCTGAAAGGAAGCTCTGAAGAAATCTTCTGGTGGGTAAGTTGATGGAAAGGTCTTGATACCAACCTCCAAAAGAGGTCTCCTGAGTTTATCATATAAATTATGGAGCTTGGCAAATACATCTGTAGGGGAAAAAAGTCAGAAGGAAGGTGTTCCCTTTTCTTCTTTTGGATGAGTATCTCCCTGGATACTCACTTTAGGGAAAATGTGTATGAATAAGCCTGCCTTCTAATGATAAGCCTGGCTCCAAGGTTTCTAGGCACTGGGAGCATAACGAGTGAGATCTGGCGTATAAGGAAAGAGAAGTATTATCTGAAGATTCAAACAACCCGTCTGATTCTGCTTTCAGCAAAGATGACTCAAATCCTGTGTTCTTCTGAAGTAGGTGTATTCAGAAGACAAAGCAAACCCCAAAGCTGCTCAAAATCAGCAGTGAAGGACATGTGAGGACACCAAAAACAGCTTTTTCAACAAAAACCCGTGTTAGTGTGGACTAGAGYGACTTAGCCTCAAGGAACTCTCCTGTTCTGACTGTCAGGTTTACTCCTTAATAACCATTACCACTGGCACTGGTGACATCAGCCATGAGGCTGCTGYACTTCACAAGGGGAGCAGTTCTTTCTGCAGGAACCTTTTGTGCCTGTGAGCAGAGTAGTGCCATCAAACCATGTTTGCGCCCCAGACTTTAGCTTAAATAAAGCTTACTTAGGGCTGAAAATTTTTGAATTTAGCAGGTAGCATCTGTATGAACTTTATCTCATAAAAGCCAAACACTTATCCAGATTTCATATGAGAGGATACTACATGTCACCGTTTCAACTGGAAAAACTTCCAAACATGAAAGACTTCTGTCTCTAAATGTCTAGGTTGGTTTTTTGCTTAGGGCTATTTGGGGGAGACTTTTTTTTCCTTGGGGAACAAGTATTTGCTAACAGACAGAGCTGCCATCCAGAAGTACCTGTCTTTACAGAGGTGGAACGGGTCAGAAGGAATCCCATGAAATTCCACTGCAACAAATGCCAAGTCCTGCACCTGGGAAGCAAGGACACCTTGCAGTGACATGGGCTGGGGGATGCCTGGATGTTGAACAGCTTTGCAGGAAAGGTCCTGGGGATCTTGGCAGTCAGCCAACTTAGTGCGAGCCAGCAGTGTGCCCTGGAAGCAAAAAAGGCCAACAGCATCTGGGGCTGCATGGGACCATAGCCAGTATATCAAAGGAAGGGATCATCTCCCTCTATTCAGCACTCAAAAGACAACAGATAGTGCAGCCAGTTTTTGGGTCCCTCAATACAAGACAGATATCATTAAACTGGAGTGACGTTAGCAGAGGGCCACCAAGGTGCTCCAGGGGCTGAAGCACTTGCCCCGTGAGGAGCAGCTGAAGAAGCTGGACTTGTTCAGCCGGGAGAAGAGGGGGCTTTGGAGCCACCTAGCAGCAGCCCCCAGCACCAACAGGGAGGTCATCAAGAACATGTAGCCAGGCTCTCCACAGTAGTACATGGTAGACAACGGGCATAAATTGAAATTAGAAGTTCAGACTAGATAGAAAGAGAATTTTTTTTTCTCCCTGAGGACAGTCACACAGTGGAGCAGCCTGCACAAAGAGGTTGTGCAGTTTCCATCCTTGGAAGTTTTCAAGACTCAACTAGATACAACCCTGAACAGCCCTGTCCTGATGTCAGAGCTCCACGGATTACTAAAAAGCAGGGGAAGGAACAGATGAGAGTATTTTTGATAAGATCAGGAATTAGTCTGTAGGCTGAATCCTGCAGTCCTCATTCAGGTAAAATTGCCAGTTCAGCAGGGTCGTCTTGCATAGAACAGGTAATTGGAATCTATAGAAGGGTTTAAATAAGAGTRCTCATCCATCCATCTGAAATCAGACAGGACTGTAGCTAACTATTTTACCAGAGCACTAGATTTAATGCCCAAGTTTTGCTGAAATGTATCACAGAATTTTTAAATTACGTCAGGCAAGACTTTAGCCCCACTTTATTTGAAGAGGGATTAAGCTAGTGTTCCTTCATATTCACACTGACCTAAGTGATTGTTTTGCCATGTTTCTACATGTGCCAAGAAAAGCAGGTAATGGCTCACTGATGTCATGTAACAGTAGCACCTAACAATTTGCCTTCATTTTAGAGTCATGGTAAAGTGAGCTACCTATGGAATTCCCATTACTCTTTCTGACTTGCCTATATAATTTATATAAAATAAAAAACCCAAAAAACCAAAAACCAAACCCTGTCTTAGCAGGGAGCAGAAAACTGCATACTTTGTAATTGATTGCACCCCAGAACAAGATTCATCCCATTAATTCCATGTATTATTTAATCAAGCAATACAGAACTCTTGTTATGCTACTGAACCATTTTAAAAAGCAAGTTAATAGTGCTCAGGGAACTGACAATACAGCAGCACTTTCCCTAGGCTTCATTTTGAATCTAATTTATTTAATCCAACAAGCATAGCAATGCAGCAAGCAAGGTAGTCTTTCCTAGTCTAAGTAAAGATGGTGGGGGGAGTGAGGGGGAGGAACTGTACATAGCTCAGAAACTACAAAATTTAACATTTATGCTTCATTGGCCATCCACAAAATTATTTTAAATACAGTGACATCAAATTTATCCTATAGTTACCTATAGTTATTTTATATCTAGGTGCTACTGACAAAGAACATCTGAATTTTTTCCATTTCTGTTCACTTCCACTGACCTTACATTTGACATGAAAGGCACTCATAGTGCACCTGGAAAGTCTACAATTAACACACCATTATTACAAGTCGACAGTAGAAGAACTAAATTTGTTATAGACTGGATTAATTTGGTGTAATAGTGGACTTGCATTTTTATCTTTTTTTGCTATGCTGAGTAAAGAAGTAATGTTCCAATAATAAATATGGATTAATACTAGCRTTTTGGGATTTCACTTTTCTTTTATCTTCTTAAGTCTTCTTTTATTATGTATGTTGCCTCTTTTCCTGCTTGTACCTTCTGGAAATTCTTCAAATTATCCCTACTTTTGAGCTGCACCCTTTGTGTCCACTTATTTTCTAACTCTCCCTTTCCTTTTCCTTCCTCTTTGATTTAATTGCCCTACTGTCTATTCCAATCCATGACTTGACATTTTTTTAATCTTGAGAATAGGTCTGATGGAATCTGCAATGGAGCAGAAGTATGCAACAWCCCCCCAAAAAAGGAATACAGAAAAATTTAGTGTGTGAGGGTGGATGAATTAAGACAAGAACAGATAAGAGTCCTAAGGATTGCCTAGATATCAGGAGATTCATAGCCTAAGACTGATGGATGTGTTATATGGAATAGTCATATGATGAAACAAGAATAGAGAGTGACAGTTATAATGACATTCTTCAAGACAAATAGGAAGAAAGCAATGCCATATTATAATTAAAAAGTTACAGCTTATCTATGCCATCATTATTATTGTATTTTCTCTGTGTTTTTAATTTCAGAGTTGTATCCCTAATAATCATTTCTGTATATTTTAATATTAGAATTGATCAATTTTAAACTTCTTTTTGACTATCAGCTACATACTTTTACCATAGGCTCCATAATTAAGAGATTATCACGAACTCTCCTGAAAGAATGAGTCAAGTGCAAATTAAATTGTCTGTGGAAGAATGTCTAAAAATTCTAATTATAAAATTAAGCCCCTTAAAATATGAAAACGTAATGGTAATCAAGTGAGGACACTGCTTAACTTTCATTTTTAGTACAAAATTGTGTAATTGAATACAAGCTATACACAATAAACAGACATGAAAGTATTCACTCCAGGTATATTCAGAAGTCGTATTAGTAACATGCTTCTTCTTAAGTTTTAAAATTAAAACACAAAGATATATACTTTTTATCAAAAGAGATAAACAACATCTGTATTAGTCTACCCATGAGTGGGTAGTTCCTTTGTGAGTTCCCTTATATTTTAAAATGAACAAAAAATATCACTTTTCATAAACTGATATAAATTTCCTATCACTTTAAAGATTGAAGTATCTCTTTTTTTTAAGTTGGGTACTTCCAAAGCAATTAAGGATAATAAGAATCATTTTTTGCAAGTAATGAGGATATTTGGATAGCAAAATATTAATGTAGATTAAAATTTACTCACAACATGAAGAACGTGTAAGATTTTTTACTGAGGAATAAGAAGAAGGGAAAAATTTTTGTGAGTAGTTACACTTGACATACCTAGTTATTACAGAAAATGTGCATTCTTTCTAATAAAAATCATTAAAATAAACCAAGGAAGAAGAAAATAGGATGTATTTGTCTGCATAAGTCACCATGTCCTGCTTCCTGCCTCAAACTGTGGTTTTTAATATAGGGACTTGCTGCAATTTCAAAACATGGACTGTCTCCTTACAAGTCTGATATTAAAGCACAAAAATATGGGTCTTTTTTTTTCTGACACTTCAACAGAATAGGTGGTCATATCCTGCTATTATGGGTACAAAGTAAAACCCCAGGTCTGATGAACTACATTAGCCAAACTTCTCAAGAGAATATGGGATTTTATTTGAAGAAAATCAGAATAATAAGGTGGCAATCATGTAYTACCAAGAAGTACTGCCATTTACAGGTATGCTACATGGGCCATATGGTACAAAGGTTTCACAGCAGGAATTTAATTTGATTTTAAAAAGAAATGAAATAAGTGGGTGTGGATAAAATTACCATAAGCAGAAATCTTTTTAATCATGAAATGCCCAGGATAACAAGGAAGTTGCAGCTCAGAATGGCAAAACACAATGTAACTCCACAGAGACGTTTGCAAACAACTGCCCTGTACAGCAGACCTTGATCGAATATGCTGTTCGGCTTTCATTTTTAAAATTCCTAATAAACATCTTTTCTCATTCATTAATATTTTATGAACATCTTTATAGAGGAGGAAGATGAGACATCAGTGTGTGCCCTCACACATAAATTTTCCCAGACTCTCAACAGCTTCTTCTCATTCTGTGCCTGTGTGTGGTGTCTGATGGTGGCATATCCTGGCAGGAGTAACTGCTTGYGTGATGGTCCAGACCCTCTGAGCTTCCCTGTCTCTCCACGTGTTCCCTTTCCCACAGACACATTCAGTACATCTAGTGCTTTGGCCAAGGGAGGGGAGGAAGGGACAGGTCTTGCCCTGCTGACTGAGGGAGATTCTCCACGAGACATGCTACTGAGAGTCAATACTAATAAAGAGTGGGGAAATAGGAAGAAAAGACATTTGTCTGTGACGATATAGACACTACTAACAGGAAAATCACCACTTAAAATTGTACTCCTGATGCATTTTGGAGTATGTGTAGGCAAATACATTTTAAACGGAATTTTCCAGTCCTAAAATGGAAATATTTCYAGGAGATGGATCAGTGCTTGAAAAGAGCTTTTATATTTCAAATCATGTTCTTCAAGTTAGACACTAAAATTCTCATAGTGTACTATGAAGGCTTCATTTGTAAGATCACACTCAATTTCTCAAATAAAATGCTATTATATCTCCAATTCCACACTTTATTAATATGGCATGATGTCATTTATTTTTCTAATTACTTTTTTCATTTTTTAGACTAGTGCTACATTTCATAATTCAAGATACATTCTATACAGAACATTTTTTTAACCATTTATATTGATCACATTTTTTTGTGATCATTTCTTTGTTCTGATGYACGTGTTCTAGTAATTGCCTGTCCTTTGCAGATAGATCCACATCTGACCTGTAAACTATTCATATAACATTTCTTAACTCTCTTTTATGTGGTTCAAAGTAGACTATATTTTTTTAATGTTTCTTTGCTGTCTATTCTCTARATTGAAAACAGTGGATATTACTTACTCAAAGTAGCCGATATGATGTCTTCAATATATGCATTCATTCAGGTCAAGAGCCTGAACCTGTGAATGCGAACATGAATCTTCATATTCATTTGGATTCTGCAATTATCTTTGCCGTGACTATTATAGGGATGGAGTTATGCACATGACTGAGGAATCCCAGGTACAGAGCCAAGGTTCAGTCCGTGTCCCAGCCCTTCTGAGTTCTGGGAATGGAGGTATGAAGGGTAAGTCTAAGGTTTCAGTATGTAAGGTCTATAAATTGGAGCACTATTGTTGAAGAACTCAAAAACATATTTACATTTGTTCAAAAGCTCCAAAATCTTATTTCCTTTCTAACTCTGCTTTGGGCATAATACAACACAAGGACTGCGCAATTTACTCAACACTTAATTATTGAGTGCAAATTTTCTCAAGTGCCTACCTATTGAATTTAGCAAAAACAAGCACAGAAATAACTGTGAAGAGACTGAACATAAGCTGAACTTTAGGATATTAATGTCAGTGACTCACTCAATTTCCACATAGTTAACACCTGTCTACGTTACCTTTGCAATTCCAACTGGAAAAGACATGCTTCATTTTTCAAATTTAAGCTTTTCTGTTTTATTGCTATGTGCCATTGAACTGATGCTGCACTTTAACTCCAGGTTAATTTATTTTTCAGTGGCTTCAGTTAAGGCATGTTGAATAAAGGGGCGATCCTTCATCTTCTATTCACATCTACAATCCATACTTATCTGGGCTATCCAGTCATAAGAGGTTGCAAGAATAACCTTCACAACTCTAAAGCACTTTCAGATGAAACAGATTACTGTTATGCAGCAGATTTCTGGTCTCCCTATTGCAAAGCATTGCCTCTTTTAGTAATCAATATGGTAGCATTTAGAGAAAGATAGGGAACCTCTCCTTGTTTTTCCTAAATATGAGCTGTCCCCAGTTAGGTCCTATCTCTGAATCTCTCAAACAGAGATAGTTTTAAGCCTCAAAACCTGACACTTCAGACATTCTTCAATGCTTATAAGTATTAAGTGTGATGGTGATAGTATGTCGTCTTCTTCATTCCCTTTATTTAAAATTCATATGCTATAATGCAAAAATGATTATATAATATTTATTCTCCTTGTATTATACCTTGTGTGACCACTCACAACTCAGTTGGAGTAAAAGCCTACAATACCAGAATGGTGCTGTCAAAGTCAGCACTTGTTCCTCTACACATGCCTGTCGCTGAGTTAAATGGATTTCCATTTTGCAMTTACTTTGCACTAGTAAACCTGTGTGCTGAAAAAGGCAGGAGAAAAGAGAAGACACAGAATCGGATCTTTGCAGTTTAGACAGAGTTTGATTTTGGATCATAACTGAATTCCTGTAGTTGGCTAAATGCCTACTAAACTCTGTTTCTGACGAAATTTCCAAAARTGGTTGTATTTGCTTACAATACAAAATATATGCTTCTAACTYGAGAAAAATAAGATTCCTTTATAATGTGAATTAACTGAAATGATTTTGGACTTGTCAAATTGCCTTATTTAACTATTCAAAAAGCCTTGCAATCTTCATTCTGCATCAGGAGAAAAAGCCTTCAACAGTGAAAGGGGGGAAGGAGAGGGAAGCACATTAGTGGAACATGCTGAAGGGTAACCAGCAGAGAAAGAAACCACTCACCCTTTAAAATTAAATCTTGCTGGGTGTGCTTTAATGTATTCTATATCTACRGATGTTCTTTTTGCTATTCTGAATGTTCTCTTCCATTGCAGTGACAACAGTTCCTAGTGTAGATGATCTGGATTAATTTACATCATATTTTATTGCATAKGTTTGGACAAATAAGCTTTTTATTCAAACCAACTGTATCAACATATAATTATCAAACATAGTTTTCTCCTGGAGCATTACCAGGAAATTTCAAATAATGTGACTGCCAGGAAAATAAAAGTAATTTACAGTTCCATTTCTGTATAACTTTGAGATCAATTCTTCTGAGGTTGTGGAATACTTATTTGTATGGATCTAATATGCATTAAGTTTCTGCCATGACTGATGTGCTAAGAAGCAATATTTACTATTTCATTGCAGTCACACTGAAATCTTTGGCCTGTTCTGATATGCAACTCTTGGATTCTCCTCATTTTCCCCCAATTACTATCTGACACAGAAAAGAAAATTACCCTACAGAACTGCCTCCAGGAGTTCTGAGGCAAAACTTAATTTGCTTCAGTACAGCAGGGTAAATTCTAGTAATTTTACAGTAATGAATATGTTTAACAACATCAACTTCTGAACTGATCTGTTGTACGGCTAAGATAAAGATATATTCTTCTTAAATGTGTATACCGATAAAAAAAAAACATGCATTTGAAAGCAAGGCATGGGTACTAGTAAGTGTAYTATTTGAATATGAACATGGAAATTGAGTTTAAATGTAAAGTATTAGGATGTGTCCATAGTTGAGAATTTATGGGTATTTTCTGAATCCTTGAGTCTTGTATACCTATAAATTCCATGATCTTTGGATCRAAAGATACCACATGAGATATGAGCAGAAGCTGGTGAATACATGAAACTTTATATGGTTTCTGCCCTGTCTTGTTCTGATCCACCCTACCCTACCCTGCCTTACCCTCTTCTRTTCCTGAGAAACCATATACATTTACCAGGACTCCTAACACACTACTTTTATCTATAAGGTCACTTCAAACAGGCAAAGATTTCAATTTGGACAGATGGAGGCAGGATCTGGAGAAGGAAGGTAGACCTATTCAGAGACAGCAGTACTATTTTTTTTTTTGGTAGAGATGATCCATAGAGAAAAATATGTACGTGTAGAACAAACCACAAGGATCATTAAGTCTCAGAGGAAATTAAGGAAGGAATGAAGAGAGTTCCCTGAAGTAGATGAGTAGAAGTGTTCCTTCAAGATTATGGTCAATGTTAGCTGGCAGTCTAGGAGTATAAGGGTTGTTCTGAGGCATGTAGACTGGAACATATTTGAAGACTGGCTTCACTATAAAGTGGAGAACTTGAACTGGAAACATAGCATAATTTTCATCATGTCCAAACAATTTTAAACTTGTCATAAGTGACAAGGTCCAGTGGAGTCTKGTATGGCAAGAGGGAAGAACTAGTAGATAAAAGAGACCAAAGGCTAAGAATGACARCTGCTGGAAAGAAGATGAAATATGGAGTTATCTGAACAAAAGAGATATCAGAAGAGGTTAAGGATGGATGGGTAACTCTAAGTGCTGTGGATTGCTAATACTAGTACATATGTATTGTCATTAGAAGTTAACTCAGCGACAGGCATGTGTAGAGGAACAAGTGCTGACTTCGACAGAGCTCATTAATGGAAGTAGCTGAAGTAGCTCTTTTTGTTACACTAGAATCATATTTAGCAGTACATATGCACCATACATGTAAACATGTACTTTTGGATTTTGCCAAACTGGGTCTTAAATTAGGTTGTGATAGAGCTGCAACAACTTAGAAAACCCAGCACTATGGCTGTGCATAAATGCTCAGCCATAAAATAGCATTAGTGAAGAGCTTATGCATTTTATTTCTTTTCTGAAAATGATGAGCTCCAACTGATCAATCATATTTACTAATAAATGTGYAGTTGTATGATTCAAACATAGGTACATAACGTAAAATAAATTCTTGCTTTCTACACATAGTAAAAGACAAAATCTCAGTAAATATGGACAGAGAGAAAAAAGAACCTGAAATTCAAATGCAATATTTTTTTTTCTCCTGGAAAGAATTAGGAAGCTCTTTGGAGCAGATTGGGATTCGACGTTTTTCTATAAGAAAATCAAGATTTGTCAGTACCAAAAGTGGAGAAGTAACAATTTCAATTAAATGTTTTTTGGGGGAAGGGCACTGTAGTCTGGATTGAAATCTCTGGTAGAAACCACAATCATGACAAGACTTATATCTAAGTGGTCAACAACTCAGGATGGGAGGTTCAGCTCAGATACTGGAGATCCAATTCAAGTATCTTGTTCAAGTCAGATATAGCTCACGATAATGAATCTAAGGCTAAACCTATAGCACACAAAACAGGCCCAAGCCTGAGGATAGCTCATGTACATATGTCTATGAGCTAACCTTTTAGCTACTCAAATGGGATGGCTTCAATCAATACTGCCAGTTGAGCTGGTTCTAGGCCTTTTGCCAGCTTCTGAACCATGCTTAGGCATTTCCCAGCACAGAAAAAAAATCAAGGCAGGGGGCATGCTAACACTAACAGTGTAAGGTRATGCTAGCGCCGTCTTTATTTTACTACGGCTGATGTAACCTTAGTGTCCTGCATTCCATTCTTCTCCTTGCTTTCAGGGCTATTATTTTTAGTCCAGCAAAATAGAAATATTTCCTCTCAAAAGAAAAGGCCATGTTAAGATCAGCTCAAGGCACTGTAGTACAGTCACTTCTGAATACTGGAGTACAGACACTGGCAACAGAGAACATGAAGCWGGAGAAAGGAATGATGGTGTTTGTTTTGACCTAAACTGAGAAAGACTGTTCTCTACAGCTGTTATAGAGAAATCTTTGGCAAGTCAGCAAACATCTATGTGTCTCACTTCTTTATGTAGCAGTCTTAGTGTTATGCTTTCAACAGTACAGAATGTCCCTAGACACTTCTGCTCTTCACCTTAGCAGAGCTAATTACTCAGGCACTGGCTAAGCTGATGCAGCCACCCTGCATCCTGTGCTAGAGCTTACTTGTTGGAGCTAGGAATCTCTGCCTGATGCAGCAGTGTGAGCTGCAGACATACCTTTCATAATATTAGTACAGTGCTGTGACACAGATGGTTACCCTACCCTGTGTATGCATAAACATGCATACATTGTTTCCCCCTTTGAGTATCATAATCAAATGCCAATGACTGAAAGCAGTACATAACTTAAGGTGATGCTATCACTCATACTTCTCATGGTGATACACAGTCCTCTCCTTGGTCTTTTGCATACTTTTAGACACATAAACACATCCAAAGTTGCTTTAAAAAATGAGTAGCATATTGTAACYCATATTTTTATTGTTGAGCACACATTCCTCTTGATATGACAACCTCCTAAGTATTTCCTTTCTACTGAGTAGCCTCATCTTGGATTATGTCTTCTTAGATTACTGTAATATAAATTTTCTTCCAAGCTGAATCCACTTAGTTCTTTTTTACAAATTTATCAAGTTTCAAAAGGTCCAGATTTAAACTTTTTCTCTTGATACTCTTGATAGCAATGCCTATGATGTATCTTTTTTCCAAWTCATTATTACAGATGTTAAGTAAAGCTGCAATTACCAACAAAACTTGTAGCAACTATTGGCTAATTCATGAAATAACGCAATCTTGTTTTTTGAACTTAGTCCTTTAGAAGTAGAAATACACAGTTCCAGAAAAAGGTTTTAGGATTAAAAAAAAAGACAAAACAATTTTATTCAGCTTTTTATGGAGTTCTATGAATTCACTTGGTGTGAGGCCAGGAGGAGGAACTACATCATCTTACCTTGTGTAATGACRTCACTCTATGTAGATAGTAACAGCATAGATTCATACAATGCTTCATAGTYTTTATAAGAAGACCTATCATCTTCTACTATAGCAAAATGTGCTATCAAGTAGCCCTTAATCCACATACTRCTGATATAATACCACAGAATAAACTTGTAGCCTTTCACTTGCACTTCTATAAATCGTCTGTCTGAATTGTCAGCTCTTTTAAGACTGACATGATTTTGGTGAGATTGTTACAACTACGGCATGAGAAGAATGTAATTTAAACTCTTGTGCAAGTACAGGATCATTTTAAACAGCWACTTTAGACATTTTTTGTGAAGCACAAAATATAGAATGATGTCAACTGCATGGGGCAGCCCATGTAGCTATTCTGATTTTCAAAAGAAAGTTTTTGGATGTGATATGATCAGGAGCAGTCTTCCCATCCAATGCTTTGTTGCAACATGTTATTGCATAAAAATATGAGAAATTCCTTCCTATGGCCCCCTCTCTCTTTCCCTCAGGATCCTGATATTTTATATAAAATAATTGTCTTTCACTAGTATCTTGTCACCATGTTCTACACTTCAATAGGAGAAATTTATATTCAACATGAAAGCAAAATTAAGGTTCTACACAAGTGCATCCAGAACATATTCCTTTTTAAAAAATATACTTTCCTTAAACTCCATGAGATATATAGCTCTGATGAGTAAAATTACTTTGCTGTAAATGTCTCAAAGGGAGTTCAGTCGCTTTTCACTAAACAGCCTACAGTATGTAGARTAGTTAAAAAAGACAAGAGGATTTATTAGTATTCTAGTAACCTTTTAGACACAGACTGCGTGGAAATCCCGAAGGCTAGTTTCCAGCTAAATTAATTAAGATAGCACATAATATACGAGGCCAGATTGTGCGCTTTCTGAGTTTTTCTGTCAGAATGAGACAGTAATACTTAATTTTATTCTTTAAAGAAAATTCTACTTCTGTGTTTCCTAGGATGTGCAAAAGATTTAGGAAAGCAAAGAATAATGAATGGAAAAAAAAATCTTTCATTTGTTTCTCAGATAAGCTACTAATATAGTGTGGAGTGCAGAGGAGATCATGCTGAACATGCTCATTGTGAGAGGTGCTGAGCTCTCATTCAGTCACACATCTTTCTTTACAGCCATCTTTTCCTTAAATTATGAATAGGAAAAAGTTGTTACTGATGTATTAGTCTAAAGGGGATGGAATAAAAAAAAAGAAGAAAGAAAAGAAAAGAAAATGTAATCCAGAGGGATAGGGGCAGATCAGAGAACTAGCAAAATAGAGCAGCAATCACAAACTACAAGAAGGGAAGCACACATTGTTTATATATGTTGAAATGCCAGTCCTACTCTAGCATTTATTTCCATTCCCATGAAATGAAATGACACCTTAACTGAATCTAYTACATTCTACCCAAGAGAGTAAAAATGATAAAAGATTAAGCTTGAACCTAGAAGAGGAAAGTTTAGGGGAGATAAACATGTTTAATTTTTGTTTTACTAGTATTAGAAGCCTCAGTAGGCTGATATTGACTGAATAGGCTTATCACATCACATGATGTCTTCGTTTCCATCTAGCCATTAGCAATCATTACTTTTTTTCCATGGCTCCAGTTCTCTAACAGTCATTGACCACTTCATAGATTTTAAGGCCAGAAGAGAACATTGCAGTCATTTAGTCTGACCTGCTATGTGACACAGGCGGTAAGATTTCACCCAATAACTTCCACATGAAGTCCAATAATTTATGGTTGAATACAGTACATCTTTCAGAAAGAAACCAATATTGATTTTAAAATGTTGTATGATGGACAGAAAATCTACTACTTCCCTTCATAAATTGACCCAATGGTTATTTTCTCCCACTGCTAGAAACATGTCTCATATTTCCGCTTTGAATGTGCCTATCTAGAAACCATAAGCATTAGTTCTTGTTAYAGATATAAATAACATGGTGTCCATTAGCCTCTCCTATCACATATTCTCCTGTATGATGGTCAGTCTCTCAATCTTCCCCTGATAAATAGTTTTTTTCCTGAAGTATTTCCTTGTACAGGGAAGCTTTGTGCCCCATGAATCATTCTTCTGAGTAACAGAGTCTCTCTAGATTTCAGCCTACTCCTATTCTTTGGAACTGTCAACAAACAGGACTACAGATGTTTACTATATACAGACAATATATCCCTTTGAATCCCTTTATTAGCTGTAAATACACAAATAATTTAACTTAAAATCTGTTGTGGTGATCTTATAAAGATTATTTTGGACTTTGCAAATGTTTGTGTTCCTAGGGAATCAGCCCCTATAGACTGGCAAATACGATAGAATTCACAGCCAGCTGAGTATGAAGGTTTTGGGCCTTCAGTGTAAATACACTGTATTAACCAGAAAGTTACCGAGTGCAAAGAAGATTCTTTACCAGTCTGAACTATTCAGCAGACTATAGGAAGTAGAGACATTTCCAGGAGGGAAGAGGCTAGAGGGTACCAAGATTGTGTAACATTTTCTGGACCATAACACCTAATAAATGGGGCATTTTGATTATAGCTTATCTTCTCTGATACATGTGACACTGTTAGAAATAGGAAAATTACATAATTGCTTTGTTCTATGCTTTAAATTCTGTTTTTATTTTATTAAATACTAGAAATTAGGTCTCAATTTAAAATGTTCTTAGCAACTCCTCAGATAAATGAACAGGCTAATTTTCTGTCTGAATAATCTCCTCAAATGTGTTGTAGAGGTCCTATTTCATTAGGGCCGATAGTTTCTGTATACTAGACTTGGAAGTTAGTTTCTAACTTTTGAGCAGCCTTTCTCTGAGTGAAGCTTTCTCTCTTCTTTCAGAAGAGGTTTACTACCAATTTCCAGATTGGGTTGCTGTTCTCAGGCTCCTCAAAATCAAATGAGACACACTGGGTTCTATGAATTGTTATAATGTCATAACCTAGTTCACACTAAAGGCAAAGGGAACTTTATCAGTTGTTCTAACAGGAACAAAAATGACAAACCTGAAAAAACCTCTACCCATAACTAATTGGCTGTTGTGTCTTCATTAGCTCTTGCCATGCTGACTTGTGTTGAGGAGCTAACCTAGAACTGGCAGGATGCCTGATGCTGTAATTGCCATCTAGTCTGTTAGAGGTTCTTCCCTTTTGAAAGCAATGCCACACTTTTATCACTTGACACTAGAGCTGATACAGTTTAAACAATTGCTCAGGGAAGCACTCTTGTATTTACAAAGGGCAATGTGAATAAAAATTTCTAGAACTATGTAAGACCAAGATTAAGATTTATTTAATCCTATTTTAGCAGTATAAAAGCAATCATTCTAAGCAGTAATCTACGTAACCTCCTAAAGTCAGTGGAGGGGGATAGACTTATTCTTCAGTATCAGAGGGGAGTTCAGTAAGGGTGACACCACGATGGGAGTTTGTTACAGACCACCCAATTAAGATTTGGAAGTGGACAAAATCTTCCTTAGACAACTTGAGAAAGTCTTTAAATCACATTTATCATGGGGGACCTTCCTGACATTTGCTGGAAGGGAAACATGGCAGGACACAATCTAAGGGAGTATCACAGGGATCTGTATGGGAACCCGCCATCTTTATTCATGACCTGGAGGAGGCAACAGAGAGCGCTCTCATCGAGTTTGTAAATGACAACAAATTAGAGGCACCAGGCATTTCACTTTAGAGCAGAGCTCCAATCTAGAGGGCCCTAGACAGGCTGGGGGAATGGGCCAGCAGGAATCTTTGATATTCAACAGCAACAAATGCCAAGTCCTGCTTCCATCTGGGAAGGAAGAGCCCTTTGCAGCAATATTTGCTTGGGGACTGACTCCTGGGGAACACCTCTGCAAGTAGCTCTGCAGGAAAGGCCCTGAGGGTCTTGGCAGACAACAAGATGGACATGAGCCAGCAGTGTGCTGGCAGCAAAGGCAGCCAGCTGCATCTGGGGCTATATCTGGAGCACAGCCAGAAGATCAAGGGAAGTGATTATCCTCCTGTACTCAGGACTTGACAGACAACATCTAGGTAGGATGTGCAGTTTTGAGTTCCCTATAGGAAAGACATCAATAATCTGGAGCCAGCCCAGTTGAGGGCCATCAAGATGCTCTGGGGGCTTAAACACTTTCCTTTTGAGAAAAGGCTTAGGGAGCTGGGCTTGGTCAGCCTGGAGAAGGGATGGTTTCAGGAGTGCCAAAGAGCAGTCTCTCAGCACCTACCGAGAGGTCATCAGGAAGATGCAGCCAGGCTCTTCACAGATGTATACAGTGGGAGGATAAGAGACAACAGGCATAAGTTAAAACAAAAGAGGTTCATATTAGATCTAAGAATTTTTTTTTCATCCTGAGGACAGTTAGGCAGTGGTGCAGGTTGGTGGAGTGGCTGTACCATCTTCATCCTTGGAGGTTTTCAAGGTCCAACTGGACAAAGTGCTGAGTAACAGGAAGTTGGACTAAAGTTAGTCACATCATTCCAGCATGAATCATCTGATGATTCTATCTCTTTGTAAGAGTTAGTTGTCCTCATAAACTGCCTGCGTTGCTACGGAAGGAGCCTGGCTTGGTTAAGATGCCTAATTTTTAAAGAACTAATRTTAGATTAAATGAATCTCATCCTGATAGCAAAGAACTTAAACTGAGCTATCAAACTGTGTCAGAACACTGATAATAGGAAAAGACCCTGTAAATAACAAGCCACTTCTCCASTCTCACCCTTATAATACTGACCAGAAGTTTTTTCTCCAGAACAACCCATTTTTTGTAAATTCTATCACAGTTATTTATATGCCTTTCTCCTCCACCCACACACTCAGATGTACGCATACAATTCAGCAGCAGTATCTGCACTCCCTCATAGCTTCTGAACTGTATTTATCCCTGTTCTACTTACCTCTGTGAGCAGGATGTTGCTATAACTCCCTATTTATAGATGGGGAAATACCCAGTAGAACTTGTTCTCCTGGTTTCTAGGCTATTTCTCTAGCCACACGACCATTCTTCAATTTTGTCAGATTTTCTTCCATGAAAATTATTGTCCTATACATAATTGTCTAATCTGATGAAAAACTCAAGGACCAAGGTGCTGCTGCTCATGTGTTATTCAAACAGTGCATATTTCAACTTACGTACTGATTTTTAAATCAGCACCAGGCTTCAGGTCCAATGTTCTTGCATCCTTCTCTCACCAGCATTTGGCTTTTATTCCCTTACAATCATAAGCAATTAGTTCATAAATAAAGGAGCAGATAAATTAGAAATAGCATTTCCTCCTGGTGTCAGGAAAGTAACATATTTTAAGAGGGCAGCAAAGCTGAGAATGATTTCAAGGAATATAAGGAATATATTGTTGTCTGGAATACAGACATGTGAGATGATGAGATGGACAGGACAGGGGGAACTGACAGACCGAAGGGAAACCTGACAGACAAAGACAAACTGTGTATGTGTGTCTACTTCTTAGTCAAGCATTTTTCTATCCCTATTAAAATGTAGGATAAGTAGATAGCAGATGGGAATACCTCTGAAGAGACTAGCAGGAAATAGCAGGAGAAGATACATAGTCTGTGTGTTGTTCTTTGCACTGCAGAAGGAATAGGGGGATCCTAGAGAACTGGAGATGCCTATGAACATTATGCAAAGAAAATCATGGACTTTTGTTCATAGCAATTGGAAAAAAGCTATATGCATCTCAAGCCTTTTATCTCCATTCTTTCCACCGTCTTTCCCTTCAGCAATTAGTACATTAGTAAATTAAATTAGTAAATAATCAGTGAGCCTTTCATTTACATGATTTTGTATACATACATTAACAAATTAACACAACTTTGAAAAACTCTGTCCTCTCTTGTTTTTAACCTTTCAGTCATGCCATCTGGTCCCATGCAATGGCTGCTTAAATCATTCATTTTCCTTTTTAAGCTGACCTTGGGTTGACTTGTTCATATTCCACATACTGATTAAATTTAGTGGCAATTATTTTCTCATTCCTTTTTAATGCACATGTCAGATATCTAATTCTTAAATAAATTTGGACTATGCAGTTTTTGCTCTTTACTTTCCTTGTATAATCATACTTGTGCTATTGTGCAGGCATTTTCACTATGTTTAAAGAGGAGCATAAAATCTACCTCTTAATATATTCACAAAGGTAATTTTGGCATCATCTTTCAAGTGTATAGGTAACCAAGGCAGATGGCAAACATGCATTCTTTAAAATTAAGCCTGTAGTAATAAGTACGTTTCAACTGATTAATGTCTTGAGCATCCCCCCACAAGCARTGTAAGGTATAAAACTCCATCTGAGTCATCTATCCTATGTTGGAAATTCCTTGAATTTTTGCCATATGTTGAGGTGATCCCAGTTCAACAGGTCCGTTGAATTACTGAATAAAATTCAAATGACGTGCAGGCATTTTGTCCCAATAACATGATTGTGTATTGTCACTTATGCTCACAAGTTATTATAAATTAATTAAAAGACCATCTGAAACCCCTCAGGAAATTTTTGAACATGAGTAAAACCTCCACTGAAGTGATAATGCTGTCCCTGTCAGTCTGTGAAGATATTTTAATCAGATATATTAATTTTACTCCATTAAAATGAGAAAGAGAAATATATGGTTATGGACTGTGCTTACTGTCAGCAATGAATACTTTTACTGGCATGAACAGGATACACAGGGTGTAGGTCAATGGCATAAAGCCAATATATTATTTCACTTGAAGCACAGAAACTGATAACATAGTAAAAATGCATTCTGTGTAGGCTGACATCTGTAAGAAAGCCAAGATGCAGAAGGATTTATTTGACACCTTTGGAAATTAATATACTTATGTGCTATGGTAGCCCATGGAAGAGATTGTCAATAGTGTCCTCTAAAATAATGTTTAGCTGAGATGCTCAAAGATTTCAGGGAACCCACTGATGACAGAAGATATCGGTTTGCCTGAAAGCTACTTCTTTCTGCATGCTTCTTGCCTAGTCTTACTATATGAGGCTCTCAACAAGTAACATAGTTCATGTCTTAATGCTAAATGGACTGGAAAATGATTTATCCTTTACAAGTTTTCACTTGTGCGTATGAGAAATCCCTCTTTCTGCAGGAAATTCTGCTCCCAGGTGCCTAATATCTTCTGCTTAATGAAGATACGGTTCTTGGGAAGGATCCTCTACAGCTTTTCTGTTCATGCTGATCGTCTCTGTATTAATACACTATGACAGGTGCCTTATTTTCATTTCATTACATCAGTATAAAGTCAAGGTTCTAGCCAATTTGCAATGACTTTTTAAAATGTTATTGAACGTTTTTGTATACGGATAGCCCTACTACTAGCTGTTATTGCTAACACTGAAGAGCCTATAAAAGTAAACGTGTTCTCCTTCTCAGTTGCCACAGTTCACAGCCTACAACTTTAATGTAAATGTCACTGATTTCAGTTTAGGATGATATGCTGGGCCACAGGGTGCCATGACCTAGAGAAGAGTACACATTTACTTCTGTTGTGTCTCCTGCTAAGGCAGAAAAATTTGGGAGCAAATAAATAAGGATGGTAATTCCTTAAAGTATCTCATCAGGAATCGGGAGGATTCACTAGTCACAGCTATGTCATGCTTTTCTTTTGAAACTATTCAATTTTCCGTAGAATGGGCCAGAAAAAATGACTTTTTT
>NW_028186536.1:266469-306227 GCF_003343005.1 Rhea americana
TAGGAGGGGCTCTTCTAGGTTGGTGAATGACAGGAGTCCTTAG
Source organism: Rhea americana (assembly GCF_003343005.1). Taxonomy (NCBI): domain Eukaryota; kingdom Metazoa; phylum Chordata; class Aves; order Rheiformes; family Rheidae; genus Rhea; species Rhea americana. The sequence continues at coordinate 266,513 of NW_028186536.1, forward strand.
CAGCTTACAAACCATTTTGTGTTCTTATCTTTGTAATTTGTTTTATAGGGCAAAAATCTCAATGTTTTCCCATTACCTATATGAAAGGAATACAGTAAGTGTAAGTAAACTCCTCTGTWAAAGAGACAGTACTGACTTAGGCTTTTTTCTTCTAATTACCATACTAAAACTGTGCAGAAGTGGTGCAGAGAATGTTGGATAGAAGAAGTGAAGGGGGCTCAGTTTTTGAAAGCTGATGAGCTAATTCTCTGGCCTCTGGTTGTTCAATCCTCATCACATCTCCCACCTCACATTCTTACCCTGAAATAAGGGTGTCTCCTGACATGCAAGAAATTCTGCATGATGACAGTGAAAGAGGCAATTTGGATCATGTCTTGCTAAGCCTCTTAACACTCTTAAAGTGGATTTTTGATGCTTCCAAATCAAGGCGCTGAGATGGTCATTGCATTTACTTCTTAATCTGAGATCTTCTGAAAAGAAAAAAAAATTGCTAATGCAATAATGTATATTTTTATTAATTTGTTAATTAGCTATATTTTTATTGAAGTGAAGTCTGTGCATGAAGTCTTAGAACAACAAATTCAAACAATTTAGTGTTAGAAGGAAAGCTTCCAGCCTGTAGAAGTTTCCAAGGTCAAAATGGGGACAGACAGAAAACTGCTTCAGGGCTGTTCCTGAGGCTGAATTCCACGCTCATTTAAAATCAGAAGATAATGGGCTGTATGCTTGACATGCAACATCATGCCAAGTCATTTTTTTCTTTCATTAGCCTTTAACAACCTAGTTTTAAAATTAACAATGCCATTATCCGACAGAGGACAACAGTCATCGACTTGAAACCTGATAGCTTAAAATCTAGCTTGAGAAGAGAACAGTGTGCTAAAAACGTCAAAAATAAAACAAAACAATAAAATAAAAACCTGAACATCTTAAAACATCCACAAGTACATTGTTTTGTATTTTTTTTCCTATTTATATAAAAAGATAAAAATAGTTTTTCCTTAAATTCTACATCGTATCTAATTTTGGGGCTCAAGCCAAACATAAAATAGTTCAGGCCAAAGAAATATCCAAATATGACGAATGCTGGTAATAATGCCTGTCTCAACATTGACTGTAAATCTGCTCAGGTAAGTTTTATAACCAAAATTTAGGTTGTAGAATGTCTGCATTTGCAGTTTTTGACTAGTCAAACAAAGGCATAACCTATGGAATATAAAATGGATTTATCTTTCACTAAAGCCAAGGAGAAGCACTACAACATGCAACCATTCCACTACAAACAGCAAATAATACAGAAATAAATCTCCATTAACTGGAACACACCAAACACAAGACTACTGGTTCAGAATGTGAGAATCCCAAGTTTCTAAATAACTCCCATTTTGTTTGCCTCAAATAAACAACAGACCAGTATTTCAAAAACAACTATAACGACAACAAAAAAGTATGAACCTTTCTGAGATCGTATCTCTAGCAACCTTACAGTAAAACTCATAGAGTATGTCCAAATTACACTGATAATAAATCTTATCATCAGATACACTGGAAAGAGACAAAGAAAATGAACAAAAGCAAAGAGACAAAAAACAACATATGGAAAGAAATGAAAAAAATGAGGATAAGTGCACAATGAAAGTAAAGAGTAGAACTGGAGAGATAAAAGGAGAAAGGAGGGAGATAGAGAGAGAAGGAATATCTGTTAAGAGACAGGGAAGCTTTTAATAACATTATTCCCTGAACTTGAATTTTTCTTTCCTTTTGTTCATGGGGTTATAAAGTGCGACCTCACATGGGGAAGAATCACTTCATCTTTTTTCACGAAAATTTTATAACATCTGTTATCATTCATACAAGCCAATGGAAATGTAAGGCACCATGTAAAATAAATTGCTCTCAGTTCTACATATAATACATATGTAATAATAGATGAAAATACAGAGAACTAAACTTAGCACTGCATATCTAAGCCCAAACTTAACATCTTCCATGGGGTGACTCTGCCTTCACTGGAGGCTGAATACGTTCGCAGACCCTATCATTTAACTGTGCTAAGGCATATAGTTCAAGTCAGTCAGCAGGCTACTTATCTTATTAAYACTCACCTTAGTGGACTATTAGTGTAAAAGTAAACAGCTTTGTGTCCCGATAATTGAACGCACACAGCAGGTAGAACCTCACACATAGTAACTGTACATATCACTACTTTGGCTACATGCTTTGGCTTTGGAAACAGCATCAAAACAGTCATCATCGCMCGACTCACAAAATATTCAGAGGAATACCAACCAATTGACAATATTTAATTTGAACAGAGGACCAAAAYTGAAGTTGCTTCAAAGTACTTAATTTAGAATTCAGGAAGGCAAATAGATGAGAAAATTATCTATCACTCTTTTTTAAAAGCCTCAGACACCTTCAGTGTTTAGTCACAAACTACAATACCAGAAGAAGACAATACTTAAAAACCAAGCCAATCTGAGCATAGCTTATTCTTCTGGGCATCACTGATGCTTCCATTATSAGTTAGAGAAATTAATTTATAAGAGGTAGTATAAAAGCCCCAGTTATTCAAAAGAACTGATAACATAATAAGATGCTGATAGAACACCATTCCTGCTAAAGAAAAGTTACTTTTAAAGGTTAACTGCATACCATTTACAATAAATTTCTTTCCCTGAYGGAAGCAATATGTGCTGAACTCTCCCAATACTCAGACTGAAAAGCACACTTATTCACTGTTTTTTTCTCTGGGCCTTTGAAAGTCTTTCACCATTCTACTCTCCTAAACCTTCTGCTCTGATGGGGCATGCTGGGAAAGCTATTCTAGTGAATCTTATTACCTRTAACTCCGGAATACAGTTCGGGTTTATAGTCTTAAGTAGGCAAGTATTGGGTCATTTCAAAAGTGCATTCTGTTGTTCTACCACTTTTGTCCAATTTAGAATAAGACATAAAAAACTCAAATTGGGGGAAAAAAAMCCCAACCCAAATTTATGTCCTTTCTTCTTAAAATGTCCTTTTCAGCAGAGAAAGAATCACACTTAAAAATAATTTCTTTTAATCCTGGGGCCCATTTTGAGTGTCTGCACTTAAATTTAGTGAGCGGTTAATGTCCCTCCAATTGAATCTCAATTATATACACTCCAGTTCTTGCATTTAGATCATTGTACTCCTTAACAAATCAATAAATAATTCAGCTCCCTAGGGAATAAACTATTAAACCAAAATCTAGTGGACTTTAAGAGAGGGACATGTGAACTTTCTAAATTATATGGGAAGCCTTTCAGCAACTGTTATGCAGAGCTAGTAGGAAACCAGATGGGCGATGAGATGCCTTGCGGTTACATTGACATCACTCCTCCATTTCCCTACTACAAGCCATTCACTTACTTACTCTTATGTGGTTGTTTATTTCGGTTAATACACATGAAACTGTGTTGCTCAGTTTTCCTCAGCTCGAGTGAACACTCTCCTGCTTTGCACAATTACCRTTTAATCATGACATGCCATCCCAAAGTGGGCTGGGGGCCACAGTGACTCCTTGCTTGGGCCCCGAGGGCCCTCCTGGCTCCCTGTCCTTATCCTTGCTCATCCAGCCCCAGGCCCAGGCCCCCAATTCAGCCCAGACTGGGGCCATCAGTCCCTGCCCTGTGATGCTGGACCACGTTCCTAAGCTGCTGTTTGCATTTCTTGGCTTCCCCTCAGGCCTGACTTGTTACCTTGTCTTCCCCTGACACTGGCCACAGGGTTGGTAGGTCTCATAGGCATCATCYGGTGCCTGGAGCCCAGCCACGCTCTTCTTCATCTTCATTCCCCTTGCCACCTCCAAGGCAGGAGCCCATGGAGGTAGGTGCCATCCAGCCTCCTCATCCCAAGAGTGAGAGTGCAGGCAGAGGGCAGGGGCAAATTTATACTGTGGTGAAAAAAGGCCTCTGTGCARTCACTTGCATTGTCACAGACCTCGTGCCCCCACTGCTGCAGAGATAACGCAGCCAGAGGCATATGCTGCAGAGCTGCCTCTCGAGATGCCCTAACCAGGGCTCTCACAGGTAGGCCCACCATCCAAACCATTGCTCTGGTGGGTTTGGGGGCTCCCAAAGTCATGTGGCTTCCCCGTTTGTTCAGAGYGCCCAGATCCTCATCTGACATAGCARGTGGAAAAAAATTAAAAAAAAAAAGTTATGGAAAACTATGGAATGGAAGGAATGGTAATGAAGCAACTATGATAGGAAGTGTGTGCCTCTGYAGAGGATCAGGGAATTGGTGCATTCTAGTAAAATACAGGGCCTACACTTATCTAGGATTTCTAGGGAGCTTTAGAATTAACCTGAAAAAACTGTTATGGTTATAGCTTCCAATACAAGGAGACAAATCTTTTGTTCCATCAGGTGTTGGAGAATGGCTAGATTTCCAAGCTAGGAAACCCATTTGGGTTTTACTTCCAGTTACACATTGGGTGATCTTCTCATGCTGGATACATCACAGAGAGTGATAATGTGCTCGGTGGAGGATTAGAAGACAGGTTATTGCAAATTCATAAAGACTTGTATGATACATTGCAACACAAATGTAAATTTGAAATGCATAAGGAATATCAGATGCAATCTCAACATGGAAGAAGTAAAATGAAGAAGGAAGAAAGTCAAAGAGTTGCAGCATATGAAATGTGTTACTAATACAAATATATTCATAAGGATAAATATTCAATAGTCCTAGCTGCACAATCACAAGATATTAGAAAGAAATCTTAGGATTGGTTCGGCATAGTTATATAAAAATCATTGTCGAGTTTAGGGTTCGTTCTTCCACCTGCTCTTGTCACCCATTTTAACAGCTGRTAAATCAGTGGTTATCATAATCACAAGGCTGTTTCTGAGCTGCATCATATTTAAGATAAGTAATGTCAATAGCTAGAAGGAGTTGAGAAGCTGGTAGGAAACATTTTGGTCATCAAGTTCAACCCTCCATCATTTCTAGCAACACAATGGATATTATGTCTTAAAAGRTCTGCAGAGCACCTACTGCATGCTCTTCCCATGTGTGATGTGCAAAACACATCCCCAAAGGCATGCATCAAATTTAAGGCCTTTAAAACTACAGTCTAGCACAGAGAGTGAACAGGAAAGATCAAAGCTGTGAAGCATCTGGGAACACTGCAACATTTGTTTCGTAATGACATGGTAATCATAAGCAACAGACTATAGCCGCTGTTACGGAGAAAAAATTTACTGCTTCTAATTGTCTCCTTTTTCCCACTTGGAGAAAAAAATTCCTTTTTGATACTAAATCATCAAGTTTCTTGGCAACGCTAGGATTATAACTTTTCTGTCCCATTTCTGATGGCAACAAAAAGAAGAAATTAGGCAAGGATGTCTATAACAGCTTAAAAGAAAAAGAATAAATCCATGGTTAAGATTTAAAACATCAGGCACTAAAGGAAGACAAAGTTAGTCTTCCTAAGATGAAGTCTTAGTTTCCTCCACGATAATTCAGTTCATTCATTAAACTATAGAACTCTATTTGCTAAGATTCAAATGTATAACAAGCAATTTACAGGTAGGTTACAAAGGTAAAATGAGAGCAGCAATTAACAAAGAAAGAACAGGCAAAGGAGCAAGAAAAGTCCAAGGCTTTTTCCCTCAGCATAAAGTTTTCTATAAAACTTTACTCTCAAATATTCAAACCTTCATATGAGTAATCTTTTTAAATAAAAAATCATACWACACAAAAGACAGATTTGTGCCTGAAGTGTGACTTTTCATTTCATGCATTACAAGTGAGATGTATGGCATTTTACCTACTCGAARTCTGAATTAATGCTTTTTAAAGAGAAACATTAATTCTATGGTGCTCGAGATTACTTGGTTAAATCCTAGCACCACCAAAGTCTATGCAAGGTTTTTCATTGATTTAAAAATGAGATGAGATTTCACTTTCTTTTCCTTAGCAGAATTCTACAGGATTTATTCTTTAGTAAAATCATTACACATATATGTTGAAATTACTACAGTGCATCTRTCAATGTTTGAATAAACTGATTCCCCCAGCTCTTTCCATTTTTAAGTTGCTTTATTGGTGTATCTTTTTTTTTGGCAGGGAGTACACCTGTTGACCTACTTGGTCTTTTACACAGCCCCTAGAAAGCTCCAACCCAGTCTGTACAAACCTGTTTCACCATTAGCATCACAGTACTCAGTAATTTACTGAATTTAACAAAATGGACAGAAATCAGCACTGAAATGAAGCAGCTGCATGATACATCTGGATTCTTCCTCATACCACAGTGACAACTTTGCCAAACTCCCCAACCATTTAACAAAGCCAAATGAGTAAAATTAGGTGCAAGYTGGAGACCTTCTGCAATCCTGATCTGTAACACACAGGTGAATCTCTAAATCATGCAGTTAGAAAATTAGGTCTCGATCAACAGCCTGCCCAGGAGCACAAAAACCCAGTAAGAGCACTCAAAGATATGTGCTTGGCTGCATACTGCAGACATGTCTGCACAGCCTCTGTTTCTGGTTCTGATGACAGCTTAAGCTCATAGTCTCTGTTTTTGCCTACATATTATGACAATAAGGTACTGAACAACTTCCAGTGACTGTAGTTAAACCCATAACAGAAGTTAAATTCCATTAAAGATGGCATCACATAAGCAAGTGAAAGGACAAGTAGAAAACTGTGACAGACTGAATCCACTCTTGGCAAGATTTGATATGCTTARCCTTTCACCACTGCCTGGTCTAAAGGAGGAACTGTGGCAGAAGTGACTTTCGGCTCATGCAGTTTGATAATCCCATGCCAGAGGATAAGGAATGATAAAAAGCAGAGAAATCTTTCATATAAGCAAAATAAATAAGCAACTGAACAAACAAACAAAATCAAAACATTTAGAAAAAATGTCTGTTATAGAATCTAGCTACTGCAAATCAGATGTCTTCAGCACAGATGAACTTTACCGCTCTGTTATAAAATTTAATTCTGAGAGCAGAGCACAGTTATTGACCATAGGGTCCATCCCAAACCACTGATGAATTTTTGATGTCCTCGGTTCAGACTACTAAGTACCTGGAAAAGTGGAGACCATTAATTTGCCTTGGCATGACAAGGAAGCCAGGATAGTGACAGTTTATTTATTCTAATTTGTAAGAGTGAAGAAACACATTAAAATTTTCCGTACTAATCTGTGTTTCTGGAAGGCTGATGGCTTCATGCCCACCCTACTCCACTGTCTAATAACAGGACATAAAATACTTTTGTAACTATGTCCAGCCCATAATGTACACTCCCCTGGCCAATTGGACATAGTAGAAAGTTTTATTACTGGTCATATCTAAAGAAGAACTAATTATCAAGAGCAAGTAGTGCTTCTAAACTCTAGATTGAAAGTCTAAATGTGAGCTTCCTATGGAGGTCGAAGTTTCACCTTTGTGGGGCAAGTATTTTGAAGAAGCTTCAACTGAACCCAGAAATAATTTCTGACTTCCTTCAGTTCAGCTTCCACTGGCTATTCACATTCCTGAGCAGACTGTGTCTATACACTGCAGTTGTTAACTGCTACAGGCTGAATTCCTGTGGAAATGGAAATAAATCTGAGATGATGTGGAATGGTTGCTAGGAAACAGCCAGATGATGATGATGATGATGATGATGATGAGAGTAGTACCTAGCCACTTTTTTTTGAGAATATTTCTCTACTGTTTGTCTATCAAGACACTGATAATTTGGCAATTTGAGGTGCTGCTAAGGGTTTCTATCAAAAAAAAAAAGGAATATTTTAGAGACTGGGCTTAGTAAGGCAAATGCAAATTGTCTTTCTGACAATGAAGCAGACTATTTGACAAGTTATATAGTACGTTTGTTATATTTTATATATCTCCTTATCGCATACGCGTAATGAATATTTGAATGCCTTCCAGTAGGCATTAAGCAATGTGACTAATGCTTGTTACATGTTTATTCTTTCATTCCTCTCCCCAGGGGAAGATGTGTCTATTGTGTAATATTTTGYTTTACAACATATAATGCTTGTCTGACTGTTCATCTAAATGTTTATGTTACAGAAGGAGAGGTTAAGAAAATCCAATTTGCACTTTGAAAGGAAGGTGGCACTCAAACTTGTGCTGGTCCTTGCCTCCTGGAAAGCTGATCCCTCAGTCCCAGACTTGCCCAAGCAAAAGCACTGTTTTCTGTCTAGTAAGCGCCACCCTCCTTGCGAAGATTTACATTTGCCAGAAGAACAAAGTCATAAATTATTGTTTTTGTTCTGCACCTTCAGCTCGGACACYCTGGGCCCTGACCACAAGAATACTCAGAAAAGCATTGTGGCTTTCAACTGGGTTCAGAAGGAGATGAGACAACTAGAAATGACACTCCGTAAACTGCAGTAGCTGCTCGTCAGCCAGAAGAGTTCACAGCTCCTCACAGCTCAGGATTTGTAGAGTGGCAAAACTGTTCCTCCGGCCACGTAGCGTTACTGTGAYCCGCAAAGGCACTGCGACCAGGAATGATTTTTATCAAACATGGGACAGAGAAAAGCTTATTTATGCAGGAAACTCCTGAATCTGAGAGAAGTAAGGATTGGCAGCATCCACTATCCCACAGCAAAATCCATCTTTTGAACAGATTCATGAAGAAAATAATATTTGTTAAGGAAAAGGGGTTTATGGACATATTGGTTATATTATGTTTAAATTTGGCTGCTTTTTTAAGTAGAAAACTTTTGAAAGACAGTATATCATTCCTAAATATTTTTTAAATTGTCAATATAATGTTAAATTATCTAATAATTTATTAATTAATGTTATAAACTGTAAGCCGCTATGGTTTGAACCCTTGCTTGCTGTTCTAAGTGTGTAGTGAGCTGCTAGCAATTTTGTAACAGGAAACTATAAAAGCGATACTGATTTCAGTTTTATCTTTACTGTACATTTACTCTGTAAATAGTGGGTTTTTTAATGAAACTTTTATTATATGATTTATAGTGCTTTTATATTTTAGCTGTGTTACTGTCATTACTGTATATTTTCTATTTAAGAGAATACAGCATTTCAGAGAGCAATAGCAATGTCTTTCCCCATTACAGCAGGCAGTATGAGAAAGGTCCCTGAAGGTACGGCGTAAGTTCTGGAGATTAAGACCATGTGCCCAGTCTAGAACACCTGGGATGGCCACTCGGCTCAAGATTTGGGCATTGATGAAACTCAAAATACAGAGTTTGAAAGTTTGAACAGGTTTTAGAAAATTTGCAAAAAAAAAAAAAAGAGAGAGAAAAGAAAAAAGAAAAAAGGAAAAAAAGAAAGCTTTGTGCTTGGAGCAGTGAGTGGATCAGTGCTTTATTTGTTACTATACGTGTCCTTCTTATTTGTTTTATTTGTTTTCATTTTGCTATAGCAAATAGCTTCTTGTGTTTTTTTTTCTTTGCAACTAGCAACCATGTTAATAACTCAAAAGAGAGTAATGGATTAAATCTATTTTTGCAGATATTTTATGAGGAAAAAAGTGTTGACTGCTCTAAAAGATTAGCAGTTTTTCTTCTCTGTTCTCCCTTTAGATTTTAATGGATATTAATTACAGTTTGCCAAAATTGTATCTGTGAAATACCTGCTCTTCTGAAAGAGTACAAAAACAAAACTTTTGTCTACTTTATTCTACTACCAAAAAAAATGCACTCTCTTTTTTCTCTCCTATGTTTAAAAACATAATACCAATGGGATATACATAGGCAGGTTAAGGTTCACTTTGCATCTCCTTACACTATAAGATATAAYTTGATGTAGGTAAATGTCTCTTCARAGAATGCAATTTTTGTGATCTTACTAATCAGATGCAAGTGAATCATGCAAGGATAAGAAGTCTGATCCTGATCCCACTAAAGGCAGTGAATAACCCATCAGTTAATACAGTAGAGCAGATGGGATCTAAGAATCACAGAATCAGTAAGGTTGGAAGGGACCTCTGGAGATCATCTAGTCCAACCTCCCTGCTCAGCAGGGTCACCTAGAACATGGTAGACAGGGCTGCATCCAGGTGAGCCTTGAAGATCTCCAGAGAAGGAGACTCTACAACCTCTCTGGGCAACCTGTGCCAGTGCTCCGTCACTCTCACAGGGAAGAAATTCCCCCTCACCTTCAGGCAGAACTTCCTGTGGTTCACTTTCTGCCCGTTGCCTCTTGTCCTGTCACATGGGACAACTGAAAAGAGTTTGTCCCTGTCCCCTTGACATCCTCCCTTCACGTACTTATACACATTGATAAGATCCCCCCTCAGTCTTCTTCTCTTCCCCAGGCTGAAGAGGCCCAGCTCTCGCAGCCGTTCCTCACAGGGCAGGTGCTCCAGCCCTCCGATCATCTTCATAGCCCTCCGCTGGACTCTCTCCAATAGCTCCATGTTCCTCTTGTCCTGGGGAGCCCGGAACTGGACACAGGACTCAAGATGAGGCCTCCCCAGGGCTGAGTAGAGGGGTAGGACCACCTCCCTCCACCTGCTGGCAACACTCCTCCTAATGCACCCCAGGAGACCATTGGCCTCCTTGGCCACAAGGGCACATTGCTGGCTCAYGGTCAACTYRTCATCCACCAGCACTCCCAGGTCCTTCTCTGCAGAGCTGCTCTCCAGAAGGTCARCCCMCAGCTTGTACTGGTGCCTAGGGTTATTTCTSCCTAGGTGCAGGACTCTGCACTTGCCCTTGTTCAACCTCAGGAGGTTCCTCTGTGCCCAGCTCTCCAGCCTGGCCAGGACTCTCCAAATGGCAGCACAGCCCTCAGGTGTATCAGCCACTCCTCCCAGCTTGGGATCATCCGCAAACTTGCTGAGGAGGCACTCTGTCCCCTCATCCAGGTCACTGATGAAAAAGTTGAACAGGATGGGACCCACAACTGAGCCCTAGGGGACGCCACTAGCCACAGGCCTCCAACTAGACTCCGCGCCACTGAATGACAACCCTCTGGGCTTTGCCTTTCAGCCAGTTCTCAATCCACCTCACTGTCCACTCATCTAACCCACACCTCCTAAGCTTCTCTAGGAGGATGTTATGGGAGACAGTGTCAAAAGCCTTGCTGAAGTCAAGGTACGCAACAGCCACTGCTCTGTCCTCATCTACCTTGCCAGTCATTCCATCACAGAAGGCTATCAGGTTGGCTCAGCAGGATTTCCCCTTGGTGAATCCATCCTGGCTACTCCTGATCACCTTCTTTTCCTCCATATGAATCCATGCTGGCTACTCCTGATCACCTTCTTTTCCTCCATATGTCTGGTGATGACATCCAGAAAGAGCTGTTCCGTCACTCTACCAGGGATTGAGGTGAGGCTGACGGGCCTATAGTTGCCTGGGTCCTCCTTCTTGCCCTTCTCGAAGACTGCAGTGACATTGGCCTTCTTCCAGTCCTCAGGCCCCTCTCCAGTTCTCCAGCACCTTTCAAAGATGATGGAGAGCRGCCTGGCAACAACATCCACCAGCTCCCTCAGTGCCCGTGGGTGCATCCCMTCCGGGCCCATGSATTTGTGGATGTCTAGCCTGCCCAGAAGGTCTCTAATCCTWTCCTCCTCAACCAAAGGAAAGCCTTCCCGTCTCCARACTTTCTCCCTCACGTCCAGGCTGCAGGATTCCTGGGGGCTGCCCTTAGTGGTGAAGACTGAAGCAAAGAAGACATTCAGTAATTCTGCCTTCTCTGCATCCCTTGTCACCAGGGTTGGACAGAGGTGTTGAAAAGTATYTACTACAGCTTCAGTGCTGCAGAACTTGCTGCAGAACAGCAAATTCCAAAAATGGGTACCTTCCAAAAAATGGGAGAGGAAAAGTCAAAATTACTACTTTTGAAAATGAAATCTATGTTATTCGAGAAATCTGATATAAAAATATTGCTGTTCTTTTCTTTATTGGACTATTGTCCTCTTATCTGCTATTSCTTTATATTTAACTGCATTTTTATTTCGATGAATGAAAAAAWTTTTTTTTTCAAGTTTCTCCTAGCTGAAAATTCTTATCGGTCACAGCAACTTCAGTCTCAGAGGGCTAATACCAGAAAAATCTGCCTGTTCATCTGTTTGACATCTAGCACACCTTTATTATCTACTGTATCTAGCACATATTTATTTTCTGATCCCTAGGAATCAGAAGAATAGGAACTGAAGATTATCTAAACTTCCTGTGTTTTAATCTCTCATCTCTGGGTTTGATCTTTTCCAGTAGAAATTTGCCATTATTCTTGTCCCAGTTTGAGAAACAATCAATGACTGTCTCTTTCCTGTTTGCAATTAGGCAATTTATGTATACCATGAGATATAATTTCCCTTGGAAGTCTTCCTTTGAAATATCTGGTATAGATGTCGGTCATTGCTGCTTAGATAACATGAATTCAATCAGGAGAAGGATCAGAAAAGCCTGAAGAGCCTGAAAGAGACTGAATTCTACTAAGCCCTATTTCATCTTTAATGCAAACAGSAAAACTACTTCTCTGTAAATTAAGATTCCAAACTCTCTGAGTTCAGCTGGAAATTGGACCATAACTTCAGACCTAAGTCATGACCTGTTTCTGCATAAACAAAGATCTAACAAGGACTCAGTCAAATAAAATTAACTGTAAAACACTTTGTGTTATATTTTGTTACAAAGTTTATGAATAAAAGGTTTTATTGTTATTCCTGTTTATGTATATTGTCCTTCTCTTCTGCCCATTCCTCAACATTAAAATGAGATTCTATTTTTCTAAAAGAGGCTGTGGACATGTTATTCACTTTGAAAATGAAAATGGTATTCCACAATCAAGTACTATGAAGGTATTTATCAAATGAAAACAAAATCCTATGGAACGCTACAGCCATGCATGATATACTATGAGCAAACTCCTGCAAATCACTGTAAGGTACAAACTCCTGGAATGACATTAGTTGTGAGTAGTAGTAAACTGAAAGTAAAAACCCAGCTATTTTGTTAATTCTACAACATTTTTTATCAATTTTTWAAATATTTTAATGGTAATGGAACTATTCGTGCATATGACATGTTTATATTAATGATTACAGGCAGTGACAACTGATATAATTGAGATGTTAGCAGAGCATTTAGTCATCAACTGATAATGTCTCAGTTTAAAACCTRCACACAAACTAAATGGGACAATTACTGTCAAGAGTCATAACGAAGGGGACGAAAGCTTTGACTTCATCTACCTGTTAAAAAAAAAAGTAATAAAAAAGTAATAAAAAGTGGTCATCAGTACTGTCACTGWATATGTCAACCGCATGCTAAATTATTGTCGTCTCTGAAAAATCTCCTGCCACAAGCATGGGTTTCACTCCAACAGGGAAGGGTGTGAGCGCAGATTTAGACTGCTGGCCGACAGCCTACCATCTCCTTGTTGGGTGCCGCTTCACGGCAGTGCTGCTGCTGCTTGCATGTGCTTCAGAGCGCTACCAAAAACGTTTTACCTCTGCAACCCAGAAATGGAGCCAGACCTATGGTCACTACCTCAGAACACGAGTTACTCTCATTAATTCTTGCAAGGTTACRTGATCAATGGACTASGATCACTATAATTGCTATTATTWGGGACTTATCAAAATTCAGTGACCKCRATGAACTAGAAACAGTAACAGTAGATGAAAGCATGTAACAAACATGAACATGATCTGAGGGATTAGAAGAAACATGAAAGAGCACAGAAACATGACAAGAGGAGGAACAACATGTTGTGCAGTGGAAAGAGGAAGGACTGACAGAGAAGGAGAAGAGAGAAGAATTTTAAAGGAAAGATGGGATGGGGAGGAGAAGGGGAGTTCCTGGAAGCTCGARCACGTTAGTCAAGTTAGCATTAAAATAAAGATGAGCGTGATTTGGGAGAAGTTGTTGGTGATTTCAGGGAGGACTGAGGAAATACATTTAATGATGCAAATGGAATCCTGAAAAATTGCAATTAGAGTGTGAGAACAACGCTAGTTTGATTTGTGTTTGGGATGAAGGGAATTTATGGTAGAAAATGACCTCGAAATTGACTTTTGAAGAAAAAAAGCAATATGATCTATATGAGTGGCCAATTGAACTAAGCATCAAAAGCTTTTTACGCAGAAGAAGGCCCAGACAAAGCTTCAGCCATGGAGCAGGTGTAAATTTGAAACAATACAGAAGAATATAGTGTAAATTATTTATAAGTTGTTGTTCCTTGCTGTCTTGCTTTTTCATTGTTATTATTATTATTATTATTACTATCACTATCACTATTATTATTTCTATTACTATTATTATTTTTATGGGGGAAGGGCAGATAAATAAAATAACATATTTTGTTTATAACAGTCAGTTTTGGCTGTGAGGCTTGTGAGAACTAGGTAAAGTAAAACACATCAAAGGATCACTGCTTTGAGCCTGAAAAGATGGGGAGTAGTGCAAGTATTGAGCTTCTAAACATCACCGTTAAGCAGGAAATACATATGCAAGTAGATCACCTAAATTTATGTACCAATTACAAGAAGAATGAGTATGTGTTTATATGCCTAGCTGGCTTTCCTCAAAGGCTTTCCCACCTCTTTTTATGCTTCCAATTACACAGACAATTGCTATTATTAGACAAGCACTACAGATGTATGTTTGAAAATTCATCTTGCAAAACTTAGAAGGTAAAAAAAAAAATYGTGAGAAGCAGTAGGCTTTCTACATTTAGTCTCAGACAATATAGTCTGTGGATTTTGAGAAGTGTCATTGTGTGCTTTTGTGTCTGCCAACGAATTTGGGATTTTGGCATCTTCCAAAAGTGAAATCTTGGCCCGGTGAAAGCCATGGGAGCCTTTCCACTTGTTCCTTGTCTCTCCAGCAACAAAGAATGTTCCCTAAAATTCTGCTTGAGGAGACACCAGAAAATGAGCGATGAAGATAACATTTTTGTTTCAGCTTTTGTTGATCTTTATGATAAAATCAAACAGAACTACCATTTATAAAGTTAAAAATATATACTAATGACCAAAAGTTTGGCAATATATCAGTACAAACTTATTTAATGGGAACATATCTTATATTTTGTATAAGAAACAGTTGTTTACATTTTCATTCAATTTGTAGTAACTGCTAAAAATTATGTAAGAGGAAAAATTAGGGTGTTTTGCATTGGATGGGGATTTGCAACAGGAAATAGTTTATCTGGTCTTTTTGCTTTTATTAGATGAACTTTACAATCAGGTTAGTTAGCTGAAGGCTCTTCTTCACAAAAAGATGATATACAACAGGGTTTCCATCTGTTCAGGGAACCAGAGCAATTGTAATTTGGGTCAGAGATGCTGTATTTAGCTTATATTGTACTTGGTAGCAAGGGGAAGTGTGCTGTTATACTACTAAAGGGTAAAGAAAAAAAATGTTATGTATTAACTTAAAAACAAATAAAAAGAATCATGAGCACTTGAAAACAGTAATGAAAGCTAAGAAATGTAAATCAAGGCTGATATTTTAAATGTCCACAAGGTGGGACACAGGAAAGATTTAAAATTTACAGTGGTATAGTCATTGTTTTATGATTACTGATTCTATGATTCTATGATCAAATCTAGTGAATCAATCACTCCRTATCTCTGGGGATTTACCATATCCAAAAGTACTTAAAAAGATGTTATCCAAATACAAAATTTTTTTTTTTTTAAGATTGAGGATCTTTTAGCTATTCCAAAAGCTTGTTAAATATATTTGTGCTAGTTTCATATAACTCTAATTTTGCCTTTTTTGGGGGGAAAGAGCAATTAGTCTGTCTTTTCTGAGGGATGATGCTAGTCTCCTGGCTGCTTCAAGATATTTATTCAGTAACAGTAATAAGGAAGACATCAGCTATCTCTGGACCATTTCCCCTGTTCATTCTCTTCCTAGTGCAGTTGTTAGTCTGAGTCTGACTTACTCCTCCCTTTCTTGCCAACATCCAACTGCTCTTCTATGTCATACATCCTCCTGTGCTATAAAGTTTCTTACTGTATCATGAACTTTGCTGGGAAAATATATTACAAACACATCAGGGTAAAGCTAGCTGTTCTGTTTGACTCCATCATGTAGAAAACCACGGAGGAAGAAGTGGGAAGGTTTGGTGGGGAATTGTGGCTTGGTCCCTGTCTGTACGTGTTTCTGCTACTTCCCCTCTCTCCACAATCCTTCTCCTTCATCATCTCTGCTCAACACCTCTACAACAYGCTCATCACATCCTTGATGTAAAGAGCCCCAAAGCACCAGCAGAGAAACCTCYGCCTCCCTGGTGATTAAGAACCAAATTCCCCTTTTGGTGCCTATYGCCCTTAAAATGCATCTTGGCCTCGTCCTTCTCCCTCCTGGGAGCTGTGCAGGCTTTTGCTCCCTGGGAGCCCCCAGCTATCCCAGCCTGCTTGTGAAACGGGAAAAATCTCTGCAGCAAAGAAGTGAATGTTGTCAGTCAACTTGCAGCCGCATTCACCGATCCTAACCACAACCTCCCTCCCCCGGAGACACGCTTTATATTAATCATGCTATGTTATGCAGCTATTGGTCATAAAATAAGGAAAGCTGTGGCCTTTGTGAGACTCTCATCTGCAAGCTTCGCTGTGCCTCAGTGATAGATAACACTTATTTTTTGCCTGCTACTCCTGTTTTTAGGCATATAAAACAATATTTAATCTTCAGGGTATATCATAGATTTAGCTATGATTTTCTGTTAATTAGGCACTGTTCATATTTATAGGAATGCCCCCTTTTTTTGGACTTGAACATCTTTGTTTAAGCATACATTATGAGGCAATTATTGAATCTGAGTTCTCTGCAAATTAGCTGTAATTCATTTTCTCCACTTTCTGTGCTTACATAAAATACTATTAGCAGCTTCTTTAGGTAAACAGAAAAATATGTAAAATGTATCATTAGCTAGGATAGAGAAAAAAGTGAAATGTTTCTGTAGAATAACTAGTTGTGATTATGCCTGCTTTTCCCACACATTCTTCAATCTATTTTAGGCTCCTTTCTCATAAGCACAGGGGATTCTGCATTATAATAGCTTCTTCCTTATCCTCAAAGGAAATAAAACCGATAACACCCTTTTCTATTAAGCAAGCAGTGAAGTCGGTATGCTGACATGATGTTAATTTTTTAAAGTTTTCTGATTTCCTTTTTCCTAATGYAACCCTTTGCTGTGGATGTTTAGGCTTRTGCACATGTGTTTGTACTTTTACACCCAGACAGTGGTTGTGATATCACTTGTTCCCCCTATCTACGATATTTGTAAATTCATCCATTAATACTTCAAATGTTCATATACATACTMTATATATACATATATAAAATATATATAATATATATATATATTTTGCATGGGATTGTTATACATTAGGTTTTATTCATTTAAAAGGTTACACTGCATTAATTCTTCAAAGGAATGGCAAACCACTCCATTATGTCCTTTACTGTAGCTATTTTTTTTTGGTTTTGGAAGAAAGACAGTTTCCCACTCTCTGCTCTCTCCCTCASTATCCCTGTCCACTTATTCCAGTGGTCATGAAAAGAGTTTTTCTTTTACAATTGCCTCAACAGTGCGTACTCCTCTCCTGTTAAAAAAGTCAAGCTTTTCCTACGAAAAATTAAACTGACATTTTTATTATGCTGCTGCTTCTGCTGAGTGAGAAGACTTCAGACAAAGAAAGCCTGTACAAGGGGACTATTCACAGGAGGGACTTGGCTTCTTGGAATGGGAAAGCTTTACCTATTGACAACTGGGGGCAGCATAACAGAACAAAACTGAATGCAGTAACAGTGCCTGAGATTTCCCAAGCTGAAAGAAAGRGTGATCAGTTACAGTCTCCAGCACTGACCCTTTATAGGAAGGAGATAATGAAGCTGAATATCGAATAAYGAAAGAAGGCATGTCAGGCTAGATGATGTATATTTTCTCTTCTTAGCTTTTAAGAGTAAGTTCATTAAAAAAATATATCACAAAGAGCCATAATCACAGAAGCGTCATTAAACAGGTTGTTCCCTCCTAATAAGAGTGTCAGCAAAACTAAAAATTGGATGAAAAAATCCTAAACATCCTCAGTAATATGTCAAGACTTAAAAACAACTATTTTGCATAATTCAGTCTCCAAATGTGGCCTCCACCTTCACCTAATTCGGCTGCTCCTTTAGGATTAAAAAGAAACAATTCTTCACCTGTTATACTTGGCTTTAAATGAAACTAGTAGGAATGATTTGTATTACTCATTATTTGTTTGGCCAGCATTGTTCCTGCTCTGCTGCTGTTGCAAGGAGCTTGAGGGACAAAATCTGCCAGGACCAAACAACAATCGCCTTGCTAGGAGATTCCCCACCTTGCCCTTCTTTAGTCAGCTGAATATTTTCCAGGGCTCACAACCAGACACAAGAATTTCAACTCTTGGTATCAGCTAACTCCTGTCTGACAAACATGTTCCCTAAATTGAAGTATAGACAGATTCTAGCATTGTTCTTCTAGAAAGAGAACTGTCTCTTCATAACTGTTATCCATGCAATTTCAGTTTTTTAGTTCTGCTCACTGTTAAAGAATTAAGTGACTTCTTTCACATAACATATTTCAGCAATAGGTTAGCATACGAACTGAAAATTTAAGTTCCATAATAGGGAGAGCAATGTTTTTCATTACTTCCAGAAGTGTATCAAATTAATTTTGCATTTTGAATATAAAAGATTTCTTAGATTTTGGAACAGAAAAATTTTCGGAGTCTTGTGTTTTTCAGCTTCACAACATCAAAGCTATGAAAATCAATAGCTTCTACTGATTATGCAAAGCCAATATTCATTATGATATTCCTCTGTTTGGACAGTCTTTCTAGCTCCAAGCTTCACATACTGTGCAGGTCCRCATAAAGGTCTGACATGGAGTTTTAGCTCATCATACTCTGTACATGCAGAGAAAACTGTCTTCACCTTAACTCTGCAATTGGTCTATATCCACAGTGATGGAAGATGGGCACCTAATGGGAATTTGACCTAGTCCCATCACTTAAAAATCCTCAATTCCTTCTTTGCCTGAAAAACACCTACTTGTAGCATAAAATAGGTTTAATGTTTCTGATTGAACAAGAGAAAACAAGCAATACATATACAGTGAGGTAACTAGTATCTTTGTTTAATAATTGCAAGATGAGTAATCTCATGCATATCTTGCCAGGTTGTCTAGCATGCTTATAGCAAAGGGAGTATGGGSAAAATATTAGAGCAAATAAGGGACAAAAACCTAACCTCTGTCTTTTCTCATAGAATRTAGCATCTCTGCATTATTTCTATGCCTTCAGTGACACTTGTATCACCTCCATAAGTAGTATCATCAGAAAATCAACTATTCTATCTTCTGGTCTAATGACTGCTTAATATAAAATGAATAATATTTTCTGGAGCAGAAGCCAGGATTTTCTCTTCTTATCTGACCCATTCTATCTTCTTAAATAGAGCATAAAACCATCTTTTGCTTATTTTCTTTCTTGACTACACGTATTTCACTCTCTTGGCTGCACAATAGCTCAGTGGGACAGTGTTAAGGGGTGGGAACAAAGCAGAATATCCATCATCCCCTTCTCAGAAGTGGACAGGGGAAAAGGACAGCAGATCTCACTCTCGGAGTGAGGTAGCCTGAGTGAACCTGCCACAAAAGGCATGGACATGACCAGTTCTGCAGCCAGGTCCTCCCTCTTTAAACAAAGTCCTACTTAGCCTTTTCAAATACTTGTATGCAACCATCCTCAGGGGCAGGTTCAAGGCTCTGGCACTTGGGGGACATTTGCACTTCTATATTGCAGAAACTGGGCTTTACAAGCTAGGTATGCAGCATCTACATCTTCCTACATCATTTGCTCCTTGGAATCTATGCCCCCTGATAAAACATTTTATAGGTCTGCTTTCCTTTGTTACCGATTTTAAAAGCATTTACTACTCTAACTGAAAACACATTTAATTCAGTAATTCAGCCTTTTTTGTGTTATCAACAATTTCATTTCATCTGCTGTGGCTACTGCCTCGATAATACTCCTTGTGATTATTCTCTTTTACTCTCCTTCAGGAGTAATAGTGACTATTACTTCCTGATATTTCTTATTCCTTCTCTACCTGTAACATTGTTTTATTTCACTTTGTCTATTTTTGTTTTCTGTAGGACCCTTCTCTGGATGAACATTCTCACTGTGTTATGYACTATCTTTATTTCTGATCAGTAGGAAACTCCTTACATCTTAGCATAACACTGAAAGATCATTAAACTACCCACTTTGAATGAGAAGTTTATTTAATTTCTTAGTGATAAAAAATCTTTAATCATAAAGGGCCACGTTCTTTTGGACTGGGATGGAAGGTTGCCATTCACTAACTGATTTTCTCTAAATCTTCTTAAAAAGTCAGACCAAACCAAACCAAATCAAACCATTTATCAGGTTGGATTCACAGGGAAATGTTGCCTTTCTGAGAAAAATAGCAGAGCAGATGTATTTGTAGTCATAAAACTATAATAAAATTTCAGGAGTTCTGGATAGTAGTTTCAAAACTCTGGAAAATGAAAAGGCACATTTTAAAATTCTTTCTCCTCTACAAAGTCTGTTCCTTAAACACTCAACATTCCCCCTACCCCACCATCCCCCCCCCCCAAAAAAAAATGCCAACAAAACCCCCTCATAAAACCATATTCAGGACACATGAAGGGTAGGGAAACTTCCACTTTTTTAAAAACTTTGAAGCTGTATTTGCTTTTCCTCTATACCARTCAGTGCAGTTTAGAGGTCTTGGAAAACAGCCTGAGTGAATAGCAGCATAAATTATCTCCATCCAAAGGAACCCTGTAAGAAACTGTGTTTTAATGAGTCTACTTGTATAAATAACAAAGACCTAAAGTTAAGAGTAAAAAATGGATTCTTAATCATCAGTGCATTAATTTCACTAAGAAAACAGAGGGCTTAGATTTAATGTCACAACAAGAACTTTTACGCTATTTCCAAAAATACATGCTGAAATGAGTTTAATCACTTAAAGAAATAAAAATGATCATTGCTGGGAACAGATAGCAAGAATCAAACTCAGAATAAATCTGAAGTGCCAATAAAAACTAGATTATGCTGATCATAAGCAAGCAATTTTCTATAATTAACATTAAAGATCTATTTACTTATGAGTAAAGTTTCACATTATTTACAGTAAAAACATTTATATTCAGTATAATTCAGTTTCATGTAGCACTCTCACTAAACAGTTATATGAAGGAAAACTGCATTTTTGATCCAATTAATGTATCTTGACATGTTCATGAAAATAATTATAATTTCCAAGGACTGAAATTTATCCCTTTTATCAAGATTTACCAAATTCTGGAGAGTGGATTGATAGCTATTCTATGACTRCAGCCCACTGAAATTAAATAACAGTCAGTGAAACATTTAAGCTCCCTTAGATAGCATACAACAAAGAAGACAAATGCTAATTGTGAAATATTTTGACTAGGAACTTGAGATCTTTTTGTTTTGTTTTGGGGGGGRAAAAAGGAATTTCCTTCATTAGAAAATAACGCAGAAAGTGATTTTATGCCACAGGCATGAACAATAGATGGACAATTTTTKGGGGGAGGACAGGAATTACAGCAATCGTGTTATTTCCTTTGAAAACTAGCATATYTACAAAGGTTGGTTCTCTGCTCCCCGTGAAGAAGCGGACCTTTTCCAAGTCTATTTTGGGAGCTTAGCRAAAGGGCTGTGAAGCTAATCTCTCTGCGGTGAGTCCTTCTCGACAGCTGCCCCAGCTGATGAGCGTCTGCGGACGAGCCCTGGGTGGCACCCAGAGGAGCCGTGCTGGCCACTGTGCCTCCAACGCAGCAGGGAGTAGCTAAGCTTCGGCACAACGAGGACTGTCTCTTGCTCTGGATGCTCCAGTCCACCACAGGGCAGCTCGGTTACACAGAGCAAGGAATTACCCCATGAAGATATCCCCTGGAGGCCTGGTACTTCACATGTCTGCAAAGCTCCCTAAACAGCTGAATACTTACCTGGAGTAACAAACAGAGCAAAGCAAAATGCGACTCCTGTAGTACTACATGYCAATGTTCAGAGCAAAATTACGTTAACTGCACGCCAAAACTAGCATTTAAGAAGAGAAACTTTCAAAATACATACTCTTTTTCTCAGTTACTCTGAAATCTGGTTGCCAGAATCAGTACTCATCCAGAGGTATCTTACCACAGTTAGCTCACACAAGGACAATTACTCAATGCTCAAGGTCCTCCAAGGATCTTCTCGTTCTGGTACCAGAGATAAAGAGGTGAAATCTGTATTCGTCTGCATAAAATTGGGTGATGAGCCTCTAATAGATATCATTGAACAAGAGCGCAGGGATCCTTGAATCACTGGACCACAAACTGGTTTGGTCTCTCACTAAATATATCACTGGGATTTATATTCTCCTTTACAGAATGATTTGCTACGAAAAAAAGGGAGTCTGAGAAACAGTCTAYTTTAAACAAGACCATATCAAACCCCCTCCCCAAAATTCTAATATAGTCCTATAATGAGACCTAAAATCCTATAAATAATAAAACATATAAATTAATTAATTGAATAAATAAAATATGACAAAGCAAAAGTTTTGATGAAAATGCTAGAAATGAACAAATTCTCATATTATATACCCTAATGAAATCATGGATCCATAAGTTTTTAGAATACCATGCTTTAGAAAATAGTRTAAGAATAAATTCAAAGCGCAAATGATTGATTGCTGCTTATGGATATTATTCTCAGTAAAATACGGAAATATCATTAATTTCTAAAAATATAAAAGTTAAAATTTTTAAATCATTATATCAGAATTTTGGTTAAAAATTAATAATATGCACTGTCTCGTTCCTAAAACAATAAAATTCACATAAAGCTAAAATTCAGATGCAATCCATTGCGATTAATGCTAAAGAGCTGATTTGGTAAACACGAAGCATAASTGATAGAAATACTGATACCTCTTTTTTCCTGGGCTAAACTCAAACAAGACTCTCGTGTGAAAATAGGAAATCGTCAAATACAGAAGATATTAAACAATACCTTCTCTGTCCATATGGAAGGCTCAGAATGAATGTTGGCAGTGCACAGCCAGGGCCTTGACCATTTGCCAAGTGAAAGTGATAGTCAGAGGAGCAATTTCCAATAAGTGGCGTGTGCTCATATGCAGACCTCTAGCTGCTCATAATACTRATTTAACTGCAGTAGTCAAAAACTGCAGTAGGAAAGTGTACAAGTCCAGTATTCTGGATTTTTTGTATTTGTTATTTTCACTACASTTGAGGACCCAGTGATTCACACTCCTTTCTCCTATTATTTTCTTCAGCTATAACTTGAATCTGCTATCACCAGTGCATACTAAACCTTTCAATAACTTTTGTAAAAACAAAATAGAAAACACAGATGAAAATACTTGACCACCTGGGAACATACAGTGGAACAAGCACAATGAATGAATAAATAATATACAAAGAGTAAGACCTAATGAGCAAGTAAAATATGCAGAAAATCAAAGGCCTAGTGTAGAGCATTATGTTTGTTAGAAAAAGCAGCTGCTCTGGGAAAGCTGCTGCTCATGGCATCAGATGATAATGAATCAATGGGATCAGCTCCCCACACCCTCTCCCGYAATAGAATAACTTGCAGTCTAACCAGAAATTTAAATGTAAGGCCTAACTTTAGGTTAAGAAGCAACGTGAGCAGTTTACAGGAGTACTACTTTGTAAAAGGTCATAATTATAGCATCAGAAGTTTCCACGCTGATTGTGGCTCAGGGCCCAGTTTTGCTCTTTTTACTCATCCTGATTTGTATTTCTCCTAGTGAGTAGTCACACTGATGTTTGTAGTACTACCTGCGTAATTATATATTCATCAAAGTTGAGTTACTTCAATTTATATCTCAAAAAGACAAGTTCCTAACAGTTAGCCTGTGGAAACTATTCCATATAGAACTGGATCAGTTGTCGTCCTAGTGGCATTGTCTTTTCTCACAAGAAATAAGGATTCTGTAAGCTGAAAGTTGCATTTATTTCTGCACAACTTCATGCTTCTCAAAAGAGGTAAGGAAAAATTTAATTAGCAGATTGTCAAATTCTATGATGAG
Source organism: Rhea americana (assembly GCF_003343005.1). NCBI lineage: Eukaryota > Metazoa > Chordata > Aves > Rheiformes > Rheidae > Rhea > Rhea americana. The sequence continues at coordinate 290,604 of NW_028186536.1, forward strand.
TATGTGTAAAGACAAAAAAAAAACAAAAACAAATAAACAAACAAACAAACAAACTTGTGCTCTATTTTTTAAGCATAAATTTATCCAGTTTTGGTGGAGTCATTCAAAAACATTGTTGCTCTCCAGGCTCCATCCTAACTGCCCCAATGGTATAGAAAGTTTTGTAGAACTGCCAACAAAAGAACTCAGATATGGTAACTCAAGCCAAATAGGAGATGAATTGAAAAAAATATGTAATTAAAAAAGAAAGRTATGTAAAGGTTTTTAAATGTGTTTCCCATTTTTCTGTTATGGGACATATTTTCAAGCTCTGGTCTGAAGTTGTATCTAGAAACTTAGCCTTAGGAAGTATCACCCTACAGCTCCAGCTGCAGATATGGTTAACTTTCACCCTTCCTCATCACTCCTTTGCTAGAAGTCAAAATTTGTAGTTCAGTCCAGTAGTTCTTCTGCTTACATGACTATCTGATCATAAAATTTACTCATAATTTGTTCATAATTTATTTCAACCTAAAATATCTAGTCTAACTTAAACGCTTAATATAGTGTTAATAGATTACAGAACTGAAAGGATAATAATATTTAATAAGGTAAGAAATTTTAATAGGGTAAGAAGCTGGGTTTTGCATGATCAGTAGGTATGTTCCTAGCTTTCTCTTTTCTTCAGTCCAATGACATTTGAGATTTTCGTGCAATACCCCAGCTTTCTGAATTAAAGCTTTACAAGAAAAATTTCACAGCACATAAGCTAAAATAATGAGATTGGACACCACCAGCCTTTTCATATGCCCCTAAACAATAGGGAAATTAAGCAGTAAATCTGTAAAACCTTATAGTGAATTTAAAGACGTCACTGCTATAAAGTCCATTTTTGTGCCTTCTCTTTTTGTCCTGATACCTTTAGCCCAGAAGTCCAGTAGAGAACTCATATTCAAGTTTCTACTCCAAGAACACAGAGCAGGATCTCAAACCTGTTTTCTCCACGCTCTTCTCTTGCAGCAATGATAAAATTTAGAAAAAGCTCAGCGCTTATGCTGTTTTGACAATTCACAGGATTCCCTAGAGGGAATCCTGTGAATTCACTAGGGTTTCTCTCCCAACGGATCAGCTCACGACTTACCTCTGCTAAGAGTGACAGTAATGAAGTTCGTTGAGCTTTATATTTAATTAGCCTAGGATTTTCTTTCACATAGATTTTGATAGCTTCCTAAACTAGAAGGACTCCTAGGTGAAAGAAAAAGCCATCCTAGTGAAAAAGAGTAATAAACCAAAATGGGTGACAGTCTTCATCTCAGTGTAAAGGACATTTCTTTTGGCAAGACGAAGCTCATACATGACAGTCTGTAGCACTAATATTTCAGAGTCTAGTTTAAGTGACACTCAGTCTGCTGGCAAAATGGTAACTACACAGAGGCTCAGACTTGCTTTGCAGGCTTTCAGAGAAGACTGCAGCAGTATCCTCTATAGCCTTGCAGTTCTCACGAAGAGGTAATGCTGATCAGCTCTGGAAAATCTTTGGAACAGAGCTGTGAGTATTTGTTGACAAACTTAGGTTGTGTATCCTTTGAGTTTTTGCACTAATTAATTATATGCACTTACCTATTAGTATTCAGCTTGTATTCATTTGCAGGAATGAAMGGACTTTTCTACAACTAAATTAAGTTGCATTAATATAAGCCATAATCCAGAACTGAGTATCATAATGTTCTCAGTTTTTCCAACATTGGCACATTCCTTGTTATAGAGGTACATAAATTTAGAAAAATGGCAGAACAAAATGAGTGACTATGCTGTTTCACAGGGGAACATATGTAGCAAAAAACCAGCTTGTACCAGGTAGCTCCAAACTTTCTGAATTTTTGGAACAGTCTGTTCAAGACCAAGTAAGAAACTGGAAGTAGTTTACAAGATCTTGATAAACGYATAGAATATTCTGCAGGACTATTCTCTATAAACAAATGTCATATAAATCGAGGTACTATGTCAGTGGATTGAGCTGGTTTCAGCAGAGCTCCTTAGCTCAGTGTGCAGTGTTGCATGAACACGGCTGTGCTGCTTCTAGCCCTGCAATGACTGCTGTGCTGCCAGCTCAAATATCTCTCTGTACCATACTCCCCAGCTTTCCCAATTAGAGCGCAGCGCAGCAAGCACATTTGGCTCCATACCTACTCTCTAGACATAGACCTAATCAAACACGGGTGATGATCTTGGAAAATGAAAATCCTGAAGAAAAAGAATTGATAGCCTTACATAATAAATCACATTTTTTTTAAAAAAAAAAGTTAGACATACACACTATGCTACTCATTGAAGCTCCCTTATATGATTCATCCCACCCTAAGACAGGGGCCCAGAAAGGGCAACGAACTGCTCTCTGGAGATGTCTTTCTCTCCCTACTAACTACAGGGGAAGCCTTGAAAGTGAGCTTAGTTTTTGATGACTAAAGTTAGGTGAGCTGAAACCCACTCATGAATACATTTTGAATGTCTCCAGGCTTACTGCTTTGCGTTGATTATAGTGTTATAAGTATCATATTTCTGAGTGATAAAATATTGCTAATGAAGATGAGAAAATATGGAAGAAGATGAGAGACGAGAGATGAAAAGATGCAAATTATTCATGGCAAAAAGAATAAATACATAAAATAAAATATACTCTCATATTTGTACGTAAACCTAAAATTTTAGATGGCTTCACAAAGATCTCCTGACTTRTAAATTAGCTAAATATGTCACCATCAGAGGCAAATCTCTAGTTTTGCTCACTGATCTCAAAGAAAACTCAGGGATTTCAAACTGAAAATATTTAGAAGGGGAATTCCCAGACGTATTCATGTACAACTGATCAGTAGCTAAGGCTTTGACTCTAATGCCCAACAGTGGTAGCTGTGGCATGTCTATGTTTCGGAAGGAAAAACTAGCCTTTCCAGGTCTCTGAAAGAGAAATAATCCCAAGAGTAAATTGTAAAATTATGATTTACTGTGGAATAGCTAGTCACTGGCCTGGAAGTCTGGGACGAATCCAAGTCAATACAGGTCTGTCAAAGAATTGTAGGGTAATCTTTCAATATGAATTATATATGCAAATATAAAACTCTACTGCGTAGTTAGAAAAAGGATCACTTCCAACTTGTTACAATTAAGATAAAACTTTTCTATAGACACATTTTTCTTTGGGTTGGGAAAGGTCATAAAATGTTGACAGTGGAATACACCCTACTACMTTTGGCAGACTTGCAGCCAGTGACTACGTATTTATCCGGAAAATTGTAATGGTGTAGTCCTTAGTCCCACTTCAGAAAGGTTTCAGTCTAAACAGGGAGTAGTAAATTCCAAAGATTTGTTCTCTTCCATTATCTCTACCGTGTAAGTTTTACCACAGACATTAGGGCTTTCATTTGAATCATATCTAAGATTTGATAATGGTTCAAGAAGTATTAGGAAGCATGAATGCCTAATTCAACAAAAATAAATCAGATTTTAAAGATTCCAGCAACAGTTTTTAATGCTATAGAAACCTTTGTAAAGATTTGCCTTGTAAAAAAAAAGGTAAAAGCTAGATTAGATTGAGTTATTATGTTAGTACATACTGGCTTTCAAGGATACAGGAACAAACATGATAAAAGGTTCCTGCCATGAAGACTTAAAAAACTTAAATAAAAGGAGGTAAAAGAAAGATCCTTCTCAGTAAATGGTGTGTCAGAAATGAGTATTTGTGGGAAAGTGGTATATATTTACCTTCACCCAAGGTGTAATTCCCTGAACTGACACATTCATCTACTCCTCTGGACATTAACTTATTTTATGGTTTTGCCATAGACTTAAGTATTTTCTAACAAACTGAACTGTAACAGCAAGTGGTGAAGAACCRTGGGAAAGCTGTACTGTTGCTCACTGCACTGTATCTATTACATGAAAGAAGAGAGATTTTCAATCTCCCAAACTAAACACTTTTTATAAAACATTAAATTTACTTAAGGTTTCTATTGTTAGGTTTCTACTTCTCTGTAGTTCTAAAGGCTCCTAAACTTTGCTTTTTAATTCTCTCATTTTTTAAATCAAGTATAAAGGTAAAGTCTACCGAAGGATACAGTTACCACATCAGATAGTGTTAAGATCAGTGTTTAGACACCGCTTATGTCTTGCAGCCCTCGTGCAACTGCAGTCCAATGTCTCTAAGCACTGTGGTGCTCATGCACTAAATCACTCAAGCCCTGACACTGCCGAGGCGCTCGGAGCTCCCACTCACTCACAAATGACAGCAGTCTTACCCTGCAGTGAACACCAATAAACTTGTTGAGAACGTTCCTGCCAAATCAGACATCACACATGCATAAAATAAAAATAAGAAGCAAGAAGAAAGGCTTTCTGAAACAGGAGTTAATGAAATTCTCACTTAAGAGACAGACAACCCCACTGCATTTGATTTATAGAAAGTATTAAAGTTAAGACTCTTTGCACTTCTAGAGGATTCCGTTAACCAGAAAGTACTTGTTATTTAGGCAGACAACTTTCTCATTTCCCCCTCTTGGAGCTGTTCAGTTTGCTTTTAAAAAATTATTCAGCCAAAAAGCAAGCAATTGACTCCACTGGCCAATTCTTAGTCCACTCTTCTGTGAAGCCAGGGGGTCAAGTTCAAATTGCTCCTCCATTAGCTATTTAATCAATTATACAAATTGGCAAAGTTTCAAGATGAAAAAGTCACTCATTTCATTCCCAAATAACCATTCAGCCAGTCGTTAGGGCACACTTCTGGCCTGAAAGAGCCTATGAGTGAAGTTCTTTTTCCAGCTCAGAAGTACGGGTATGTTTTTCAAAAGGTCGCCCACCTAAACGGTAAATGCACTAATCCTGGGATTCTTGGGTATCAGTGAGCAGGCTGTTCTAATTATTTTGATGAAGAAGCAGGCCTAGCTTATGTGCTTTCTTTCAGGGAATAGCAGGCACCTTCCCCACTGCTCAAAGTAGATGACTTGAAGGTGCATGTTGTAGGTTTGCTACTGATCCATCACTCTTCCTTCTAGTTACTTGCCTTCAGCTTGCTGACTGCTCTGAATTCCACTCTCATGAGTCTTCCTACGCTTTGTATGGGAGCCTATGCGCCTAACTCAGGGTTAGAAAACATGCCACTATAAACAGCTTACCTGTTGGTTAAGCATTGCAATGTCTGGAAGCTGCATCCAGAAATAAGTTTGGGTACCAAAATGTAGAGCAATCCATTAGTTCACTTCCCGCCCACCCAGGAGATAAAATATCAATTTTTAAGTATTTAAGATCTGTGCACTGTCGCCCAGGAAGTTAAATGGCTCAGACTGGGCTGAGGACACCCTGCATACAGCACAGCACTATGTAAAGCCAGGACACTGAATGGGTGGTTAGGTGCAGAGGGGAATGCTAATCACAAAGCCTGATTCAAATTCCTTCAAGTCAGAAGTTATGTATCTTGCTTAGGATTTTACAGAAGTGCATCCATCCATCTGGGATTCAGATCCTGCTACTAAAGTAGACATAAAATATACATATATATTTTTCAAAACTGAATGAAGGACAAAAAAGAATAATTCTCTTCTTTTAAGATACAGGCAAAGGGGATACGTTAGTGTTCCACTAATAACACTGTGATTAGATTAGTTGTCCAAAATGTCAGAAGCCTAAATTTAGTTTTGCTAACTCTTTATTCTGGCCGTAGAATTGCAATCTATTACTCCCAGACACTAGTAAGAAATAAGACATTTGCCACACTTGTTGGAGCCAGGACACTACATGGTCAGAATTGGGGAATTAAAGATTTTTTTGTCCACACAGAAAGGATGAATGACTTTTTAGCCTAGTGCCTGAAGCAACTGCCCTGGGACAGGAAGCCTGGTTGCAGTTCTTAGTCCAAGAATTGGCAAGATGAAAAGATATATATAGTCCYGGGGATTCACACCAATGAAACTTTGACTAAATTTGAATTAGGATTTAGGCAACTGCTTGGCAAGGTGAAGCAGAGTAGGATTTGCTGTTAGGACCCTAGGAAACTACACTGTCATTTTGAGTTGGAGCAGTCGTGTGGCTTTGAAGTGAATCTCAATTACTGTACGTTGGTCTGGTTTGCAGAGCACTCCTGATGTGTGTGAACTAGATTTATTGTGAAAGCAACTAAACTGGGAGCTCTGCTTACAGTCTGTACCAAACGTACTCCAACCTGCAATGAGGACAAAAAGGTCTGAACTAATTAGTCTGTTGAACGGCTTCAGACTACATGCAGGGTAGTAACATTTGGTCCAAGACAACAAACTAAATCTAGACCAAGGTAAAACACACTAATCACGTATACTTTAAATATAGAGACCTCAGCACAAGCTGCTTTTATCTACTGATCTGCTCCTATCATGCTGAATTACTTGCTAATATAGAGAGCTACGTCCAAGTCACATTTTTTTCTGTCTAAAACTCTTAATGGATTTAGCTATAACTCTCTGTGTGAATTTTGACCTCAATCATCACAGATAATTGTGAGTGAATATTTCAAATTCCCTCTTTTTCTGGGACAAATAAAATGACTTTTCTATAATTAAAGAAGAAGTGACAATTTGGGAAATCATGCAAAGGAAAAGATGGAAAAAGAGAACAGCAGTAAAATTAATCTGAGGCATAAAAGAAACAAAGGCAGGAAGAAACCATCGCAGAAGCTAGGAAAGACCAATAATGACTAAGAGACTGGGAAAGAGAACAGGTGGTAGTGAAGTAGGAGGAAATACTGTTTTGAAACAATACTTTGTGAAAAGCTTAAAAAATATACATATCAGTAGACAGCACAGTTTGCTATCTAGACTGATAGTATCTTCAGGCTCTCAAGTCTACAAAAGCCCTTCCTCACTGTCACCGAAGTAGCCTGTGATTTTGACATATTACATTCCTTTCATGGCCTCAAATGTATTCTTCTTTTTTTTTTGGGGGGGGGGGAATATGTGCTGAAACACATTTAGGTTGTAGGAACAGACATGGCTAGAGCTGGGAACTGGCAACCTCCCGCTCCGGCTTTCATTTCTAGCTTTGCAACTCCGACCTTGAGAGAGGCGTAATTCTGCTATAKTTTTTTTCTACTTACCTGATAATGATAGATAATCCGTAACTATTACACAGCATTAGGCACTTACAAAAATGGGACACAAGTATCAAAATGACTTATTCCATAACAGCCCAGAGAAAGGAAGAAATGCTATCTGCATGGTAATGACAGCAAAAAGAATTACAAATTAGTCCAAGCCAACTATGTTCAAAAAAAATAGATAAATCCATAAATACACTACAGGAAATTTCTTCAATAACAAAAAACAAACAAACAAACAAAAAAAAACCCACACAAAAAAAAAAGAAAGGAGGATTTTAACTAGGTAGAATTCCTGAAGAGCCAAGCTGTTATTGTGGACTAGGAGGAAGGGGAGGGCAAATACTTGTTAAAAAAAAATGTCTATAGATATGTTTAAGACACAGTGATTCTATTCAGAAGATTAGATTATTGTTTAATATGTAGGAAATATCAACTTTTTGGTTTTGCTGTTTTCAGAATAGAAAGGTGATAAAATTGTGAAATTTCTCCTAAACAGAACTTGATATTTTCATATAGGTGTGAGTTTCATAACTGAACRTGCAACAGTCTCGTAACTTTTTTTTTTCTGTGTACGTTTTAGGTTTAAGGGAAAAGAGATTTTTGTTCCCCAGTGATTAACATCATGAACAAATATGGTAGCAAAATCATTACTCAGGAAAGTGAGTTACCTCTTCAGCTAGTCTCTTTTGCCTCATAACAAGACTGAGAGGACTGTGGTGATGTATAGTCTAATCAAATTTAGGCTTATTTGGAAGTGTCAGGAGGTAGATGTTGTGGCATGGAAGAACCTACTTAGATAACAGGTAGTCCCCAAGTTTCAGGTTCCACTTTGAAGACTGGCATATGTCTCCATATTTCATAAACACATCTTAGAAATGTTCAAAAATTAACTATACTGGTATCGTCTTTGGCTGTCCACTGAYTTACTTCACAGGTTTCAGCAACTGCTCCTTTCCATACACTGAATTGCACTTGACTCACCTGTACTGTGGTTTCTGCATACAGGCGCATACAAATCATTTTACTATTTATTTCAGTCATTACATGAAACTAAATTACTCCCAGGGCTAAGCCAAGTACTATCCGTTGTGTAAAACCTCACAAGCTCAGATTTCATTGCAGTGCTTCTCTGTTTCGCGCCAATGTGCAATCAGTCTGGAATCCTTTCACAATGACTATGAGACTCTCAGACTTAAACTTGCCTTGTCTGGGAAGAGCTAAAAAGCAGTGGTAACTCTTGTTGYCAATGTTTTTGTTTGTTTTGATTGCTTTAGCAATACAATATTCTCAGCTGCTTGCACTTCCCTACCCTAGGGCACCTTTGGGAAGTGGGCTCTTCATCTCACTGGGACCSTAGGTAAGTACACGTTATCTAACTCTGAGTGTTTGATTCCTTCCCCACACTCCTCATTTACAGCTCTAATACAAGCTATACTATTTCGTGTAGGATGTCAGCTGTCTCTTGGTCTAGGTGGTTGAGGCAAAGGCTGCTTGGGACAAGCATTCTCATTCACAACATGCCTCATCATTACAAGTTTTAGAATTAGCAAGTTTGTTATGCTCCAAATGCCATTTGCTGAAGATTACCCCATTTTCTTTCTTCATCCAGTTAAACAGTGTTGTTTAAAAACTCTTTTTTAAGTCTGGTAGTTTGCAAGAAACTAATTAGCTTTTGTATCAAAGCAAGCTTACTTTTTTTTATGCTTAAATGTTGGCCTTTAAACTACGGGTATTTAGACTTGCYGTATAATAGTCTAAAGCAAATAGCTTGTGAAAATTGTGTATTGCCAGATAAAATAAATCTTAAAATCAGCACAGCCTAGATTGATAGCTTCGGTTATTTAGCTGATAAATTTTATTCCAAGCATAACCATACAGGCAATAATAATTCCTTGCTTACTTTCTAAGTGTAATTGTATGTTCTCTCATTCCATTTAAATGCAATATTCAGCAATAGTGACCACAAAATATTTCCTATTTCAAATCCTTAATTTCAAAAGTTCATGATTTCCCACAATCCTTTCCCCCTAAGTCAAGATTTTCACTGCTTTGCCAAAAAAATGTCAAGGATCATGCTTCAGGAAATTGAATTAACTTTACTGAAGTATTGATTTGAAAGAAAACCTCAGAAATAAATATTCTAATAGTTTSTAATTTGTTAGGATACGTATTACAATATTTTTTAAGCCTGAGTTGAACATTTCAGTTAATCTAAAACAAATTGGGAAGAAATTTTGTTTTCTGAGGACTTCTAAATTAATGGCGTTGTTTCATTTCAGAAAGGAGACAACTTCAGCATATCAGAAACCTCTGAAATGTCACCCTGACAAGCGGAGGGAACTGATGTGTTCTTAAGCCTTTATGAGCTGGGTTCACCTTGTGGTGCCTGGCATGGTCTACTCACCACCTGCATCCATCTGTCCTCGGTTAGTAATCTACTCTTGGTACTGCTGCGGGTACATGACTTCCTAAAATGTGGTGACTCATCTGAAGATAGCCTTAAAACATACATGGAGTTAAAGCTGCTTAATTATTTAGAAGATAATTAAAAATATTTTGAACTCCTACCCAGTGTCTCCGTTTACCAAATGGGTGTAAAAGAGTTGCAGGAGGGATTATGAGGAAAGCTACACAAAAAAGTAAACAAGACACTTAGCGTATACTTTATCCTAAGTATGGGAAGACTTAAAGTAGTTTTCAAAAAGTAGTAGCAAAGTAGTTTAAAGACCATCAACTTTAATTGTAATTTAGGTAAATAAGAAGGACACTATGTATGAAATGACTGTTATTAATCTTGGACTGAATTTATGCTTTTATTTTCTTAAAGAATATTTAAGTACCACTCACTATTAACGTTAAAGCATGCTAATCAACAACAAAATATAAGCTTTATACAATTTAATACTACTTTTTGCAAATCTCAAAGTTTACATCTATGTAATTTGTTCCAAATTTTAATCTATGCCTTCTAAAATGATGAATGATGATTAATGCTTTAAAGTCATCATGATGCTTTGGGATGGAAATAGATATCCATTTAAAGTGCAAAAAGTATTTATAGATTGTTCCATTAGATGAGATACACAGAACAACAACAAAGGTGCTAGACAAAAACAAAATTTATAAAACATATTCTATATTTAAAAAAAGCCAATTCATTTGCTAAACAACAGAAATTGTTTTAAGGGAACCGATTGCTATTTGCTCGTTGGATCCAACAAAAGTTTAGATCTAATGGATCTCAGCTGCTCATTTCTAGTCTCACATTTCTACTCTTCTATTGGAAAGGGGGGAAAAAGGGTTTTCTGCAGTTTCAGTTCTGGAATATTTTCTTAACTTGAAAATACAGTAGCTGCTGTCCTGGATATAGTAAAAGGAAGAGTACATCTGCGGAAAAAACACTCGACATACRAACAGCTGGATTATCGCTTAAATACTCATTTTCATTGTTCAGCTGGCAACCTCTCCTAGTTCAGTAGCTTTACTTACTTTAGAGTTTCAAAAGGAAACATATTTTTAGATGCTGTTTTTATTTAGTTTAAATGAAGGTCATAGCAGGTTTAGGTTGTAGTCRTAATCACAATTACAGTTTTAATTTTAAGTATATTTATTTTCAAAAGAGTAATAGAGTTAATTTAAATAAAGTAACGCATTATACATAAAAATCTATTACAAATAATTGACTTTAATCTGTTATTTATTTCTTTTGTTTTCTGACATTTTCTATCATCAAGTGATAGATGTTAAGGGTGGAAAAAAGCCATTAGCGTTGCAATGCCTTAATTTTATCTAGGTATTGCTGTATATAGTTAAATCATTGTCTACTATCAGATCCAAAATGTAGCATTCATTGTGTGGTAAACAAATATAAACAAGTAAGAGGCTGGTTGCTTATGGATTAAATCTGTATTCCAGGACCAAACATCTCACAAGATGTAATTAATAGTCTCTTTACAAAATAAATAAATAAATAAAAAGGTATTTAGTGTGAAAGCTTTTTTAAAAACAAACAGAAAATATTTGTGCATTATTAATTCATTTCGCTGTGCTCTGGCTTGTGAAATACAATGACGTATTTCCAGTAAGATATCCTTGAAGGTCGTACTAAGCGTCTCAGGGGACTGGTAATCACATTTTTGGAGCCTTTCACCTCTAGTTCACTGATTCAAACACAGCCAACATGCAGTAGTGACGGAAAATCATTGCCATCTGAAAGCTGGTTTGTGGCCTGCGCGCAACGAAGTGGTTATTTCACTCCATTTCTTAGGGGATCCTGAAATGCACGCCGCGCTTCCGAAAGCGCCGGGAGTACGGAGCCCCCGGCAGGATCCGGGCAGCCCCCCGCAGAGCTGCCMCCGGGGCTGGCGTCTCTCTGGGTGGCAGCGGCCGAGACCAGCGAGGTCCCCGCGGGGATCCCGTTCCAGGTGGGCTTCCTCAGTGTGCTCACCTACGGACCAGGAAGGTCTCGGTGAGCAAACGTCTGCCCCCTCGCGAGCCCTGGGCCCTGTGCCGCGAAGCTGCGAGGAGCTGGCAGCTCCTCGTGGGCTGCCTCCCTTCCAGCCTCTCCAGCTGGTGGGTATCGACCGAGCTCCCACTGCTGCCAATCCGGCAGTTTTGGTTAGCATTAACCTAACTTAGTAGAAAAACAGCAGAAAGACACCACTTAGGATACTAAGTTTTGCCACGGGGAGAGTATATCCTCAGGCCCTTTTCTAAATGAAGAGGTATGTGCTCAGTCAGAAGCTGCTGTCGTCGTCGTCCTTTGTCAAGACCACAGCTAACATAATCTAGAAAACATCTCTGAAAACAATTTTCCCTATTAGCTACAAATTACCTCACTTCCTTGCTTCCCAGTGAAGTGTCCTTTATTATTTAATTTCCCTTACGTTCCTCTTCACCAGAGACATATCTCTTTTTAAGAAAATATACACATTTTTTTTCTCAACATTTAATACATCGGGTTATGAACTTCCTCTGAGGAAAAAAAGAAAAGTCTCTCTTCATTAACCATTAAATATAAAGTAGGGAAATTAAAACATCCAGATGTCATGTCAGCTATATACATTGTCTTCTATGATGTCACATTTGATTTTCTTATTTTATCACTTTGACAGCATCGTATTAAAATTTTGATTGCACAATGGCACAGTACAACTCTTGAATTATTCAGTTTATGAGTGCACTCTAACAGGAAGACTATTTTGTATTTCTTGCCATTTCTGGAAAACTGACATTTAAAAAAATGTAAAAGGAAAGGGAAAATGATCACTAATAACTAATTAATAAGTTGAGCTCAGCAAAAGTAACCTCATTTCAGTAGAGTATCACACAGATTAAAGCTGGATTAAATATAACACACAACGTATTTGAAAAGTCATTTGAACTGTAATTCTCAGAATGACATTTCGGCCCCAGCAAAATCAATGGCAAAATTCTAATTCATTTTCAGTGGAGCCAGGACTTCCTTCAAACTGAGAAAACCATACATTTACAATATGTTTTTAGTAACTAGCTGTCAAAGTTCTTGTAGTATCCAATTAGATTATCTTTGCCCATTCTTTCTTCTACAATTCAGTCTAGACCTAATGCTTACTGAAGTCAATGGGACTCCACTGTTGGACCCCCATAAGGGTTTGATCAGACTCTTCAAGTTAGAACTTTTTGTAAAAATTTTCCCATATTTTTTCAGGTTATTCATTGTGTAATTTCCAACAAAGACTGAACTCTGCCAGCTTTCTTTCTTGTTTCAGTTTTACCTTGGTCTAATGTGAAACAAGTTAAATCTGTAATTTGTATCAAATAACATCAGCTGTAACCCTTTTCAGAGTGACCAAATTTGTCTTTTTTTCATTATAATTTAGGGTTATTTTTAAATCACTAAGGGTATTTTTAAATCACTAAAGTTGGAAACATCTGCTCTCCAGCCTGATTAAATTCAGCTAGTCCTTTCATATCTGAACCGTAAAATAAATAATGTCATTTTAAGAAACCTGCTATTCCTACAACCTAAAATGAAATTTTAGTGGTATCAGGTGTGAAAGTATCATTCAAAGGCAAACCCCTTTTCCAGTAAACAGGACTATTATTTACCTCGTAGGGTCCAATAAAACATACTATAACTGTACATATATTTTTCTTTCTTACATGAATTATTTCAGCTGAGCTGTCAGGGTAGGTAAGAACAGTAGGCTTGAGTCCAGCTCAGAATGGTTAAGGCTTAGAATATTCCATCAAATAAATCATTCCATCTATAGTAACAAGGGAAAACATGAATGATCTTTCCACATCCCCATTCCACAAAGACAGTTAGCAGAAATGTGTCTTTGGTTTTGCTCACAGTAACGTCTGTGGAGAACGTCCTACTGATTTAACTGAGATCAGAATTGTGACCACAGTGATATCAAGAAACGTCTTGTATTCCCTCTGAAATTTCTGAGGTTTATTCAAGAGTTTACTTTGTCGTTAAAAGAATATATCTTGGTGTTCCTCACCTCTCTTCTAACATCATCGCTTTATTCCAATTTCAGGACAACAAGATCGTTCTATTTTCATTACAAACAATGAAAGCTGTTTATGGGTCATTTACATTATTTTAGTTCATCTATTTAACTTGAATCTAGTCTGTTTCAACACCTGAATCATATGGGCACAGCATTTTTTTCATTCATAAGCACAACGTTACACACTTGTGTCTCTTTTCTGCTGATAAGCAAACATTTCAAAATGTACTATTTGAAAAAAGGTATCACAATTGAGTAATATTTCATTTGGCAGTATCAGTATCAGCCTGTAAATATCCTTCCAGAAGTAAAAAATGCAAGTGCTTTAAGGACCAAATCCTGGAGTTCTTATCGTTTACTGCTCAACGTCTACTCAGGCAGACTCAGTCAAAGTCAAAGAAAGGCACCTATACAAGTGCAGAGTAAAAACTGACAGATAATACAGACCTCTAGCTAGCCCATCCTAATCAAAGGTTTATAGTTTAAACACTATTTCCAGAAAATACTACTGGCTAAACTGAAATCAGAATTTCCTTTTTAACTCTTTGTGTTCTGAATGTGAACAAGCTGAGATACTGGAGTAACCATTATTAGTGATAGAGGAGCTTACTTCCATTATAGCGTTTAAATATTATTGTTTAAGTTCTCCATCAGCCTCTTCACCTACAACAGTTAAGATGTGATGAAACCTTGCTCGTGACTCCTATAAATTCTCTTCTGCATTGAAAAAGAAAATTTACCATCAAGTAAATTGTGCAGAAATTCTAAATCTGTATCTATAAATCTACAAGATACAGTATGCAGAACTGCCAGAATCCCTTTTCCTAGTATAATCCAGAACTAAGGAGTCCTCTATAACTGAGACAGAATGCTAGGAAAAAAGTACAAGTGAAACACTTGAAAAAAGCCTGCGAAATCAACCAAAAACTCCAACAAAAATCAACAGAAAGCAAGAAAAGAAAGAAGAAAAGAAGAAAAAAAAGACATGTTTCCTCCCAGCCTCCTTCAGTCTTAAGTGTTATCACAGCACCAGCTTCTGGAGAAGGGAGCAAAGATTTATCGTGAATCTTATATTCATACTTGTTGGCTATTTGGCAAAGAGGCAAGAGATTGTTCTTTTTAAAAAGAAAAAAAAAAGAAAAAGCAATTTCCAGATCTTTTAACATTATTCTGAGCCAGCGATGCTAAAGAAAAGAAGGGGGAAGCGCTGCTGCCATAACAACCCTTCGGCAGGGAACTATTGGGATACAGAGTTACTACACTACCTACAACCAACCGTGTGCATCCTGACACACAAAACCCGCAAACGCTTCCCAGCCCCAGCATCCTACGGTGCGCACTCGCCGCTCTGCGCGGCGACAGCAAGACAAACACAGACTCCTTTTCTCCCCCCCCCCCTCCGAGCCTCTCTTTAATGTATTTACTTGGGGAGGGGGGTGGGGGAAGAGGTGTAGGAAAAGTCCCTCCGCCGCCCCGGCCCCGCTCGCTGCGCAGAGCCGCGGCTGCCCCGCGGCAAGGGCCGCGCTGCGCTGCGCTGCGCCCGGCGGCCGCGGCCCCGAGGAGGGGGACGGGGACGGGCACCGGGACCCTCTCCGCACCCCGGGGGCGATCCCGGGGGGGGGGGCGCAGCCGACGCTGGGGGGGGGGGGGCCCCCCACCCCCCCCCCCCCGAAAGGGTCCTTACAAAAGTTCAGGCGCTGCTCCCTGCCCCCGAGCCGCCCCGGGCAGGGCGAGGAGCGGGGGGAGGGTGCGCGGGATGGCGGGGGAGGGGGGAGCAGAGGCTCCTGGCCCCCTTTGGGGAGGGGGCTGGCGGTGCGTGTGTGTGTGCGCGCCCTGCTGCCGGCGAGACCCCCGTGGGAGCGGGCAGCGGTGCCGCGGGTGGGGGTAGGGGGCCGGGGGACCCTCCGCGGCCGGGGCCGGGGCCTCCCCCGCGGGCCGCTCCGGGAGGGGAGGCGGGGGGCGGGCCCGGCAGGTGCTATTTTGGGGCGGGGAGGACGGAGGAGGTGGAAGTGGTGGTTGGGGGGTGGG
>NW_028186536.1:306932-353546 GCF_003343005.1 Rhea americana
CCCGGCCCCGGCCCCGGCCCCGCCGGGAAGGGCACTCGGCTCCTCTGAAGGGCGGGGGGTCGCCGACCCCCCTCTTCACCCGCCCCCCCTCCGCTGCCCCGAGGGGAAAAGGGGGCATCGCTCATCGCGCTCGCCCCTCTCTTCCTTTCTTCATTCTGTTTTTTTCCACCCGGTAGGAAAACATAAAACCGTGTTGTGGCAGGAAAAAAAAATAAATAAAAAGGTGGTAAACAACAGCAAAACATATAGCGTATAATAATTATTGACTGCATGAGAAATAAGCCGTATGCCGGAATAGCTCTTAAAAGCAGTCTTTCAAGCCTATCCCTGAAAGCCCTGAAGGGCTTTCCAAATGTTTATTTTGGGTGAAGAGTAATTATTTTAACATTAAAAATAAAAGAAACAGCAACTCAAAGTGCATTGTGTAAACAAGAGAACTATAAATCAAGTGTGTCAAATAAACAAGCACACCAAAAGCTGGCTATCAACTCTTTATCCTTGCTCTGAACTCTCCCCACATTATATAATGTTGATAAACTGCTGCAAGCACATTTGGRGAAAAGATACAGTGGTGATGAAAACCCAGCAATATTTATTAGAGTGCATTAGTATCCTTACCTGCCAAGTAGTTGTTTCAGAGGTTCATCTGCACGCCTCTCATCAGTCCTGCAAGTAAACAATTTACTAGATGCTCAGCACAGACATATGATTCTCCAGTGCCAGWGTCTCTGTCCTAGATGTTTCTGAATTGCTTATGGTTTATTAACTTACTATGCTCTTCTGCACTGCCTTGTACCAAGAGCTGTGCAGGTATCAGTAGCTCCCACTTGTGAAGCCAGAGAAGAGAGAGATTGGGTAGATTTCCACATAGCTCCACATTTCAAACTGCTGATTTGCTGTAAAGGCACCAGTCGCTTGAAGAATTGGTCTGTCTTCTAACAGGTTTATTCCRAAGAGAGGCCTGACCCAAAGTTCACTGAAGACAATAGGAATATTTCTATAACCATGGTGGGAATTGATTCAAACCACTCTGAGCTCACTCTTGGCATGGAGGTATTTCTGAGTGCCACTATTCTTCAAAGCTAGTAAAAGCTCCCGGGGAGGTGGGGGGGGGAGAGGGAGGAGGTAGGAAGGGCAGAAAAAATAAGAAACAATTATTAAGATGTGCCTCTTTTTCATAKAGACAGAAAGTGAGGGACCTGCTTCTGCTTCCTTACAGCTAAAGGCAAAAAATGGGATTTGGAAAGCAGGTTACAGCCCAAGCTTAGAGTATGTCCTCCTGTATCCATAGGTTCAACCATGTAGTGCAACCACTGAATATGGTAGGCAAAGGCGGGCAGGGGGGGGGAGGAAGGGAAGAAGGGACGTTGCAAAATAATTAGGTCCAAATTTGGACATCTGTAAAGTCACTGGGAACTGAACTTGACCTTTCATTCCAAACCGTAGCTATTCACAGGGAAATTCTCAGCAAATCAGTGTTTTTCTCTCTTCTTGTCTCAGGCTCTGACTTCTATTTGCTTTGATTTGCAGGTTTYACTTCTTTCCCCTCTACTGGTCCCCCCATAACCTTCATTAGGTTGATTTAGACCAAGGCCTCTCACTCTCCCACTTTCTCCAGAAAGGCTGTTAATGCTATAAACAGACAGATGCGAGTAGTCAGGGAAGGGAAGGCAAACCAGGGGGAAAAGAGAAAGCTTCTCACTCTTCTTGGAGCTCTGTATAGATAATTATATTTTTGAGCAAGAACTTATCTAAAGTGAGTGTCACAGACATTGGATTATAGTGAGTTAACATTTTGCCTCTCTCTCTTGCTCAGTGACTGTTAGTTCTGTAGTTCAGTGGCTGCTTACTGATGAATGGCTCCAATATGGGCAATTGAGAGCCCTGAAATACTAGCCTGGTGGCTAGAGTGCTTTGCTCAGAAAGGGGAGACTGAGGGTCAAGATCTCTGTCTCTGAGGTTCAGAATAGGGAATGAACCAYCAGGGTACTGCGTGTTCTCAGGTGAATGACTTTAGCCCTTTCCTAACTGACCACAAATTTAGTCTGAGTCAAAGCAAGCACATATATAGAAAAGTTTTCCTTCACCAAGAGTATTTTTCAGAAATTTGTCAGTTATTCAGGAAATTCCAAGGCTCTGTTTGAACTCTTGTAGATTCTTGTGCATTCTGTGTATATATGTGCTTTACATATTACTGTTATTTTCTAAACAAGGATTTACAGAAGAGTTGCTCTCAGAAACTGTTTTTCATATTAAACCAGCATTTCATTTATGAAGAACACAACCATTAACCCTTGCTTTTCATTATCATTGCTGTGAACTGGGTTCTTGGAATACAAGGCAGCATCTCTTTTACAAATCCCTTATATGAGAGAAATAAACATTTTTTTTTCCGTTGGAGAGAAAATTTAGCCTTTTGTGATTATACTATTGCTACATAAATTGCCTTTGCCAAAAATGGCTGCTGAGCTTTCTACCTTAGGCTGGAAATAGCTGTGTTTCTTTTTTTGAGGACTCCAAAATGTTTTCAGAGAACACAGTTTGATAAAAGGTCTCATTCATATCGTGGAAAACACATGGACATTGCAAGAAGTTTTAAAAATAAAGAAGCATAGATACAGATTGATTGTTTTAAGTAGGATTTTAAAGGTAAAAAAAAAAACATGATTTGGACATTTATGTCAGATAAGTTTTAAACTAAGAATGTAGTTCAGCAAAAATTTAAGCACTTAGTAAAAATCTGCATACAGTACTAAAATGTACATTGTTGCCCTCATGTGAGTTATATAGACATACCAATGTTTGCAGGAACAGGGCCACTTTTTTCATTTGCATTCATTTCAGAGAGCCCAGAGTCCATGGGAGTCCTATGCACATTTTCCTATTTATAATTG
This sequence comes from Rhea americana, assembly GCF_003343005.1. Taxonomy (NCBI): domain Eukaryota; kingdom Metazoa; phylum Chordata; class Aves; order Rheiformes; family Rheidae; genus Rhea; species Rhea americana. The sequence goes on from NW_028186536.1 coordinate 309,827, forward strand.
ATTGTTGGCCTGGGGGTTAACTGCATCATTTAAAAATCTATCATCCTTTGGCATACTGTTTGTGACATTCATTAGTTATGGCTTGCCTTAAACTTGGCCCTCATCCTGCAACTGCCTTGACTAACGCCGGTACCTGTTGCTGTGCAATGAGCCTTAGTGACCTTGAAGAGTGCAGTGGCCCATKGCAGTTTTCATGGCTGTGGGATGGGGAATAGGATGCTAGATCCGGACAGGAACCATGTTTGTGCAGTGAGGCTCCAACACAGGATCGGGGTGTGAATAAGATAAAATRTTGCTGATGTTTGAATCTGAGAAAGAACTGCGCATTCTTAGTTTTTACTTTTTCACGGTAAGTTCAACATGTTTGATATCTGAGAGGTTAAGTTTCCATTCTTAGACATATTTGAAGCATCYTGTAATGCCTCTATTTAAAAGACCTTCCCCACACACTACTTTTAAAAATACCTTCTGTGTTGGAATTAAGCTAGTATGCCTTATTAAAGCTTTGGTTTATTCACAGAACATTTTATTTGCTCAATATGTTTTATCAAGGTAAAATAAAGATTATGTAATCTATAGTAAATGAAATCAGCCTTTTTGTGCATGTGTGTGTGTGTGTGGTGCCATTTTTATTGCCAAATAGCAATTTCATACTACACAAGACAATCGGCTTTAAAAATAAATGCTTTTGCACTACAGTTTATAGGATTGATCCTGAAAAGTGTTTTGCYTTTGCAAGCCAGGATACTGCAAGGACTTGACTGATGAACCTGAAGCTGTCCGGGGTGATTTTATATCAGCATGTATAAGAGACGCATACTRTGCTGAATCCAGGCCTCAGGTTCCACTGAACTGAAAGGACAGCTGTGAAGTGTGCAGCTTCTCTAATTAAATGAAGAACTTTACTGTTAAGTTTATATGAGCTGCTGATAAAAGCGAGAAAGTATAGGAGGAGAAATGGAATACCACTTTTCCATTAGAGAAACAATTTAGGAGAGGTTAGATATCATCAGAAACCAAACATGCAGACGTTGGTATAACTTTCTTCCTATTTTCATAAAATGTAAAAGGGACAAATAATTGAACTGGAGAACTTTAATATACTTACAGATTCTCATAATATGCAGTAAATCTTTACAGTTCTGCTCTCCAAGGAGATTCTTGAGTAAATAATAATGACTTTGGTCTCTTGGATAAATGAAGATGGATGTACTGAGAAAAATCTAATTATGGATTTCTCCTGCCTTGACTCCTATCTTGTGTACTGTATTATATTGTTGATACTTCATATCTATTCCAGCAGTGGTGTACTAAATTGAAGCTTAATGCAGAAAAAAAGGAGCATAAACATGTCAACAGATCTGTTTCTTTAATATTTCAGTATCAAATCTGATGATTTTGGAAATAAAGAATGCACCCTTTTTGAGCATTGGCTAGTACTATAGAGTCAATAAAACTAAGCTGCAGACTCTAGTCTTTTTTTGTCTATCATCAACAGAATTGTCTACTAAGGGCCATGTCTTCAGTAGGAATGATTTAGAGATATTCCTGTAATAGGGTACTATAGCAGCAATTCATTCCTTGTAAGGATACAGCTCATATTCTGAAAGCTATATGGTGCATACTTTGACTAATTACCTCTGGGTAAAACAAGCTAAACAGCTAAAAGATCTCTCTCTCTCTCTCTCTCTTTTTTTTTTTTTTTAATGCAAGTGTGTTTGTAGTAGGAACTTCTTGAACACAATTTTGTGTCAGTGGCTCACAAAACTATGCAGGCAGAAGTTCTTGATGTGGGCAGAGCTTAATTTCAGATTGATACAGATAGCAGAATATCAGAAATATTATTGAGTGCATTACTGGAAGGAGATATCTGAGGACCCAACTTGTCTGGCAGCTTTTTCTGCTAGCACTGAGGGAAATAGAAATACTCCCCTTTGATGTGAGAGCCCAGCCTGGCTGTGCAGAGCTTATAATTATAATGAATGTGGTTTCTATTTGGAACATGGTTCTGTGTATATGAGATAGAACTAATGGAGAAAACCAAAATATTAAACTCTATAGTAACCCTTTTWACAGTGTCCTTTCAGGGTCATATTAAGTTTTAAAAGTCTTTTCATCCATGTGTGAGTTAATCCTGCATTCTCTCTGAGTGTTTTCCTTTGCATCCATTCCAACTGTTAGTGATTAAYTGTAGACCTGTCTCTTTGTTTCGAGCTCCTCTGTACATTCCCGGTCTTATTCATTTGCCTGGAAGGACCATAAGCTGTTTGGTGTCACATACTATGTTTCGTCCTGGCATTTTGCAGTATCTAGGATAATGGAGTCTTGGTCCATCAGTACTGCTCCAAATAATGACTAGTAATAATGATAATGTAGGCAGCTCTAAATCCCGTATTCACATAGGCTAGACAGCTCAGAGATGTGAAAAGCCTCAAACTCCTTTTGATGTTGGAAAAATATGCAACAGAGTGGGAAGCAGCCATGAAAAGTTTGTGTATGCAGACAAGATGTAGTTGGTAGTCAGCACAGGGATATGAGAAGCTGCCTTCATGCCAACTGCAGGAGACGTGGTGAAAAAAGTCACTTAGGGTTTTGGAAATTTCCACCTCAAGCGTGTATACAGTCAAAGGTTTTCATTCCAGTTAATGATAAATTAATCCACATATCTTCTTTTACAAATTTGCAGTGCAAGGAGAATACTTCTAATTGTTTATGCTGGCTGAACTTAAAAGTAAAATATATATCACTCTTATACTTTATGAATCATTGTGGAAACAGTAGTCACAAGATACATTTGCATGCTTACAGACCAAAATTTCTAAGGAAGTACATTCAGAAAACTTTCAGCTGTTTGGTTAGGGTATGAGATTGAAGAACAAATAGGACAATTATAGTTGTTTCCACAAAGTTCCATTGGTTTGAGTAAAATCCATAGAATAATTAATATATTTTGAGTACACCCACACAACAGAATTCTGTTGGTGCGTTCAGAACACAATTAATCACACTGGATGTCAATATTCACAAAGTCCAGTTTAATTTACATTCTGAGAAAACACTTTGTGAAAACCTAGCAGCTATTACTAAATCTAAACCCGGAAGATTAATCTGATACTCCAGATTACAGTCAGAAGGGCAACTTTAATCTGTAGCATGAATCATGGTATTGATTAGTGCTATAAATTGGTTTAACAAGATTTGTCAGTATTGAGATTTCAGTCTAAATATCYTTTAAAATTAAAAAATACTAATTTGAGTAATTAGTGTTGTTGTGACTGTAGCGGTCTAAGAATATACAAAAAGTAGTGTCTGAGGAGAAAGGTAATATCTCCTGCTAAACTAGCTGGTATATTTGGAAAAAGAGGCATACAGTCTGCCCATCCTGCCTCCACTGTGTTGTCTTGTCTTTATTTGAATAAAAGTGAATCTGTACTACAGAATATGAATAACAAGTGGCAAGATCAGATCCTGTCATATTCTTGCTAAATGTCTAACTAAATAACTGATTACAGATAGATCACGGTCTGGATACTACTGTCTGGATTCACACAAACTATAAATTCTTCTCTGCAATTTTATTCATAGGAAAAAACAATAAATATGTGCTTTTTTGTAGCACTAGAGTTTCAGCTCAGCTAGCACATGAAACTTCTCTTCCTCCTCTTTCAATTGCTACAGTCTCAATTATGATTATTCTTAACGAGTTGAAATTTCTCAGAGCTGGTGTCCAATATGAACTGTTTTGTTTTATATTAAGGCTCTCTAGCTATCTTTTACGCTACACTGGAATTATACAGGCATACAAATGATGGCAGTTCCTTCAAAATTAATGACATACTTTTATTTATACATTTATTTATCTGTTTAACACTGAAAAAACAGTTATAAAAATTAATCTTATTGTCTATATTATCCTTGATGAGGAATACAGTTTCTGGAACATCTAAAACCTCCACTTTGAAATAATGACATTGAAAGCAAATAAAAAGAATTGCAAACAAAATCAAAAAACAGAATTGCTATTCTATATACCAAAATGCAAAAAGGTTTTCACATTATAATTGTTGTTTGCTCTTTCCTTCTTCTCTGATCTGTTTATTATCTAATTTACATCAGAGAGAAGTCTGGGACAGTGTTTTCATCTGTATTCATTAAGCAGCAATGCAGATTTGCGATGTTGTAAAAATGACCCATAATAATTACTTGTCATTAATTTTCCTGAACAAAAAGGGCAAACTATTTACCCCGAAGTTAGCTGCTGAATGTTTAGTTCAGTGGCTGGACGCTGTACATCTGGTGGGCTGTGCCTGTCTTTGGTTAGTCTCGAAAGGCTGCCAAGAACCGATGAATCCATCCGAGGTCCAGAAGAGACTCACTCCACTGACCTACTCTGGATGCCTGCGTATCACCCGACAGGTAATCTGACCCACTAGTTCTTCTGCAAGAAGGAATTATTCTTCCCTTCTGCTATCTAGCACCRAAATTTATTGTCTGAATCGTATCTTTTGGAAAGGCATTCAGTGTTGAATTAAGGACTCAYTTATGATTAATTTGCCACTTCTCTTAGTAAGCAGCACCAATGATTAATTACCCCCATTAAAAAATTGTAWCTTCTTCCTAATTTGTACTTTTTTGTCTTTAGCTTATCGAGGAACTGAATCTTGTTATGCTGTTGTTTGTCAGATTAAAGTGTCCCAAAGGTCAAATATCCTCCTATTTAGATCCTTATGAACCACGTTCAAGTYGCCTTTTAACCTTGTGTTTAATACACTAAATGTGAATGAGGAGAGCAGATCTAATAGCGAGTMTCCCAAGGTATTGAAGTTTCTCTTTGGTTCAGATAACAATGTGGAATTTGAAAGAATGTCTTTAGGGTGCCTGTATATATATGTATGTATATGTATATATGTATGTATATACATATATACATATACATACATATATACATATACATACACACATATATATATAAAAACTTATATCACACATTCTTAAAAAAAGAAGAAAACTGCAGATACCCTCCCTCAAAATCCTCTCAGTGAATGTTAATGCATATTACTATATGCATTTACTTACTTCAGTTACTTACTATAGCTTCTTATTATCTTTTTTTTTTAAAAAAAACGTAAGGCCATATGTTTCTATGGCATAGGTGTCAAGCAGAAAACAAATAAGATATACTTATGTATAAATGTTCTGCAAGATCTTTTGTGCATGACTAGGCAGTACATTGGCATCTACAATTGCTGAAAAACAACAATTTGTAACCAAAAAGAAAAAAGACAATGTGGCTGAATGGGAAAATAGCCCAAACTGGTTCAAGTGTTTAACTTATACAAGGTYGAATTAGCCTACTTACATCCATTCACTATAATGCCTTCTTTAATTATATGTTCACAGGCCTGATTATCCTGACTAGTTGTAACTTAAGCAGTATTTTACCTACATTATCCAAACACTGAACTGTGGTGTAAATCTGCACGTGATCAKATGCTAAAAATTTTCAGTATCTTTCTCATTCATTTTTTCTGAAATCTTCAAAGTCATTAGTTCAGTATCTCTTCCTGACAGCCCTGTGACACAAGATAGTATTATTATTCTATTTTTAAGTTAGGGGAACTGAAACACACAGTGATTTAGACCAACACTGTCGAAAATATCAATTCATTTCAACTGTCAACTTTCAGATACGTGGAGCTAGGTTTTTGGAAACCAGAAATTCAGGTAGGCAAACTAGTCTAGGAGATGATTAGCCTGAGGAGATGATAACTCCTTTTTATGAGTGTTGGGCACCTAACTTCCCAGGTCCTTTAAAAAATCCCTGTAAGCATGATTTTTGAAATTTTTAGTGTCTAAATATGTTCAAAAATGTGGTCTTTAGTGGCCTTATTTTCAGAATACTTCAGATTATTAAAATACTTTGAATATCCCKAGCATAGCTCCAGTCCACTTCATTTGCAGATGTGAGCACTCATTAATTTTACAAATTAGACCCCACGACTAGTATTGAACATTTATGAAGGTTCTTTTTTCTTACTTATCTTCCAGTCTCGTTCAACCCCCTAACCCATTTTTTTCTCCAGTCACTATATGTTATTCTTTATTTTACTCCTGTACTCCTGGTCAGCTGTTGTCTCTCCTGGCACTCCCATACCTGCCTCTCTTCCTTCCATTCCCTTCTGTTGTCTTTATGCTCTGGGTTCAAATGCTTACTGTAATCTGTAAAATCTATATTCCCTTATAGCACAACAAGGATACCTCACATTGGAAGTGAATGAACATGTCTTAGAGTCTAGAATTATTTCCTATTGTTACCTAGAACCAGCATGTCACCTCCACATAATCTTTGCAGCTCTCTGGAAAAGAAAAGGTCAAGTCTGCCTGAGTTAAGGACACCTTAAGGTTTTTTTCTTGCCATTTAGATATTCAGGAATTGATGACATCAAGCCTGCTCTTGCTCAGTCCTCCGGGGTGTATTCTAAGCTCAGCTCTTTTCAGTCACAATGGTAAATTAGAGTGAGAGTTAGAGGATTCATTCCAGCTAATTTAAGCACTAAACTAAGTCATTCAATATAGGAGTCAAATCATTCTAGATTTCATCCATAATCAATAATGATAGATAGGTACTTCTAAAGAGGCAACATCTCTTTATTCCCTTGACTATAGAGGGAGATAAGGGATCCTGCAGTAGCATCACTCTCTGAGTCTTGTAATTGGCAATGGTGATGTACCYCATGTGTCAAACAAAGAAATTATTGTTAGTCTAATTATAGCATTAATCATCTAGTCAAAATGTAGCAAACAGTTGTTATTATTATTAGTCCAGTTACAATGCAGTTGTATCACTCACATTCGAAATTACTTATTTAATAGAAAAAAAAATAACATTCTGCATTCCACTGCTCCTCTGGGTCCTAAAACAGTTGGGTTTGAACAGGGTGTGTGTGTGTGTGTGTGTGTGTGTGTGTGTGTGTGTGTGTGTGTGTGTGTGTCGAGTTCCCTCAAGCTGTCAGCGTTCCAGGTCCTTAACCAGGAGGAATGTGACACTGATGTTGATGCTTTCTTCCTCCTCACCCAAGGGTCTATTTGGGGCTATTTCTGTTTTCCAGCACAGTCTACACCTAGYTCTTTCTTGTTTGATCTGCAGTTATACATGACTTCTGAATTTACTTTATATGGTGTGCATTACTTATGTCACATATTTGTTTCTTTGTTCTCTAGGTGACTCCTAAAATCAGTTTCATCTAGCTCCAGGTGTTGCATTCCTTTACAATTTGGTTATTTCTTTACARAGGTAAATTTGTGCATAGTCCTGAAGTGTCTGGACTTGAGCCCATACTCTCAAGATCTTGCTAGCATCCCACACTTGTGTTTTAGCACACCACAGTATTATTCTAAGGTCATAGGTAGTTCATTCTACATAGATTAACTACTAGAAAAGCTATCTGTTACCAGGATTTATTACAAGAAATATATCAACTTTATGATAGCAATAGGTATTGCAGTACAACATCATACAAACCTAAGCAAGACTAAAACAAATTAGGTAATGACCACCTGCCCATTGCAGTCAGTCAAGAAAGCTAAAACAAAATTTGATGAAATAAAGAACAGTCTGGCTAGCCCCAGTCCTTGCAATTACTAAAAAGCCTGTAGCCTTTTCCATAATCGTTACTGCATTTACTGGGCTACAGAGTTATACTAGTTACCTCACCTGAGAACTTAAAGCTAGAGGATATGAATCTAAGCTTTGGAAATCAAGTTACAGTCATGTTATTACCAGCAGTATGGAGCAAAACACTGGATTTCTGCTCCTTTATACAACAGCTTCAGAGTTCTTTGGGAAGCATCATTCATCAAATCAAAAATGACTTGAAGCCCTAAAGGAATAATGAGTTTTCCAACTGTTTCATTTTTAATGTTGAAAAATTTCCAATGAATATTCAAGAATAAAAATTCCTACTCTCGAGGTTACAGGATAGAATTAGTATCCTATCAACTAGACAATTCTTCTTCTTCTTCCTATTCTTTTTCCTCTTGTTGTTGTTGTTCTCCTTCTTCTACTCCTATTTCTTCTTTGTTATTATTTAGAGTCTTAATTCTAAATTAGTTACTTAAAAAATGACTCAGTTGGCTAATGATGGCCCAAGGCCTGCTATAAATCGATGTTGGACAATGAAGCTAAGACAGGATTTTGTACTAGGCAGCTTGCTGGGTGGAGTGTTAGCTGTGTCAGTTCATCTGGCTCCAAGTTTGCATGTGGTCCATAATAACAGTGGCCTGAACCTCTGCTGTCACTGTGAGGAGGGAAACTGCGCAAGAACTGTGCAAGAGATGTGGGGCACCAACATTTTGCCTCTACCTTGCAGAATGTGATTTGCAGCATCARTGTTTCTGGGTGTAGTGTTGTCCAAGCTCCATGTGCAGTGGAGCAGAAGTTTTCCCTTTTGGTGTTCATTTCTGGCATGCTGAGGGTATTCCARTACCAGAAAATGTCTGCAGTCAGGAGACATGGCCATGAAGATGCTGGTGGGGCACTTTGACAAAGCAGTTTTGCTGCAGCTAGAAAAAGTCARTGATGCTCAAGGATAAGATCCAGGTCTTTGGACTTCCAGCCAAACCATTAAGCAAGACAATAAAATGAAAATGCATCATGGTTTTAAAATGTCATGGAATTAGATTCTAAGCCCAGATTCACAACAGTACCTTCTGTTGAAGTCATTGGGAGTTGCCTATCTATATCCAGAGGCAGAAATTGGTCTTTAATAGTAATTAAATGACTCTTGTTTATTGCCATCAGTTGATTAGTGCGGTGAATTGATGCAACCTGTGGGAAACCTCTCAGCAGGCACTGCAAAGCACTCTGTAAAATGTCTATGTATTTCAAATCTTGCAAGCCTGCAAAACCCCTGAGGATTGTACAGTCCCTAGCAAAGCATTGAGCTAGGATCAAACACTTTATAGCTGATGGCATTGACTGCAAACTATGTTATACTGTAACAGCATACAATTCATGTAACATATGCTGCTCCTGAGTAATGAACAGATATTGCAAAAACCATACAGAAATGTTAAAAAAAAATACTTGCTTTTAACATTTGTCATACCRATAACAGAAAGCTATCTCAGAAGTTAAGGCCTGCAACTGAAAAATAATACTTTGGCTTACATCGTAGCGTTAAAGCAGTATTTAAAATAGACATTTATTATCAAGTAGCTATTTTAAGTCCTAAGGAATGTGTTGCAAAACTTTAGGTATAGAGGATTTAGAAATCCAAGATAATTATTCAGTGCATGTCTCTTAYATGTGTTCTTATGAGGAGAAAGAGGCATCTCCTTGGAATTTCTTGTTTTTTTTGAGGATTGAAAGATCTTATTTTCTCAATTTAACATATTTTAATAAAAAATATTCGTACTACAAGTGAAGCACTAATTAAAATAGCCTAGATTCTTAGCTGATGATAGCAAAAGAATGCTTTCTGGCACATTTTAGAAAATGCAGACTGGTGTTTGTGTCAAAGAAGGCTGCTAATCTACATTCATCTAGCGTTATCTGTTCTTTGTGAGGTCTCTTTGGATACTTCTGCTCRTTGTATGGTATTCAGTTAACAATCAAATCCCTTTACTCAGGTAGAAGTCCAYCATTTTACCACAGAACAATGATGCACTAAATGAAGATCCACCTTAGTCAGAAGGACATTGTTCTGCTTAGGTCTGCTCTGTTCCACTAACAGGCTAAATAATGAGCAGGCATTTCTGGTACAAAAATCATCTGGGTTATATTACTTCAGGCTCATCTAAGGTTTGATRCTCTTTCCTTGGCATTTCCTAATGGCTTATTGCATGGTTCCCTATCTGGGGTATAGTCAAGCAAATGACTTGTTTGCTTGATTTGAAATTACCATAAATATATTCCCTTAGAGGTTATGAGGTCCCATTACCAACTATAACACATCAAGAGCCATGGATGGAGGTGAGGGAGGGTAGTATTTTTGCTGATTCGTGAGACTAGAGATGATTTTGAGATTCAAACATTTGTAATTTAGTTCCTAAACCATTCCACAGAGGAGGTAATCAGTGACAAACGGCCTCATGTCTGATACCAATTATTTCTCCTTTTATATTGAGTTATTCATGCTGGATTAAAACTAGAGGGATATAAAAGAGTCATTATATAGAAGTTGCCCTCTACCCTACCCCAGCCATTGATAAGGTAGGTTGGACAGGGGTGCAGTCATTGAGAATTGAGCCTGAAGTTTATGCAAAAAAGTCAACAGTTTCTTGAAAACTGTTAGGTTTTTTGTTAGCAKATCTCTAACCTTTGGATACTCCATTTATTCCCAGTCTATTGTTGGAATGAATTCTGGGAGTAAGTCAAATGACCTCAACAGTTTTCTCTAACAGCTATTTTTGATCATTTTGGTCATGTAACCTCACGTCACACCAATTCAATAGACCAAATTCTCCTCTGAAACTGTCTCAGTACTGTCTCTTTCACAAAAAAATCTGTCCACCGCACCTTCTGAGAAACACTGAATAGTAAAGTGCTAATATAAAATGCACTCCATTACTACTTCATATTCAGCTATTACATATATTACATATATATTACATACATATTACACATATATGTGTATTACACATATATATGCGGAAAATGATAAAAATATAGTTTGGTCCATTTTGATTATCTTAGGATTTTCTTTTCTTTACCTGTTTCTTTCAGTATAAATGGCAGTAGAAGAAAGTTTTTACTTTTGCAAACTTAGCTATTATGTACTAAGGCTAAAGTTTTGCCCTTTATTCTTTGTTGGATATAAACTGAGTCTTAAGAAGACACTTAGACTTAACACTTAGCTATTGGTAAGTGTAGTTAGTTATAACAAACGTAGCTTATGGCCTACKGCATGGGTCAATATTTTAGAGTATGTTTTAGACATAAGGTTGGCCCAAAGCATGTTCAAGGCAGTGAAAGATTTCTATTAGTTRCATTGGTTTTGGAACATGTTGAAAGCTATATTGACTAGGATCACTAGAAAAGTCCTTCCAGTCTCCAGAATTACCCTACTTAAAACCCCAAATGATGTATAGAATAAATGAAATAAGCAAGCACATCTTTGGCTGACACTGGACTCATACAACTTGTACAGCTCACATGGAGGTAGCAATTTTGTAAATTGGAAAATACTGTCTTTACTTCTTTCCTTTCTAGTGAAAAACAATGTGGAGACTTCATTTTCCCTTTACTACTTATTCTGAGGAGGGCTTATTCATGCTTGAAGTATTTAAATCAAAAATTGAATGCCTTCTTAAGGGCTACACTCTTGCTCAGCTACAAGTTAAAGGACTGAGTAATGCTAGCTTGCACAGTAGGGGAGAATATTTCTGTTCTTTACAGAAATTGTTAGATGAAATTGTTTGGCCTGCTCTAGGCAGCAGGTCAGACTAGATGAATTTAGTGGTCCCTAGTGGCTCTAAAATATGAGTCAGTTGCTTGCTCCTTTAGTTGGCACTTGAGTCCTTATCACTATTACTTTGAGAAATTTATAGTGCTAAGAATTAGTTCCATCTATCTGAAATTACTGCATGAAATGTTATTTTAAAGAAGGATTTCTTTTTCTCTTTTCACTTGATGGTAATCTCAGAGGTCCAGACTCACACTGGGAATTTTGGCTCCGTGCAGCAATGAGCCAAACTACCTTTTCAATTCTACTTAGCAGCATCCCCAGCCACAAGTTAGATAAGTATATTTTCCACACTATGATTAGAGAAGCACTTTAATGACTGGGAAGAATAGAATTCACGAAATACAATGTAAGGAACTGTTAAGGCAATTAGGAGGAGATGCTGAACTGAAGAACTTGTTTTAAAGCATCCTTTTCTGTGCAATACAGATGCCTAAATCCAAGCTGGATAGCACTATGTCCACCCAGAATTTGCTGGCATGAGCTCTTTTCTGAGTCTAAGTGCTTAAGTTAGGACATATCAGTCCCTTTCTGTAAATCATAGTCCATTGTTTAAAATCCTCACAGGGCAGGTGGAAAGCTGATGTTCACTTTCCACTTGTCACACCACTCTCAGAAGAATGCCTTTGCCATCAAACTTTGGGGTATGGTGTGACATACCACTGTTAGTCTCTGATGATTGTGCCACTCTTATTTGTACAAATCCTTTAAATATTTATTCCAAGAAAATGCTCAAATTTACAGTATACTAATTCACGCATACTGTCTCCCGCCCATGGTCAATGCAAAGTGAATGTGCAGACTGTCAAGTGCCTATAGCTACCTCTCCCTATGGGTTTATGCTATATGATCACAGCATATGCCCTGGATCAGAATTCCACAAAAAAGGTAGAATAAAGGTACTTGTGTGTCCCACTTAAGTTTAGATCCAAAACAAAGACAGAACCATTTGTTACTGTAAAAAATTAGGTAATAAAGTGCCATTTGGCTGTCAGAAAGGCAGGTCTTAAAATGATCCTATGAAACACTTTTAAAATTAGATGGCTGAAGAAACAGCCATTTGACCAAAATTCTTGCTCCTAAATCTTGATTCTTTTTTTTTTTTGTGTCAATCCTGCTTTAAACTCAGCATTAAAAATCTGAGATAAACCTCTCCTCACTATTCTGATGAGGGGCTGGAGCAGTGCAGGTGCAGAGAGGCTTTGCATCAGAAGCAATTCCCAGCTACATCCTTCCAGAGGACGRAGGCAAGAGGATAGAGGCTCTGGAGATGCACGCAGAGAAATGACTCGTAGGTCTCATTACTGGAGGTATAACATGCTCTCTCTCCAGCGGCCAGTTTGAAACAACAGCTGGCATTTAGCCGGGACAAAAGGCATCCTGCTCCTGGTGCAACCAGTCATGCCTTTTGGGGGGTACTTCATGATGCCAGYTGTACCCTGAGTCCCTTTCACTTGGAACCAAATATCATTCTGACTGCTTTACATACACGTATGTTCAAAATGAGAGAGTATCCCTGTGACCCCCAATTCCTTGAGAACACACATATAGGAAACTAGAGTCTGGCCCATATAGTAGAAATTAGTGGCTTATTTCCATCTTGCTGGCATCAATCCTGGGAATTTTACTGAAGAATTTAGTACAACTGAATAATAATGAGTGTAGACTTGAACTCTTGCCTGTTTCTACTCCATGGCAGAAAATGGAAACTAATACCCTGGATTGCATGAAAAAGATTCAAGAAAAGAAAGTAAGAACATATTCTTTCTTTTTTCTTTTTTTTAATACAAGAAACACTGGACATACTTTCATTCAGTGCATGTTGACACTACTTTGTTGCTATGACTGGCAGCAGTGAATTTTATCAAGAGAGCCTCTGGCCCCTTGTGCTTACATATGCCTGCATAAACTGAAATTCTAACTGTGGCAAGTACAAATGGTATGTTTACTGTGAAGTGGGTGTATGCATATACGTGCATGTGTGTGTGCGTGTGTGTATCTGATGAATAGAAAACTGCAAATCTTTTAAGGACCAATTATTTCTAAACAAAACAGAATATGCTTCTATCTTTTCTGGCACAGACATCCATCAAACAATAACAGGGCATCTGTTGAATATGCACATGCAATGCATGCAGGCTTAATTTTTATTTATTGCTCATAAAAGATGTTGCCACAGTTTTATATATTCAATTTTGTATAAACATTTAAGTGAATAAGGGAATAAAGTACAGTTACAATGAATAAATGCCAATAAAGATTGTGATTAAATACAAAGCAACACAGCAGGAATTTCAGTAGATTGAAACTGTAGTCATATCTACTCAAAAGGGTGTTAACAGTATGCTTCAGACACCCTGCTGTTGGTCTGAAGCAACAAGAATGCCTGTTGTCCAAAATGCTTCCTGAAGAAAATAACTATATAGACTGAATTTCTTCTTGAGGAAAATTCAAGTATTGATTATTTTTGTTACAATACAGCTCTGCTGCATCAATGGCTTGTCCATTATTGTTTTTTAACAGCTTGTAAGGGAGATGTTTTGCTCATTAATAAAGGACAYATGCAGAAGGGATAGAAGTGTGGCTTGACTAATACATTGAGTAGTACATTGGATTACAGACTTACTGAGCATAGGTATGGAGACTGGTCTTATTCCTACTATATTTATGGGACAAATTACCACTTATATCAGTGTGAGAMTATCACATTCTTTAAGAAATTTTTAAGATACTAGATATTTAACAATCKCCATGGTTTTGCCATATTTTCATTYATTTATTCTAAAAATACATGACACTCCAAARAGTAGTWCTATATTCATTTTACTACRTTGAATATATTTTAGTGACYAAGCATTTAGCATCATAACATAATTTGATGCTATGATKCTGCTGATAAATCAAAAATACAATGCAAAATACTGGCATTGGTATGTCCAGTTACAGCACTTAGTAATTTTTGCTATATTAATTGAAATATCAGTTGGTTCCAGTGTTTAATATAAGTTAGAAAATGTAGGATTCCTGCACATTACTCTACAGACAATACAATGCATTACAATGCATCTTGATACTTTCATGGTTAAAATGAAAAAAAAATTGAGTATAAGTTTTAGACCTGATTTGAATACTGTTCTAAAATTAGTACAGTAAACCTGATAATTTCGAAGTTTTTAATATTATAGTCACTGACAGATGAGTTTTATTTGGCTAAATAAATGTAAGTAGATATATTCCATAAGCTATGAGTTTGCTTTACAGGGATCAAACATTCTGTTTGAGGAGGTGCCTGATATCCATCACTAAATATGAAGGCTGATGGAGTCATGCACTATTCTTTGTATATATCATCTGCTTGTCTGATTATCTGCTTGATCTTGAGTTCTCTGAATTCCAGGAGTTAAAGGAAAATGTTAAAAGTAAAAGGAAATGAAACAGTAGGAAAGGTGAAATATCAGCTTCAAAAGGCTTGAGGTAGGAAAAGCTGAGAAATAGCTACCCAGCAAGTTCCATCCCAGATGGCTGCATTTGCTCTTCTGAAGGTTGACAGTGCAGCTTCTGAAGGGGCACCAAGCCCCAGGCTTTCCAGCCTCAGAGAGAAGGATGGCACAGACCTTCACAGCTGAATCCCACCTGGCTGTCTTCTGCAAGTCGCTGACTTTCGTAACTCAGGGAAAGAAATAGGCTGGACCACACCAGGGAAATGGATGGGCCTGCTGAGCTGAAGCGTGCAACAAATCATCGGGTCTCTTTGTTGTGTCAATATTCTCCTAAACGTTGTATTATACTTGGCAGTTTCATTCTACTTTGACTTTAAGATGCTGTTCTTCAGCCATTTTAATCAGCTGCTCAAAGAGAAGTCTTAAGTGTTGGTAAATACTTATTAAAATACTTACATACTAAAAACCATAGCCAAACAGCCCRTCCAGAAGATTGTTTCCCATGCAGAGTAAACTGGGTGATTGGCATGCACATGGGTTAGTTTACCATAGGTTTAAACATTTCCTCAGCAAATTCTTTCCATGTTCTTGTTGCTTTTACGTCTGCTACATGCCTTCATAGTCAATTCCAATATTTTTTGTCTTAAACGTTCAATGAACCCTTTCCCATCAATTGGGTCAATTGTAGGAGAGCTCGTTTGTTCTTTACAAGAATTATGGGATGATTCTGGAGAAGTAATGGCTGCTGATTGATTTTTTTCTGTGTCCTCAATTCATGATAAATGTGCTTCTGTCAGAGCGTGACTCAGAGATTTTCCAATCACARTTGGTTTAGCTAGCTGGAGTTTCAGTTAGCCCATGTTTAAAACATTTCTAAAAGTTGATTAAAGATTATTATTTGTTGATAGGAAATGAAGTAGTGCTGGTTGACAAAAGTGCTAGTGAACTGTTTGATGAAGGAATCACTAAACATGTGCAGGAGAGTAAATGTCACTGCGTTTAATAAATGGCTTACATATAACACCTGGAAAGCACAGCTGAAAAAAAAAAAAAAAAAAAAAAAAAAAAAAAAGCAGTGATTACAGTAGTTTTACCTATCAACTAAGAAAATAAAAGGAATTTCTACTAAGTTCATGACACAAGTGTGGAAAATGCAAAAGATACTGTCTCTTCGCCAACAAAAACTTATAATTTGCAAAACTGGAAGTCATAGYATTTCATATTTTTTTAAACCAGCAAACACTAGGAAGACTTGCAAGCAAAAAAATCCTGCTTTCCTTAAAAAGAAAATATTTAGTAATTAAAGTACTAATTACCTTACCATACTCTAAGCTTCATGTAATTTGCAGYGGTACAACATATATCTCTTTTCGTTATGACAGTATAAAAGGTTTAATGTCTACTAGTGTTGCTGAATTACTATTATAAATTTAGTATCTTTTAAAAGTATAGCTGAATATAAGGACAAAAACTCCTGACATCCGTCGTGGAGCACTTCCTCGACTCCAGTGCTAGTGGAGCACTTCCTAAACTTTAGCTTTTGTTGATATTAGTCTGATGCTGTGGATGCAGCTCAGCTTGACTGAAAGCTGCCCAAAAAACAAACCAAACTATTTCATGTGTATAATCATCTCCTGTACTCTTTCTTTCTTTTTTTTTAACACCAGGATTAGAGATCATCACATTTCAATTTCACAAATACTATATAGCCGTAATAATGTACAGTGAAAGCAAAATAGACCTGAGATTTTACAGGGCATTTATGAAAATGATGAATCTGGCACCTAAGCAAAAAGCTTCAGGAAGGCAATGAAAGATTCAGTAGRGAAAAATAGGAGAGGAGCGGTATTGTAGGAGGACTAGCATGTGTAAAAATGTTGTAGGGTAGAAAGAGAGTTGTTCTGCAGTAACAAAGGATTTTAGCAATGTTGAAGTAGTAGAAAAGTGTTTTTATCCTTTATGAAACAGCTATGATGGGAGATGAGAGTAAAGCTGAATATTATAGCTAGGCTATTCACATAGGAAACATCATCCTGCCTGTTTCCTCTATGTGTTCACTCCAAATTTGGGTATGAGTTGTTTCTAATGAGAGTAAAAGCCCAGAAGACCAATTTGACACAGCTCATTAGTTTATTGATCGGGACTGTGAGACCATAGCCAATCAACAACATAACATATAACATATACAAAGGTTACCAACCTTTGTGTGCCAGCAGTTTAGAAGAATCAAAGTCAGCATATGGTTGTATTTTTGAGTAATATAAATGTCTTTTTTGTTTATAATGCAAATCTGCAGGAAAAAATAGCATCTTTTTGATGTAGCACAGAATGAGAATTTTATCTGAAAATGTTATGTGCAATTTACCAAACAAAATGCACTGATATTTTATCATTTGTGCTTTTTTGCCATTGTGATCATACAAAGCTCAGCAATAACTTTTATGTCCATCCTTGGGAATCATCAGAATGTAATTTAGAATTTACCATCAACAGAAGAAAGATATTTATTCTTACAATCAATTTTTAAAAGTATCTTAGCTAAGAWAAGATATTATTTTCCACTAGTGAAGGTGCAGGGTAGACACTATACTATGTACTGTTGGTACAGTTTTTATAAGTTTTGTATTTGTCAGTTTTTGAAATGGATCATTTTTCCCTTCAGCATTATTGGCAAAGTTATAGACCTGCTAATAATTACAGCTTTTCAACACTTTCCAGAATAGGATTCTTCAATTGATTAAAATATTGCTGAACTTCAACCATTTATGTCCATAATTCCATGTTACAGGTTTGCTCTGGGCTGATTTGCCTATTTCTTTATTTAGGGTAGCTTCAGCAAAAATAGTTTGGAAGTTTTCAGAGAGCAAGTTTAATATTATTTTGCACTTTTAAAAATATTTCTTAAATGCATTTCATCAGGTTGCTCTCTGTGCTATGGAACAAGAACTCAACATTTGGCAGGGCAAAAAGAGTCTGACTTTTTGTTTTTATGAAAATTTCTTCAAGCTATAAGTGTCTGAAATAGCTATTTCAGAAATTAGCTAGMATGAGCTTCATTAAGCATGACTTGTTAGAATGACCCTGTTCTGTTTTCTGAAGAWGCTCTTGCTTCTGTCTGATCCTAGTGGCTTCCCAGTCTATGGCCATGTCCCTCCCACCCTAAGAGTCTGGGCATGTTCCTAGCCAGCTACTTCCCCATTTAGGGGGATATTCCTGTGTTAGTTGTCACACCTGCTTTTTCAGAAGTGCCGCAGCTCCACGCTCTGAAACTGAGCTCTCCTGTTAGGACTGGCTCTAAGTAATGAGGAAGAAATGTAGATTTAATTGAATGGACACGGGGAAGGTAGGAAGGGTGAGGAAAAGATAAGAAAAGAAAGAGGACGACGATGGCAGAAGCTGGAAAGGAAGAGACGGAAGAAGCAGGGGAGGCGGGTAAGGAGAAGAGGAGCTGAGGATAGCTCAAGAGCGCTTCTCTTCAGAAGCTGAGCAGTTCTTTGCTCACATCTCTGGATATCTCTTTCACGTATAACAAATCGCTGTCACACTACCAAGTGTAAGTTTCTAGCCCCTATCTGCTTGGTGATCCATACAGGAGATAGCAACCTCCTGCATCTCCTTGGTAATCTTTTTTTATTATTATTTTTATTTTTTATTTTTGATGTGATAGAGAGCACTGTGCTACAGAGTGGAATCTCTCCCCCTCGTAAGGTGGAGTCTGACAGGAAAATCCTTTAAATAACATGAAGCAGTTATGATCAATGTATACACAAGATTCCACAGAAAAAAMCTTACTTCTATCATTGCCTAAGTTTTGAGAAACTCTGCTTTGCAATTTTAATATTTTTCTAGCAGAGCATTTTGGGCAGAATGTATGTATATCTGTGCAACTATCTGTATTCTCTTTGAAGCTAGCCCTAGCTATTCTTTCTGAACAGCTGAATTTGAGACTTTTCTGGCAATTAAATGAACTCTGTGTGCATTTTCCCCAGCAAACTGCCTTGAAAATAGATGATTTTCACTGACTTACTTTGTGATTGAAAAAAATATTCTTTGCCAGTACGCCTGGTTAATTTCTACAGCATTCAGACCTAATAAACACAGGCTCTCCAAATCATAATTTCTCTGCTGGGCTGCTTTTACCTTCTTGCGCGAATGTACAAGCAGCACTCCTGCTTTACTTGCTAGATGCACATTTTCAGGGTATGTGGCCCCGAAGAGAGATAATTGCATTTAATTTCAGCTTAGGAAAGTCTATTGTAAAAASTGGGATATAATCAAGTCACAATTAGAAAAGCAACTGGCTAAATTTCTTTCATTAAGAAAGCAATAAAGAAGCATCACAGGGAAATTCATTATTAATGAATATAAAATGCAGAATAGTAGGTTGTAAACTACCTTTAAAATTTAAGGAATTTCATATATGGGACAGTGATATAGACAAAAAAAAAAAAAAAAAAAAAAAAAAAAGCTTTGAAAGTGTAGGCAGGAAAAAAAGAAAAAGCAAGGTTTCTTTGCAACAGTTTATGGCAGCTAATAGGATTTTTAAGTATCCAGTATGTATTCAAGGATGCAGTAGACAAACATTGAAGGCAGAGTGATTTAGAAAACATTGTAACAGTCAAGTACGCMTCTCTTGTTAAAGAGATGGCTATTATTTTCACTGGCATGGTAATAGACAAGGGAGAGAGAATGGCAGGAACTGTGGGGACAGCGGATGTCATTCAATTATCCGTGTAAGGCCTGAGGGACCGTCGTTCCCCTGTTTGGTTGTTGATGCCTGGTCCCTCCAGCTGTTCCTTTACAACTTTGCCTCACTGTAGCGCTTTCAGATGTTTCCCTGCATGCCTCTCCCAGGGATCAGGAGTCTCAGAACAATCATAATCCCTGGCATAATGCAGGAGTTTCAGCACGAGGGCAGAACCACTGCATACAGATCAGGACGGCTGGTAAGGCTGCCGAGCAGCCATCTATCACTCTGCGCTTGTCCAGAACCGCACCGTGTATCTCACACTACGCGTACTAAAGCAGCTTTGTCAGCAGTCGTGTTAAAAATACTTTGCCTGTGGTTTTAAATGTGAATAGGGTGGATATTAGCCTGAATCACAAAACATTTCAGGAAGAGTAGATTAAACAGTCTAACTTTGGAAAAAGCCCTCAAATTCTCAGCGGTTTCAGGCAGTAAAAAACGAGGGATGACTTCTGCAGCAGTGATAGTACAGATAAGTTTCTATAGCATTATTTGATTTCCTTCCCCAGTGTTTATGAGGAAGCGCTTTTAAGYAGGACACTGTTGGGTGACAGCATGTATTTTCTGATACTTGATATTTTTCAGTTGGCTCCTAGTTTGTTCTGTCATTCCTTGAGATTTTGGCTAGAGGCCTTCTAAACRGAGAAAGAGGAAGCCTTCTAGTATGAAATATCTACCAGTCTTTCTGACGATTGCAGAAAGATGCTGAGATGAATTACGGAAGAGTACATTAACTTCACTGCCACCTGCTGGGAAACAGTCATTTTTATCGCTCTGTTTTTGTTGACCGATAACATTAAATGGTTATCTAGTATTTCATGCAGTACCATTCTGCTTATGCTCACGCAATCTTTTCTGATTGGGCAGAAAGCTAACTTGTCTCCCAGTTCTTTTGGATGCATTTTTTATGCTTGATATTTAATCTTCAGGTCCAAATGCCATGTTTGCCTTTTCATTTGGAATTTTTCTTCCACACTGACTTGCTCTATCTAGCAGTTTTATTTTTAGGCAGATCTGTATGCATTATTCTTGTTTTGTTGGATACATGTCTTTGTTATAAGCTGCTTTTTATGAGGCATGATGATCTATTATGTACATTTTACTTGCTTAGACTATGTAGAGAATCTAATGCATAATTTCCTTTTCGTGTTTCACTTGTTTTTCATTTTCCCCTGATTTTCTTCATTTCTTTTCTCTGCTCCAGTTTTTTTATGCAGGTCATAGTTCTTATACTTTCTCTTTATGAAGCAAGTGGGCTTTTAGTACCTTTTGCAAAGTAAAGAGTAGAATGAGACGTATGTTTTTCTCTAATGGGCCCTGAATGCTACAATATGACTAGCTACTATTATATACCACACTGGAAGGAAAAATCATTTTTGCATAGCCTGTGTCCTSTGGAAATGCTAACTTACATTACAGCGGCAAGTGTGTGCTCCATTGTCAAACGAGAAGGGAAAAGCTGACAAACGGCACCAGGGTATTTACAAATTTGTTTTTTTCCCATGCGACGTAGCATGTTATACACATGTTAAAACAATACTGCTTATGATAGTGTTTTGTTATGTTAGCAGCGGTGTAATTGTGGCTCAGTACAGATTTCAAAAAGGATAAAGGAAGCTGGAAAAGCTCTGCAGCAGCCCACRGTACTGTTCAGTGTGTCAGAAGTCTGAGTTTGGGACAGAAGTAGCTTCCTGAAGGCCATGTCCCATATCCCCAGGCCTAAATTATGTGTCTCAGCTATAATGGAAAGCTTCACTGGTGTGATATAGTGTGGTTCAGCGCATTCAATGATCGATCACAAAGCAGCTGCCTCAGAGACTGGAAACAACCCGACTCTGCTAGCAACGCTGAAGAATCAGGTCTGCGTAGCAGACAGAACACATTGCAGCACAGCTGTATTGCTGATTGTACTCAATTTACCCCAAAATACAGTTTAAGGAAGAGCAGGAACAGAAACAGAGAAACTGAGCAGCAGAGGMAAGCCTTTCCATTTGGTGTATGCTCCACAGAGCGCCGCAGCGCTGTGACAGCAGATGTCTGCTGAGGATCTGCTGTCAGATAGTGATTACTATGTTTTTCATCCTCAGTGACAGTGAGATTCATATCTTTTAATGGAAGCAATTAAATCTCAGGTGTGATCTGTACAAGCCACATCTTACACGCATGCCATCATCATACCACCCTGCTGTTTTCTTACTTRTTTTAGTACATCATTCTTCCTAAAGAAAGACTGCTTATTTTTCTGGCGGTCATATTTGAACTAAGGTATTCAAGGTGGAGTGGCTATGCTCATAGARGCTGCTCTCTTATTTTTTAAATAACCTACTATAGCATAGCAAAATTTCTGACAGATCTGAAAAGGAGAARGGAGTTTTCCTGCGATTTGGTTAAGTTACTATATTTCTTCCTATTGTTCAGGGCAATCTACATGCAATCACATAACCATCTTCAAGTACATCCTTTGATACTCACCAGTCTTTAGACTTCCAAATAAACATTACTTGACCGGAAGAAATCATGTGTTCTTACTTTTGGGATGTTGAGTGAAATATTTATTGTGTTTATAAGTTCATACATGAGAATGTTTTAGAGTTACATACGGCATTTCAGAATTTGAAGAATATTTTATAGCATGTTATTAAAAACAGAGGTCTAACATCTCCTACTTGATCACAGCTTAGGGAACAGCAAGGAAAATCTTTCCTACGTTCTTCTAGGTAACTAGCCTGTAATCTAGGACACAACCATTTACTCTGATAGACTGGCCTAAGGAAGTAAGATGATTAAAAATAGATGCTTCCTAAAAGTATTATTAATCTGAAACATACTCTTTTTCAAAGCCACTGCTACAATTCTTGTATTTGTATACATTTCTGAAATTCAACAGTCTCTTCTTCTTATGTATTACAGAATTATACAGCTTTCTAGCATTGCACCAGGGCTAACAAGGAAARGATGGAATATTTCATATTAAAGGGCAACGCTGTGCCTCAGACATCTGAGGCCAATTACACTGAACAATCAGAGCTTACTGTGATTTAAACAGGAGCCAAAGTCAGGATCAGGCTCTTTGCTGATAGTTCATTCTGTCTACAAGTGCAGTTTGGAATTTTCTCCTCCACTGGATCTTCTGAGTCTGAATTTGAGAGACCTGAGCTGGCTCCAAATTCAATTAAAATAGTTTCAAGAAATGCAAAGAGGATCATTTGCCCTCCCTGTGCAGAAAGAGAAATCATGAAAGGTTTCACATGGCTACCTTTTATATTGGCTCCTGCCAGGATTTCATATTTGTCAAGAAACCTAGCTTTCAATAATGCAGACAGGAGCAGCCTGAAATTCTCTTTGAATGCTGGAGAGACCAGGTAACTATTTTTCATCTATCATCCTCTAACAGGATTTAGACTACAGGATACATTTTTTGCTATCAGAAATTATGCTCATCTGCTAAGATGTGATATAATTTGAGAAAAGCTGCTACCACAGCTTCAATGCCATC
This sequence comes from Rhea americana, assembly GCF_003343005.1. NCBI lineage: Eukaryota > Metazoa > Chordata > Aves > Rheiformes > Rheidae > Rhea > Rhea americana. The sequence goes on from NW_028186536.1 coordinate 332,975, forward strand.
GTCATTTTCTTACTGTTATCCTGTCAGCTTGTTGCATTTTTTTTCTGTGTATGTGAAAGAACAACTTTCATCTATACTTTTCACAGCTGCTTGAATGCCAGCGCCCTTAAGCCTGACTCAGAGCTCTAGTGCTACCACAACACAAGGACTATCAAGAACAAAACAACCCTTTTTCAGTGTTTTAAATAATTATCAATAATGCTGTATACTGAATACTAGTAATGATCTTTGCTGAATGTTAGCCACATTTCCCCATCTGTGTGCCATTTGCTATAAAATTGGTCTGCTTTAGCAGTACAAATCTTAAAATACTACCAAAGAGCAGGCTCAAGGCTGGACTGYGTTATGCTGCAGGTTTTGCATTAATTTCTTAGATATGTTTAGTATTCATCTCAGGCTGCATTTTCCATGCTTTTAATATGTGCTTGGAAACACAGTTAGATTTGCAAGAGAGTGGGAAGTTGTGACTTCAGGCTATTTTCTTTCTTGAGTTGTAAGTCCTTTCTGCTTTGAACAAAGGAAGTCACAATTGGAAGCATATATTTTCACAGACTGGGGCTTACCCACACAAACTGCCTCCATCCTTTTTGTTTAATGTTATTATGTTCATTTTTGCTGACCTGGAAAATCTTAAAATCTAAAAATAAAAAAAAAAAAGAAAAGAAAAGAACTTAGAGATTTTAAAGGTCAAAAAACAGGCATCTTCCAGAAATCTATGGGTTTTTTTGCTTGATCACTAGAGGAAAAATCCTGAAATCTTTCCAAGTCAGACTTGGCATCAGCAACGAGTAAAACAGAGCATACTACAGCTTGTCTAGTGGTGGACACCAGACCTGGAGCTTGGCTGTGTTATCTGAGGCCATTTCTTTAGCTGCTCTTGGCAGCTTTCTATTTGCAGTTGAGGCATCAAAGTAATCACAGTCTTGCATAGCTTCACCTCGACAGCCCCGGTGTTGGTGCCCAGAGGGATTTGCATAGGACAGCTGCCAGGCTTGTGGCTCCTCACTCCGGTTCTCCTTAAAAGACTGCCCCTGCCTTGCAGCAGGGCCAGTGAGTAGGAAGCACGCCTGCCTCCTAGCTCTTGCAATGTATGATTTCTGTGTGAACAGCAACCGAGAGCAGGGTACGGAGGCAGTGTGCACACCGCAGCCGCGGGGCAGCGGTTACGCATCCCGCAGAGCTACGCCGGCGTCCTCCAGCCGCGGGGCAGAGCTGAGCCCCGATAGGACTCACAGTCTGAATTCAAGCACCGTTACCAGCAGCAGCTTGAAATACGTAGTTGCTGTGACTTAAAAACATTTCCCGTCAGAAGGATTTGATTACAGTTTTATTAATGAGAGTGGGGAAGGCCAGATTATTTTCTACTTGTTTTGAAAAGCAAGTGTGGCAAGAGGGACCCAGTGTCACATCGAACTTTCCTGGTGACTGGGGCAAGAAGCAGCTCCTATGTCTGTTCAGTGGTTTGGGYGTTGGGATTTGATCACGTCTCTGAATAAAGTGAAAGCTCCAATTTATGCTACTGAAGCAGGGTTTTTTTCCCCCCGGCTATCAAAATACCATTTGTTTCGCACGCTGTTTTACAGTTTGTCTCTAATTCTCCTTATGACTGATCTTTTATAAATAAATTTACACTTAACAGAGCTGAAAAATGTTTTCAAACTCACTGAGTGCGCTAAAGGCCTCTTTTGGATGGTGGCTGCAAACCAAGCAATTGTGTTTTACAATAATAATTACTCCAGCTCCGTTCTATAAGCCTACCAAGCTATCTGGGGAATCTATGAGCACCTCCATCAGCCCTTTGATCAAGATATTATTTGATTGAGGTCATGAACTCTTTCATCTATGCAGCTGCTCTTCTGCATTCCCTGGCCAAAAGAACAAAAGCCACTAGAAATCCTGCTTCAAGGCAAGAGAGCAGTTGACCGGCACCTCTGTTTGAATTCTTGATAGATTGAAAATATTTTTAAATCTTCAGGTTGGCAAGTTTTCAGGGATGCTTGCACTGCCAAACCTCCATGCAAATATTTAACAATTCATTGAATATTCATGAACCACTAAATATATTTTAGGTCCTCATGCTTCATTAACAAAACAAGAAAACAGGCTGCACAATTCACCCAATATTTAAAATAAATTCAGTAAGGTATTTTACATGCTTTTCCTTATTCATTATTTAAAAAACCTCTCTTCTCATGTTTGCATATTATTGTATAATTTACTGTTTTGAATATTTTTACTTGTTTTGAATTTCTGAATGTTTTGAGAAAAAAAAAACAACAACCTTAAAAATCCCCYGTTGAAAATACATTGAGAACTCAGTACTTCCAGGTAGTTCAGAGCAGTTGACTTTTCTTTTTGTAAATGTGGTAACTCACGTATTTGTCCACTCTGGCTAATGGGGTCCTGTCTGTGCAACCTTCGCTCGTGTTGAAATCAATGAGCTGTCTGTTTAAGCACGACAGACCATATCAGCTCTCACAGAAGAGACTGAAGACTTTTGTTTCGGACAGATTTAGCTGACGTTATTTATACATTCCTCACTTCTTGATTGTATCATGACAGTATAGATGTACCRGGGGACAAGGTCTGGAATCTTCGGTGCTGATCACAGGTGATACAAAACACCTCAGATTTATTTTCTTTACTAATATAGGCTTCTGTAAGCAACTCATAGCTGTTGTGTGGGCTCTATGATATATCTTTACTGCTAGATCTCTGCCTATATCTTCAACAATATCCTTTTCTGGTGCCAAGATACCTAAATGAAGGTATTTTCAGAATCGCAGAGTTCTAGGATAAGACCATAGTCAATAGCTGCACTTCTCTGACACTTCACGATAGAGACTAAACTTTACYATGTGAAGGACAAAAGCTAGTTTAGTGTTTGGTCTGAGGCTCTGGAATTAGCTCTTCAGGAACTAAACAACAACCACAGATGTTATCATCTTTTCAGCCAGACAGAAAGATTAAAAAAGCAATTACAAAAATATGCAGAAACATGAACTATAGAACAGAGGGTCAAACAAAATGAAAAATGTGACTAAAGACTGACACATCTCAGGATGTGTCCCCTTCTCCTCCTGGAAAGAGACTTAGGAAATGAACAAACAGCACATGACAGATGTATAATACATTGAGTGCATTAGCAATCGCAGGATGACTATGAGTCACTGATGTGATGTGGTCATGAAAAAAAGACAACTGAAACTGCAAGATGTAGCAGGTCAGGTATTACCAGGGGAAACAGATAGGACACCAATAGGGACAGCAATAGGACTTCCTTGGACATTACATGGGCAGTTTTGGCCCCCATGCTTACAAAAGATGATTTCAAACTACAACAGACGCAGAAAACAGCATGAGAAAACGAGGTAGATCAATTTATTTCTTTCAAGAAGGAAAATCATAAAAATGTGGATTATTTAAGTTAGAAAAAGACTACAGGATTTGATTGCTCTCTACAAATACCTACAAAGGGCAACCAACAACTTTGGGAAGGTAAAAGCATTTTTAAGCAAAAGGACAATGCCAGTACAAGACAAATGAGTCAAAAATGACCAGTCAATCAATTTGGGGTGGAATTTAGAAGGCAGTTTTTAAGCTTCAGGGCAGTGAGTTTCTGAAACACCCTAAGATGATAGGAAAAAGGTAAGTAGGAAGCATAATCAGTTTTAAGAGTTTAAGAGAATTACCTGACAAAATGATGACTGGATTTAGTAATCCAGACTGATCTAGTTCCACGCCTCTATTTTGTAGTCGTATTTCTTGACAAACTAGCAGAAGTCTCTCATATGTCACAAAGATAAGCACAGTGGAAGGGAACAGAATAGACAAGGGCAGACTTCCAACAGTCAGCTCAGCCCATGTTCATTACCTTTCTTCCTGCATTTTTTCCTAAGCATTGTTTTTTGTTTTTATTGCTGTTTTTTTTTATTGTTAGAGAAAATTTCAAAAAAGCATAGTTATTTCATCTGGATCCCCAAACATGTCTGTCTGTTCTCTTAACTTGTTTTTCTTAAGAGCTGGTCTGATAAAAAAAATACTTTCCCTATAGACCTTGTCTCCTATTCCCTTAGACTATTACTGCTATAAAAGCACCAATGCTCAATAACTTAAGAGCATTTTTCTTTTCTTTTTTTTTTTTTCAGGAGACTCACATGCTCAAGCTGTGTTTGTACTAGTATACCAAAGCCAGTGAGGACTGGTGTGTAGCTCAGGGCACCTGCCTTGCTGAAACTCTCCTGGTTTCCAGAAGGGATGGGGGGGAGGGTGTCTGCACACTGCTACAGCAAATGATCCCTGGACTGTCCTTTCTCCRTATTATTTCTGTGTGTTATTTGGAACTAAACTAGCTGGCTTGAGCCAATATTGTGCCGGAGACAATTTTAATAACTGAGTAGTGCAGATGATTGATTTCCAGTGCCACAGCACATTCTCTCACACTGCTTAGCTTGCTTATATAGAAGGGAATTTTGTTTAGGACATAAAACACATTTGACTTTCATTAAGATGTGCATTTCTAAGTCACTAATGCAATGTGACTGGCTTCAGATATTTTTACATATCTTATCCTCTAAACATTTGTGTTTTTCTGCATCTTAMAGAAAACATAAGAAGTAGCTATTGTAATACAATGGAAGTGATAGTGAATGAACATCACCATCTTCACAATATACTTCTTAGTATTCCCCCAAAGAGCCAGAAAGATATCCTGTTGCCACAGAAAATTTAAAATACTCAAACAAGGATGAATTAGATGTCAGTAAAAACATATGCCATACTGCTAACAGAAGAAGAGTCATGAAGTTCTGGGAAGTCAGTGATTGTTATGGAAAAGAGGATATTGAAATGAATATTATAATTTGATGGAAACTCAAATGCTTTATATGAAATGCTTTACAAAAGACTTATTTGTAAGGCAGGAAGTCTCAGACTCAAAAACAGGATAACAATTTGATCTAGTTTCTTCAACTCAGAACAACCAAACCAGTCCTAAATGCCAAATCTTAATCAAAGTAGCCCTGAATTTTAATCAAAGGAGCTAAATTTCATGCTGAGTCCACCTGGGAGAAAATCCCACATTTTTAGCTTCATAAAAAGATGTCCCAGTTAATCCTTTGTCTTCACGCTTGATGCTTTTGTAGGTCCTGATGAAGACATATTCATTTCGGAATAGAAAATTAGATAAATCTTCTGAATGAGGATGAAAATGATAGTTTCACCTCACCCACTTCTGGATTTTAACATCCATGTCCTTGATCTTTGTGTCAGATATAAACTTGCCAAATAAGCAGCTTGAACAATGAGGAATTAGTAACCTGASAGCTACATGGTTTAGCTTAGCCCAAGCACAGTGCTAACTGCTGCAGTGGATTAAAGGTAACAACTTCAGCTCTTCCGCAATTGAGCAGCAGACTGCAGCTCCCTCCCTTAAAAGTGAACCCATGCTCTTTTCTTGCATCTTTCACATGCGGTAACCTCAACTGCTTCCCCAGAGTCAAATTTTGTGTCATATCACASCTCTCCATTTATCACTTACTATTTCTCCAACTGTGCCTCTTCATCTACAAATTCACCAGCACTTTTTCACTTGTATGGTAGCAGCTATAGCATAACCATTAAATGCAATAATACTATGTTATGACATTTTGCAGTGTTATCTTGTTCTCAGAATTTTCTCAGTTTTATGGATTTGATTGTCACCTTCATTTTAAGTAGTTATATTAGGTCTTGATTTTTAGGTATTTTAAACAAGTAATTGCATGTGAAAYATGCAAGCATAGTCACATGCCTAATTTGCATGTGAAATTACCACTATGGTCTGTGAAATCTTCACCTGCAGATAGTATCTGCAAAATGGATAATTGCACATGCAAATGGGTGATGATCGTTTTCACATTCAGATACCCAGCATGCACATCAGGAATCATAACTACATGCTTAACTTGGTTAAAATCAGGGTTGTGGTATTTCATATGGAACTGAACTTATTGCATAGAAATGATAAGCAACAGCTGAATGAAGACAAAAGTGGACTTTTAAAATTAATTGGACCATCAGGTGGCAGATGAGCRGTAATGTAGATAAATGTCAGAGAAGAAAAGAACAAAAGATAAATGTATTAAGAAAGTTATTGTAGCATGCTGATCACAAGAGAAAAAGAAAATGGAAATGTTCTATCCAGCAGGCCACTGTAGCGAACCCTGGCAGAATGCTCAGATTGATAGGAAAAGAGATATAAAAGACAGTTATGAATAGAAAGCCACAAAGCTTACCAAACGTTAAAGTTCTCTTGGATGTGAAGGCCCAAACTACTAGCTGGTTCAAATAGGTTATTTTAAGAGTCATCATGCTCAACAGACATTGGGAGATTCTGTATTTTTTCCGTTTAAATCCTGAATGTCTGGATAGAGTTGCTTCTTGTCATCTGCTGGCAGAGATATTCRGTGAGAACCACTTGCAGAAATAATTATAAATTATGTAGGAGCAAATTTGATGGGTTAATGGATTTTCATTTTTCCTTAAAAATTAAAAAAAAAGACTTAAGACATGCTAAATACAGAAAAGTTTTTTTTTTTATTTGAAGAAATTCATAATGAAAGACATATTTGTCTATAACATTGATCAGGATACCTGTAAAGCTATGGGAAAAACTTAAAAAATGCACCACGTCCCCACTCACATACATTTACTCCAGAAGAGTTTAGCGCTTTGTTAGTAAGAAAGATAATGTTATTAAAACTCCAAAGGTATTCATAGACTAAAATCCTGAATAATTGAAGAAGTTAAAGGAAAAGTTTATGGCTACTTTTAGAGGGGCAATTCAGCTTGGCACAAAATATTAAACTATGAAATAGATATGTTACACACTAGCAATGATACCAATAAATAGGTCTCTGAAAGCTCTCTTCTTTTGTAAAAAAAGCATGTTACATTAAAAGGCTATGCTGAATTATGATTAAAATCTCAGTGAGAAGATAGAAAAAAAGAAAATAACTTTTGGGCACACATTACGGAGATATTTTTTCCCTCCTCCTCAAACAAGAGGATGCAAAGAATGCGTATCTTATGGTAATATTTGTAATCTTTTTTCTTTTTATCTGAATCAATGTAGACAGCAGTATTAGCTGGTGAAACCAGTTTTATCAGAGAAGCCTGGACTTCTCAATCAGTGCATTTTTAGAATTTATGCCTTTGTATGGCTCCACCTGGTGTTAGCAATGAGGTTTGGCAAGAGCAGTATTGCAACTGCAAACATCTTGGTTTTCAACTAGATGCTTTGCTTCCTTTTTCATTTCCACTACTAGTTGTTCAGAGTGCTAACTTACAATTCTATGGCCAGAGAAATTAAGATGATTCCTTTTAATATTTTTTTTTTATTCAAGACTTCAACCCTTTACAGCAAATTAATAGCATCATGAAGAAGTGGGAGAAGTTGTCGGCAACATCAGTACATTATGGAGACAGGAACTTTAAAGCACTGCCAACTTGTCTGAGGTGAATTGGAGCCAAAGAAATGTTAGATGTCTATGCCTAAGCATCTCCTAATTGAAAATACCAAAATTAAAAATTATGATTCTCCAATGCCTCACACCTGTTCTTGCCTGCAGAGAAAGGTCCTAAAATTTGCACATATTTTAAGTATCCTCATGTCTGCATTGAGCTTCTGACCATGCTCACCATACTTAGTTTTGATAGCACTGGACTTTTTAGCTGTTACCTGTAGAGAAGGTCCACCGTATCTGCACAAGTGTGCTTCCTCTGTGTTTGCCATTTGAGCATCCTGATTTGGCAGTGTTCTCAGAGCATGGTTACACAATTTAAACAACATGACAGGAGTCATGACATGAGTCCAGCAATTCAGTCATTTGAACAGGTGGCAGGACTGGATTCTAATTCTTCTGTCTTCCTATGATGCTCTCCAAAGAGCACTCTAGTGAGCAGACTGCAACCTGTCTTGAGCTGCTAGGGGTTGTCAGAGTGCTTTTCATCCCTCCTCTTGAGTTTGCTCCAGATTTAGTACCCTACTTTGAACAGGTGGAGCTTCCTTTTGGTGTTTGTATTTAAATGTTGAAGTATTCAAGAAATACAGCCTGGGACCCAACACTACTGTCCCCCAGCAGGAGCCCAAATCTTTGGGGGTGGTGAGCATTTAATCGAGACAAATTCCAAAGTTCTCTGAGACGCTAAAGTTCCTCACCTTGCCCCAGAACAATCCTGTGGTTTAGAAAACATGCCTGGAAGAGAGGAGAGAAAAGGGCTTATCTGTAGCCACCTCCCATATATTGTGCTTAGCACTTAGGTATCTGGCAAAGGTATTGGGGGGTCACCCTTGGGCTGACATCTCTTGGGGGTCTGCTCTGAGACAGGATTTAATAATAGTTATCCTCTACTGAAGGATTTCAGTTGCATGCTGTCCAGCCCTTTAAAAAGTGACTTTATGAAGGCAGTACTGTCTTGTATGACCTTCCCACTACAGTCTTAAAAGTTGAATTAATGGGATCGTGAAATCTCTTGCTTTTGATATATAATAGACTCTTAACTCTATTCTGCCTTTCACTCCTTTTGCTGTCTCTATGARTCTATGATCCATACCTCCTAAGCTGTTTTTGAAGTGTAAAAAAGGACCTTACCTCAAAGGTGAAAGGATAATGAAAAATGCAAAGCTCCATTACGATTGCGCCTGTCCATGCTCCCAGACAAAATGGGAAGGTATCGTTTTAAGCACTGAGTAGGAGGGAAAAGTAATTTTAAGGCTGGGGAAAGAAACTGGGTTACAAAGAGAGAACGTTTTTTGTTCTAACACTCTAATGATTTAGCCGGGAGAGGTTCAGATTTTTAGCAGGATGACTACAATTCATGACAGGATAGACATCATATATGTATTTTCTTTTGATTCTGAAACAGGTGCATTTGCAGAGTAACATTTCTAACAGACAAGGCAGAATAAAGTGTGAGATAAGAGAGCAAAAAGTTAAATTACCAGAGTGAATGCTGGAGTAATGGAGTCYGTTAGTGAACGAGGTGGTGGGGTGAGCTTTTGAGCATGCTTGTGGACYGGAAAAGAGAACGATGCCAGAGGCAGACAGAAAAATGAGAAGACACATAGGAGAAACAGTTGCTTACTCCCATTATGGTCTTTGAAGTTCATTATTTCAAATTTCAGTTCTGAGGCAGGGAGAGGGATATTTCTTCCTCTCAATTCTCTGGTAAGTGTTCCTCTGAAACACTTCCTGTGACAAAACCCCAGTTTCATGCCTTTCCATTTCAAAAAATATTAGCCAGCAGGGAACTTGTGGATCTTTGGGGAAAGACTTAAGAGAAACTCGTGGTTGCTTGCTCTCCCACCCAACACTATTGGGTAGTCGTTAATAAGGGAGGGGGATGGAGTTGGTTTTCAATAGTATTACTAGTGAGGTTTGCGGTAACAAACTAATATGGTCATATTTTACAGTTTCCAGCTTATATGGACTACACCATGAAAATATTCTACTCAGAGTGAAAAAATGTATCATTACGGGAAGAATGGCAGAAAACACAGAATAACTCATGTACCTAGCATGCTAGACCCAGATATTATCTTTTTAAAATAGTGTCTCTCAGAAAAATCTCTTCAAATGTATTCCTATTGCTGCCAATTTTCCTTTGATATACGACTGTATTTTTTTAAATGACTCCCCTTGTTTGCTATGAAATTTTCAAGTACAAATAGCTCTATCCAGTCAAAATCAATCTCTTAAGAGATGAGTAGACTGTTGTTCACTGAGGATAGTTCCATACCAGTATGAAAATCTAACATAACTCTTTTTTGTTTCCAAAAGAAATTTGTTTTCTGTTGTTTTTTGGCTTTGTATTTTTGCAAAATAACAAAAGTAATTGTAAGAAGACTTTTTTTCTCACTTTAGCTGTAATGAACTGTTTCTGTTTAGGATTCCAAAGGGAAAACATCTCTGAGGGGGGAAAAAAGTAAAAATAACATATGTTTGAAAAATATGAGTTTTAAAGAACTTTAAATGAGTTAAAAAATAGAAACACTTACAGAGACCTACCAGTAGTAAAATGCCACCAAAGTCCATATGACTATTTTGTGTTTTTATCTCCAGTGATTGTTTAAGGAAAACACAGGGGAAAAAAAACTTGCCAAAATTAATAGTTTCAAAGGTAGTTATCAGTGTTAATTTGCTTTCTAATTTGAGACAATGAAATAATTTTGTACTTTCTGTAGTTTTAATCATTCCTTCTATCTCTTTCTTCAGATTAAAGAAGTTTTATCTATGACATCGTGTAAATCAATAAAAATACATATTTAGGTGTAATGTAAATATATTAAGCACACACACATTTTTAATAAGTGACTGAAGAATATTTTATAATTCACTGGTATATTAGATTTAAAACACATATAACTACATTTTAATAATAGCTGGAGTATTGCAAGCTGGAAATATGAACCACGCCTTCCGTTTCTTTTTAAATATTGTTCTAAAACTTAATATCTAACAGAGGTTTGGTTAAAATTTGAGGAACCTTAATTCACTGTTGAACTTCTGCAGGGGTCTAGTAGTCACATTAGCATTACTGTCTTGCATTATTACATTCATTACGTAAAAGCATCAATGTCTTCGTTGCTCGAGCTACGTTTACCATTACTCATTCATCAGTAAAGATTACTTGCTGGTTCACAGGGGTTCTTTGTCCATAGTCTGTAACAGAGGAATAGTCGCCCAGGGAAGGAGAAAGGGAAAACTAGGTATAATGTGACTGCCTTACTTCCGTGCACACCTGCATTACACCCCAACACTTACGGCAGCATCAGTGCTACATCCTTTTTGGTTTTTGAGCAAGACAGGGAAAGAGCTTGTGTACAACTCAGTTACATTAATTACGCTGCCATTTCTTTTCTGGAGCACTAGTCGTGTCTCTAGTGCCTGGGAACATAGGTGTGGGGGGAGAGGTGAGAGCTATCTACAGCTCTGCAAAATCCAAGGGAAATTGCTTGCCATTTTCCTGGGGCGGGAGGGTGAGTGTGGCGGCACGCGTGCAGCACAGTGGTGYAGGAACGATGCTGTCGGGATTTCTCCCGAGGCTGTTCCCAGGACGCCTGGGAAGGTGGTGTTGGCGGGAGGCTTTATGCACAGCTGTTCCAAAGGAATGACCTAGTTCTCTGAGCAACTACTGCGGGCATCTTGGAAGGGTTTTTCTGCAGTGTATTTTGGTGGTGCTGTGTGCAGCTACCTCAATAAGGAGTTACTGCCGCAATGTTTTGGCCATGATTCATGATTTGTTGGTGTCTGATCTGGCAACAGGGAGGACACAAGGAGTTGAAACGTTCTGCTCTTATTTGCCCCAGTGCAAAGGAAATGAAGAGTATCAGCTTTTGGGTTACGTTGCCCTCCGTCACTGAGTGACTGGTTTGACTCCCATGAGTGAAAAGCAGAGCAATGGCTATTTATTTCACGTGCCTGTTTAGTCAGTTGAAGGGAACTCTGTGGTATTTCTTTTTCTCATTCAGCTGTGCCTTGCCACATCTGTTCCTAGATGACTTGAAAAATAAACAGTATTTCTTGTTATAAATCAAATATGTTGAGCAGTAATAGAGAGATGGAGGGAGTAGTATTGCATGCTTGAGCAATAGCGAAAATAAAGTTGCCTTTCCCRATGGATAAGACAAGTAATGTAACAACAAGCCACTATGCTGCCTTCTCACTGTTACCACGCCTACCACCAAGCCTTTTCATCCTGGAGTTTTGGGATATGGAACAAAAAAAAATCTGTATTTTGTAGAAAATGGATGTAGATCTGGCTGATAGCCAGATTACAGTGTGAACAATATTCAGTTTCATGCACAGGTTCACAGTGGGTATTCAGAGGACAGAAGGAGACGAAAAGACTGCAAACTGTGTAAAATAAATATTAATATTGAACTGATTATATTATTTTACAATCTCTATGTAATCATGAGGTTTTAAAGCTCTCTGTTTGAAGAAACATCTCCTAGAAGCACCAAGGTCTTTGACAAACAGAGCATGGGTTGATAAAGAACTGAATAGAAAAAAATGTACGAAAAATTGTACTCTCTTTGTAAAGACAGTATGAAGAAAATGATTGCAGTAATGAGGATGAATTATTAATGAAGGTTTAAGGCTGAAAATGATGGTCTTGATTCTGTAATAAGCTCTCTGTTGGCAACTCTTTTCGTTCCTACAGAGTCCATCTATTTTATACAGTGAGCCACCAGAATCGGTCTTCAGTCCTTCACAAGATCTGAATTTAAGGGTAAATTTTCATAGTTAATACACAATTACTCCTGTTTGTGTGAGTGTGTGTGTGTGTGTGTGTATTTTAGGAGCAATAAACAGCTGCTTTTTGAATATTTCTTTCAGATTAGAAAGGTAATTCTTTCAGTATGATTGAAAAATTTTTAGTATATTTTGACTTCTTAACTTTTTAAAATTTTATATCCATATTTTATATCCATTTTATATCCATATCAAAAATTATTTTTGGAAGGCAAAACTGAAACTTTTCATTGCAAATATTAACATTTAAAAATGAAAATTGTTTAGCCTTGTCTTAATATGCTCATTTCTGGTATTTTAAAAAAAATGCACATACATCTGTTCATGCACAGTAATGGCTTATAATCATTTGGTAGCTACAGTTAATGCAGGTGTAGACCAGTTATTTTAGTGCAAACAACTAACTTCTAACTCAGTCAGTACGATGTCTTCTGATGAGTTTTAGATTAGACTGAACTGAATAGGAAACTTAACCTCACTCATTATTGTCTTTCAATGTTATTAAAAAAAAAGATTGCCTTGGTAGGTTCATAGCATTTAATACAAAGAAAATTACAAGATACTGAAAAATAATGAGAAAAGCAAGCTAAGGGACAAAAGAGAAACCTGAGGCTGGCAAAAGTCAATACAGTAAGAAAGATGTTTTAATTTAGATCAGAACAAGAGATTTCTAGACTAGTATTAGTCTAAAACTAGATAGAAATAGGAAAATTTCAATAATAATAACATAGAAGAGGCAGTATGTTCATAAAATAAAATACTACTACTGCTGCTTTAGGAAAAATACAGAAAATACAGAAATATTAGTGTAAAATTGTATGGTTGGGAGAAAGGGTATATTTGTCCTTCAGGATCACACCCAGGACATGTTATGTGTCTTGTGACAAGGAAGARTCATTAACACTGCTGTACAGTCTCATTTCAACACTGCAGTCATTTGTAGCCTTGAATCTATTATGGTATAAGGATAAAAATCTCCCAGTTCAAAGGCATAGGTAAAAACTCATACAGAGAAACAGAGAAAAATAGGCAAATCTAGGTAATTTGTATCCAAGAGTTTTATACGAGCTGTCTGATGATGTCTCTGAATCGTTGAGGTTGATTTTCAACACTGAGACATTTGAAACATTGGGGTAGTCCCAGAAGTCAACAACAGATACAATTCTGTACAAATACAAACAGAAAAAAGTGTGTAATTATAAACTTGTCAGCCTGATAATGATCTCAGGCAGAATAATGAGACAGACGATACAGCAATCCTGTTTTGTTTATAAAGGTAATAAAATTGATGGAATACACTTAGTCTTCCGTAAGGCATTTCGTTTAGTAACACATGACATGTTGATTAAGAAATAAAATCAACATGGCACATACTGAATTGATTAAAACCTGGGCAACTGAAAGATCTTAAAATTTTATTGTAAATGGAGAATCATCATTCTTAAATGCCCATCTGTGAGATCCACAGGGATCAGTATTTGACTGTATTATATTTAATGTTCTTTTTCAGTCCTTGGAAGAAAATATACAACGATACTGATAAAGTTTTCAGATGAAAAATGTTGCTAGAGTAGTGAATACCAGAAAGGAAAGTCTGTGATGCAAGATGATCAGAACTGTCTGGAAGGCAGGTGCACCTACATTTGGCCAAGTATAAAGCCATAGGSCTAGTGTGGAAGAATGTCATTTCATGTGACAGGGGGGAGGTGAAAGAAGGAAAATGGTTTTATTCTGAGAAGTCTTGGCTACAAAGCTCAGGTGAGCATGAACTGCAATGTTTTTCTAGGCGTATTTAAGCAGAGGAAGTTATAAGGAAGCTATATCATCTTTGAATATTACTGTTTCRGAATACTCTGCGCAGATCTGGTGCCACAGAGACATGGAGAGTTTAGAGAGACTACATGGTAATCCTTCAAGGACTGGGAAATAAACCCTTACTGTGAGTAAAACTAGCAGCTTAATCTAATTTAATCTAGTTCAATTTATCACCAAATTAATTGTTTCTCAAGATTAAGAGGTAAATTGGTCACATACTGAAGGCACTTACCTTGAAAAYAAAAGCTTAAAACTAAGACAAAATTATCAGTGAGGTGTGATGGTTAGATGCTAAAACTAAGACAAACTCAGATCAGAAATAAGATAGGACTTCTCCTACAAGCAGGAAAAAAGTTAAGGTTAATATTCTGTATCTGATGAGTATGAAAGTTGAGTACTAAAGGAGATGCTTTAGGTCGGGCGTGCATTCATGGCAATTGTACAGCTTGTATTGAACAGGAAGCCAGACTCTGTGTTCCCAGTGGTTCCTCCTGACCTTGGAACTGATGAATTTATATACAAAGGCAGACATCAAATAAAGTCATTATTTTGGGTTAGGCTACTGCTGTGATGATGTACTATTGTAAAATATGGTACAATTGCCATAATATGTCTCCTCTGTCCTCTGACACCTGTCCTCTTTTGGCTGAAAAATTCTTAGGTGTTTATCAACTTCTGCAGTATATCTGGGAAACTATCCAAAACCTCTTTATTAAGGACAACAGGAAGGGCTTCTTCAAATACATCAGCAGCAAGAGGAGGACTAGGGAAAATGTGGGCCCACTACTGAATGGGACGGGGGCCCTGGTGATAAGGGATGCAGAGAAGGCAGAATTACTGAATGCGTTCTTGGCTTCAGTCCTCACTGCTAAGGGCAGCCCTCAGGAATCTTGCAGCCTGGACGTGAGGCAGAAAGTCTGGAGAAGGGAAGACTTTCCTTTGGTTGAGGAGGATAGGATTAGAGACCTTCTGGGCAGGCTAGACATCCACAAATGCATGGGCCCGGAGGGGATGCACCCAYRGGCWCTGAGGGAGYTGGYGRATGTTGTTGCCAGGCCGCTCTCCATCATCTTTGAAAGGTSCTGGAGAACTGGAGAGGGGCCTGAGGACTGGAAGAAAGCCAATGTCACTCCAGTCTTCAAGAAGGAGGACCCAGGCAACTGTAGTCCGGTCAGCCTCACCTCCATCCCCGGAAAGRYGATRGAACAGCTCATCCTGGATGTCATCTCCAGACATAAGGAGGAGAAGAAGGTGATCAGGAGTAGCCAGGATGGATTCACCAAGGGGAAATCCTGCTGAGCCAACCTGATAGCCTTCTATGATGGAATGACTGGTTGGGTAGATGAGGASAGAGCAGTGGCCGTTGTGTACCTTGACTTCAGCAAGGCTTTTGACACTGTCTCCCATAACATCCTCCTAGAGATGCTCAGGAGATGTGGGATAAACAAGTGGACGGTGAGGTGGATTGAGAACTGGCTGAAAGGAAGAGCTCAGAGGGTGGTCATTCAGTGGTGTGGAGTCTAGTTGGAGGCCTGCGGCTAGTGGCGTCCCCCAGGGCTCACTACTGCGTCCCATCCTGTTCAACTTCTTCATCAACGACCTGGATGAGGGGACAGAGTGCCTCCTCAGCAAGTTTGCGGATGATCCCAAGCTGGGAGGAGTGGCTGATACACCTGAGGGCTGTGCTGCCATTTGGAGAGTCCTGGCCAGGCTGGAGAGCTGGGTGGAGAGGAACCTCATGAGATTCAACAAGGGCAAGTACAGGGTCCTGCACCTAGGGAGAAATAACCCTAGGCACCAGTACAAGCTTCGGGCTGACCTGGAGCGCAGCTCTGCAGAGAAAGACCTGGGAATGCTGGTGGATGATGAGTTGACCATGAGCCAGCAATGTGCCCTTGGGGCCATGCAAACCAATGGTCTCCTGGGGTGCATTAGGAGGAGTGTTGCCAGCAGGTGGAGGGAGGTGGTCCTGCCCCTCTACTCAGCCCTGGGGAGGCCTCATCTTGAGTCCTGTGTCCAGTTCCGGGCTCCCCAGGACAAGAGGAACATGGAGCTATTGGAGAGAGTCCAGCGGAGAGCTATGAAGATGATCAGAGGGCTGGAGCAYCTGCCCTGTGAGGAACGGCTGCGAGAGCTGGGCCTCTTCAGCCTGGGCAAGAGAAGACTGAGGGGGGATCTTTTCAATGTGTATAAGCACCTGAAGGGAGGGTGTCAGGGGGACAGAGACAAACTCTTTCCAGTTGTCCCATGTGACAGGACAAGAGGCAATGGGCAGAAAGTGAACCACAGGAAGTTCTGCCTGAASGTGAGGGGGAATTTCTTCCCTGTGAGAGTGATGGAGCCCTGGCACAGGTTGCCCAGAGAGGTTGTGGAGTCTCCTTCTGTGGAGATCTTCAAGGCCTGCCTGGATGCAACCCTGTCCAACATGCTGTAGGTGACCCTGCTGAGCAGGGGGGTTGGACTAGGTGATCTCCAACCTTATTGATTCTGTGATTCTATGATTCTATGATTCTATGATTCTATGATTTTCTTCAATACGGCGGTCTCCTAAGGGCAAGAGAGCTTACTAATTCTTTCTGCCATGTTCAGCTGCTAACTCCAAATACTCAGATTCTCATTGGGTCATATACCCTGTATGGTAATCTGTCACCACATAGAAAAGGATGTGAAAATATGATCAGCGTAACTGTGTCATACTCTTGTTTTACAATAGCATATTAAAGTCTTGAGCATCTGTTAATTCTAACCTTGCATTGACTAATTGAGGTAGTCCCCTATAAATTAATTTTGAAACAATCCCAGTATACTACTGTTATGTGTTCGTTGCAGTTAGAATTATTAGCCATAGAGGTGTTAGGCAGCAAGATGACGACAAAATAGTGACTTCAGTGGTTTTAGAGGAATCTGATCGCTCCTTCTCTTGTACGTCATTCACAATATGGAGTCAAGATATCCCAATGGGTGTGTTCATGTGCATGTACAAAGAGTAGAGAGAGTTCTCTGGAATGAGAAACATACTGCTCTGGAATGAGAAACATACTGACCCCTTATATCTGAATATTCAGCAGGTTTTGGAACGGTCTACCCCAGCCAAGATCAATCAATTTAAATATGCTTATCTTGAGTTTTATGCCGGATATTTATTGACCATCATATCTCTCAGTATGATTTCTCTACAATGCCTCATTGACTATATTCATGAAACTCTCCATTATTCAGAGTAGTCCATGAAAGGTAGCCAGCTGTATATGTAGCTTTGAGTCKCTTTTCAAGATAGTTTATGTTAACCCTATTATGGTGGCATTATGATTTTGTGATTCCTCTGCAATAACTATTTAATATTTAACATTAATTGCATTTGGGTTCTGTTTRGGACAGTTTTATAAGGCATATGTGAAGGACACTGTAGAGTGTTCCTTTGTTTCTGAAAAAGCCACCTGTAAATGTGATCTTATGGAAGATTGGGGCTGCATTCTGTCCTAAAAGATGCCCTTTGAATTAATTTCGTGCAATGTAAGTCAAACAGATTTTGACCTTTCTTCAGTCCTGAAAAGTTACTATATAAAAGTGCACTTTCTTATTCAACAGATCTGTTCTATATTCCATCATATTTGAATTCACTGGCAAAAAATAAACGTGTTCTACATCATGCTGTTAGAATGGGGGAGCCGGTGCAGATGTGGGAGTGTGGAATGGCTTCCTGTCTGACTCACCCGTCATCAGCAGAGCTGCTGTGTAAGGGCTTGATTTGTCAAAGCGTTCGAACACCCATGCCTCCCATCGACTTCAGCTGGAGTAGGATGGATGGATGTCTTCAGAACACTACCCTTACCACTTGTAATAAAAGACAAAATTCCAATGGGACTCCAGATGTAAATGATGAAGGATTTTCCTTTTAGAGTCTTATGGGTAGTAGCCTAGCTAGAAATAAACATTTGAGTTTCAAATTTAATGGCAGAGATGAAAAATCATTAACTAGAGGGAAAAAGCCAACGTGCTCAGTTGTAAACAGAGCCAGTTTGATCCAAAGATACTGAGCAAATAAAAGCTGCTTCTGTTACAAATAAATAGCGTTGCAGAAAATCTATTTCTGTTGGCAGTGCTAAGGTGAAACACTGTCCCCCAAGAGCTGTGGTCTGACTTTTGTCTTCACAGTTCAGGACTAAGACTTTCTGAACTCTAGTGGCTATATAGCACAGTTGTGTACATCCAAGATACAAAAGTATCTTTTGCTCTGGAACCCAGATAGTAGTCCTAAGACAAAATTGCTCTGATTTTTTTTTTTTTTGTTTTGTTTTGTTTTGTTTTTCTGGTTCCAAATGCCCAATGCAATGAGAATGCAGTCCTAAATAGTGGGGTTTATTTGTCTGGATTCTTTTTGTTTATGTTTTGCTGAAGATGTGTTTTCTGCTGAAAGACCTCTGTGTAAAATTAAGGTAAGGGGGAAAATGTCTCTCTATTACACAGAAAAAATATCCTATTCTACACTGAAACTTCAAAAGACTTTTCTTGGATTAAATGAGAYAGAATGTCATCCAGAATACCCAATGGCAGAGTAGTTAGGGGGAACCAATCCTGGTTCCTTGGGAAATTCATTTTACTATTGATTGCTGATGCCAGGGAAGTCCTGAGTCAGAGAAAGGTGATCTTCACTCTGATTGCACAGTTCCTTTACAGTAGGAGATTAGAGCTAATCAGTACACATTGAACCCTTGTGCTTAAGGCAATGATTTAGACATTCTACATATACGGGGTGGTTGGAAGGCACTTCCTTGTCACTGAGTCCAGTGTTTTGGCATTACAAGTGGTCAAAAGTGGTAATCGCCTTTATGAGTTTATCATTACYGTTTTAGAATTGATTAGGCTTCTATTTCTACTGCTTGTATATGAAAGCTATTTAAGAACCTTCTTGATTTACRAAATCTTCTGATTTCCAGCCTACATGTGTGTGTAACCAATTGGTACACCAGACTGACACTTTTGTGTTAGTGCTATCTTTTAAAAGTCTTCTTCTTTTTTTTCCCTCTCTTTTGGATTTAGACTAGGATTTATAGACATTAGCCATATTCCCTTGCAGCCTTTTTTTGCAATACTGAACAATTTGACCTCCTTTCTCCCCTTGAATAATAGGCTTGTCATATAGTCCTTCTCTAAACCTGTTTCAGTTTGAATCAATCTTTATTGAATATGGAAGACCAGATTAATGTGGTGGGAGGGAAGAGGAGGGAAGGGGTCATACGTTTTCCTCATATCTGCTGGAAAGACCTCCATGATGCATTAAAGGTCATATTTTGCATTTTTAGTGTTATACATACTGATACTTCAACAGTCATCACACTTTCAGTCATTTCCAATTTTTAATATAGAGCAGAAGTGCTTATTATCAGTTCTCACTTTTAGTAGTCTTTGGATTTTATATTATTGGATTTATTCCTTCCCCTATTTCTCCATTAYACAAGATCATTCGTTCTTTCTCCATGATATCCTGAAATTTTCTATTATTAGTGAGAGCTCTCAGTCTTATATCATCAGCAAACTTTACAGCCCACTCCTGCTTAAAGCCATTAAAACATAATTGCATCATTAATACACATTTAAACAGGATCAGCTCCAAGGAGATGTTCCACTAAGACTCWGACTGGTGCAACCTCTTTTGGCACTGTCAATGCTGTGACTGCTTTAGCTTGTTCCTTAGACCCMTCACAATCTCTTTACTTTCCCAGGTACTGGAATGGTTCTCTCAGGACATGAAATGTCTCATAGATTAATCCTCATCTCTTAGATTTCATTTCCAATCCCATCTAGTAAAAATTTTGTTACGTTTTGTATTCTTGCAGTGCTAAGCTGCTGAGGGGCTGTACTATAGTATACAGAGGTATCTAAGAGTTTGTTAGTACTTCAGGCTTCATACTCAGGTTTTTACAGTGGTATAGACCAATTGAGAATTTCCAGAATTTCCATTCAAATACATGCAATCAGCCCATCCCAAATGCGTGTAGACAGGATGGGTCAGGATGTCCTAGACAACCACAAATGAATGTAAGCAGTGMTGGAGCTTCTTTTTTATGTGATAAATCCAAGAATATCCGTAAACTACATGTATACTAGATTACTGAGAAGAAGCCCCAGCTGGGAAGTCTTCAAAATGGTCCTAATTGTACAGTTTAGATTCTGTTTGACACGGGTTGTCATTCATTGACAAGTCAGACATTTGCAAGACACYTCTTAGGTGGTGAAGGAATGGTAGAGCTGTGTATGAACAGCTCTGCTGACAGTACAGCATATGTGGTTTAACTATTTTGCTTACTATTACCATAAAGCATAGAATCATAGAAYCATAGAATCAATAAGGTTGGAAGGGACCTCTGGAGATCACCTAGTCCAACCCCCCTTCTCAAGCAGGGGCACCTACAGCATGGTAGACAGGGTTGCATCCAGGCAGGCCTTGAAGATCTCCA
>NW_028186536.1:354254-358936 GCF_003343005.1 Rhea americana
ATGGCAGCACAGCCCTCAGGTGTATCAGCCACTCCTCCCAGCTTGGGATCATCCGCAAACTTGCTGAGGAGGCACTCTGTCCCCTCATCCAGGTCACTGATGAAGAAGTTGAACAGGATGGGACCCAGTACTCAGCCCTGGGGGACGCCACTAGCCATAGGCCTCCAACTAGACTCCACACCACTGAATGACAACCCTCTGGGCTTTGCCTTTCAGCCAGTTCTCAATCCACCTCACCGTCCACTTGTCAAACCACACTTCCTGAGCGTCTCTAGGAGGATGTTATGGGAGACAGTGTCAAAAGCCTTGCTGAAGTCAAGGTACACAACGGCCACTGCTCTGTCCTCATCTACCCAACCAGTCATTCCATCATAGAAGGCTATCAGGTTGGCTCAGCAGGATTTCCCCTTGGTGAATCCATCCTGGCTACTCCTGATCACCTTCTTCTCCTCCTTATGTCTGGAGATGACATCCAGGATGAGCTGTTCCATCATCTTTCCGGGGATGGAGGTGAGGCTGACCGGACTACAGTTGCCTGGGTCCTCCTTCTTGAAGACTGGAGTGACATTGGCTTTCTTCCAGTCCTCAGGCCCCTCTCCAGTTCTCCAGGACCTTTCAAAGATGATGGAGAGCGGCCTGGCAACAACATTCGCCAACTCCCTCAGTGCCCATGGGTGCATCCCCTCCGGGCCCATGCATTTGTGGATGTCTAGCCTGCCCAGAAGGTCTCTAATCCTATCCTCCTCAACCAAAGGAAAGTCTTCCCTTCTCCAGACTTTCTACCTCACGTCCAGGCTGCAGGATTCCTGGGGGCTGCCCTTAGCGGTGAGGACTGAAGCCAAGAAGGCATTCAGTACTTCTGCCTTCTCTGTACCCCTTGTCACCAGGGCCCCCATCCCATTCAGTAGTGTGCCCACATTTTCCCTAGTCCTCCTCTTGCTGCTGATGTATTTGAAGAAGCCCTTCCTGTTGTCCTTGACATCCCTTGCAAGACTCAACTCCATCTGGGCCTTAGCCTTCCTCACCACATCTCTGCATACTCTGACTGCATTCCTGTAATTCTCCCAAGTAGCCTGTCCCCTCTTCCACAGTCTGTGTACCTTCTTCTCCTGTCTGAATTTGGCCAAGAGCTCCTTGCTCACCCATGCAGGTCTCCTGCCCCTCTTGCTGCGCTTCTTACTCATAGGGATGCACCGCTCTTAAGCTTAGAGGAAGTGATGTTTGAATACTAGCCAGCTCTCCTGGACCCCCCTTCCTTCTAGGGCCTTAACCCATGAGATTCTTCCAATTAGGTCTCTGAAGAGCCCAAAGTCCGCTCTCCTGAAGTCCAGAAATCTAGATAAATACTAACTTTCCTAACTGTATCTATCTATGTCTGTGTCTATGTATCTGCATCTATGTATCTATCTATACCTATATATCAATATATCTACATCTATATCTATCTGTATCCACCTCATGCCTATACCTAYACCTGTACCTATACATATACCACTTATATCTATGCAATATTTATTGCTTTAATCTTTACATTATTCTTTTTTTCATTCATTCTATTACTTTTATTACATTATATTACTGTAATGTTGTTCATCATTATTTTAGCATAGTTTATATAAAATAACATAYATATATGTATAYAATCARTGTGTATTGTGTATCTATATGATATAAGCATTAAGGAAATTATGATACTATATCGCTTTTGTTTTTACCATGATTTTTACTCTAAACTGAATGACCTTTCCAAGAAAAGTTGCTTAGAAATCTGTTTCAATRAAAAGCTTTGGTTCTGATGTTAGAAGTTTGAAGAATTAATTAAAAAGAAAGTTCTAAAAAACTCTAAATACCATTTCTTAAAATATAATATTTCCAATTATTATTCAGCTACTAGAATAAGGAGATCAAGGTAATTCTCATAAAATCTATCAAAAGTTTACCACTTTAGTAGTGGTATACACTTTTATTCTGCTTTTAATAACATTTTTCATTAATAAAATAAAACATAAAAAAGACAGTATCCATACCAGTGAGAGATGCTCACATTTTGAAATAGATATAATCTGTCAACAAGAAGAAATAATTAAGTATTGATTTTTGAAACACACTTTGCTTATTTCCATATTCTGATGCTGAACATTTACAGAATGAAAAATCTCCTGTACAGAAAAATTGTGTCAAATTTCATGGATTTGTATCTACAAGAAATCATTTTTTTTTTTAAATCTCCGGATGTTTTAAAACTTAGACCATTTTATTTAATTTGATATTATGATAGTTTATCCTTGAATATAATGCAATCAAAAGGAAAAAAAAAAGCATAGGCGTAAGATTAATTCTTTTAAATGAAGCTGAGAGCTTCAGTGGATTTTAATTAGAGCTGCATGATAAGTTTTACATAAAAAGCAAATCCATTCAAATTTGGCTTTTAGCCAGTTCTGCAAAAGTAAAATTACATTAA
Organism: Rhea americana; assembly: GCF_003343005.1. Lineage (NCBI taxonomy): Eukaryota > Metazoa > Chordata > Aves > Rheiformes > Rheidae > Rhea > Rhea americana. The sequence continues at coordinate 356,716 of NW_028186536.1, forward strand.
GAACTACTCTTCCATTTCATATTTTTTTTTCCTGAGAAAAAATCCATAATTAAAATGAAGTTGGGAATATCAATAAAATAAATAAAAAATAAAATAATCTCTGGATTTTTGTTTGCTGTTTTTGTATTATTAAGTTGAAATTGTGCAGAATGCTGAATATGTTTATTAAATGACTATATCTTGTTTGGTAACTTCCTGCTGCTATGCCTATCAAAAGCTAGTTTCAATTTGGAAGAAATGCAGCTAGGCTTTTTCTTTCAGTGCAAATGAATACTCATAATCATCAGATATTAAAAAAAAAAAAATCTTYCAAACTCTTCTCTCTCTCCAGGAGAATAGTTTCTCTCAGGTTACTTTTAGATGAATTGCTAATAAGCTTTGCAGATGAAATGACATTGCTCTTAACAGAATGACAGGAARCGAACAAAATGTCAAACTTTTAACTGAAGTTGAACATTCAGATAGGGAAAACCTGTTTTCAAATATCATTGCTTAGATTACAGAATTATGGCTCCACATTATAACACTTGGATTAAAACATTCACATGCTTCAAAGGGGCATTAAATGCCTCAGAAGTGCTGATTTTAACATTCCAGTATGAAAATGAAAAATGAAGTTTCTTACTTCAGAATGCCAGCWGGAAATTTAGCAGTCTTGGAATAGATGCTGTCTATTTCCCCTTCTCCCCAGGATGACTGGTACCCACCACTAGTAGTTGTTCCATTAAAATGTTCCATTAAAATTCCCCATATTTTAAACATAATTGCCATAAGCACCTGCTTAATGTATTTCATTTACCCTGAGATCTCTTAAGCTCCAATTTGAGGACATTCCTCTCATCATTATTCTTAAAAACTATAAAGATACTCACTGTTGCATAATATACATGTGATTTCTTTGCTTCCTAACTACATGGGTTGATGGATACTGTAGATGTAAAGCATTGGTGAAATTCAGGAAGCTTTAGAAAATGTGAAGGAACTGCATATGGACTGTTTGCTGGAATTATTCAAGTGTTTTACCTAAAAATACAAAATAAATGATAAATAAACCTAAAAATACAAAATAAGCCTCTACAGTTGCAAAGGCTCATAGCACTGATAAAAGACAATGAAAAGATTAGGAATAGTTGGATCTGATTCTCGTATTTTTGTACTTGTATTTCCCTGTAAATCAAGAATATGCAAATAAGCACATTTTTGACACTGACTTGGAGAGTGAAGAACTGRGTCCTTTGCTATACTATGATTAATCACAATATACCGTGCTTAGTATAAAATTAATATGCCCTTGCTAAATTTGTCTTTAATGTTTTATTTTAGATCTGTATATACAAACCTCATTTCTGCCACGTTACAAAATAATGCTTGAATTATTTGTTCAAATATCTACATTGTTAGCTTATTAAAGGTAACCTTTACCTCTCCCCTGGAAACTGACTTTTATTTTGCAATGAAAATATTAGCCATTTTTGGATGAATACATTGTTTTTCATTCTATACTGTTTACCTGTTGTAGTAGAGGATGGGGGATGGAAGAGGCAATAGAAATTATAGAAAAGTTGCACTAGTGTGGCTGGGGTGTCTTTGCAGTTCTGTCAGATTGTTTCTTGGTATAATTTYATCATGTTTTACATTAAAGACTTTGCCTCTGGCTTAAGCGATTATAAGAATGCTGAGATAGAATTTACAACCTTCATAAAGAACATAGCAGTCGGTGAAATTGTTTTAAAGCAATGATAGGTAAAAATTAAATTGGTTTGTTTTCTTTTATTGAACTTTTCCTTTTCTCTATTGGTATAACAAACATCTAGAAAAAATAGATCTGAATTCCAAGGGAAAAAATGGAAAAAGTAATCTGACTATTGGTTCCCCCAACAACATGCTGGGAATTTCATTACAAAAAGATACCTTCAGGTGTGCGTTTTGGTTCCTTAAATCAATGAAGAATAAACAGAATCAGTGCAAACACTGATATTGAAGTGGGTAGGATAATGGCAGTTCATTAAGTTACTTTCTTATTCCTAGGTTGTGGATGTCTTCGGCATAACTGTAATACCCTGCTTTTCCCTTTCCCTTTCCCTTTCCCTTTCCCTTTCCCTTTCCCTTTCCCTTTCCCTTTCCCTTTCCCTGTCTCTCACATATATCCCAGGAAGTAGGAATAAAGGAATCAAATTCCATTGAAAACACAGGAATGAAGCTCCTTTTTCTTTAAAAAAAA
>NW_028186536.1:358951-433103 GCF_003343005.1 Rhea americana
AAAAAAAAAAAAAAAAAAGGCTTGCATTTTTCCCCTATAGATTATTTGAATTTTAACTTTTAACCAAATGAAATTTATTCTCAGTCTTAATATGTATTTTTTCTACACACTTCCGATAAATATAATGTGCTGAAAGAAAAAAACAAATAGGACTGTGATAAAAATACCATTTTTTAAAAAACATAGAATATGAAGTAGATCCTGCTTAGTGATCTTCATAAGGTAGATCGTATGGCRTGATGGTTGAAATGATTAGTTATGTTGTCTAAAGGAATTGCAAGCTTCTGAAAGGGAACACCAGGATTTCCTTAAAGAAGCAGCAGCAAATGTAACCCCTATGTCCTTCTCTTGAGTGCAGGAAGTGAAAATGAACRCAGAAGGGTGCCGATTTCCAGTTGTTTCTCTCTGCCACTGAGGCCTGAAAAAAAGGATTCCCATGGAGGAGAGTTAACACTATCCTCCCTGTCCTTAGTGTGAAATGAAAATTTATTAGCACTGCTGGTCGTTTCAACTCTACCAAATGAGAGTGGAAAACAAGGATATCCTTATCTCCTTCACAGTGTTCTTCAGAAAGGGTTAGATACAGGTGCTATACCTCTGAGAAGTGCAGTTATCCTTAAGCTTATGCTTCTGCATGTTTTGCTATAACGTTGCAGGAAATTTTGTGGTGACCTTGAACAAGTCAGTGAGAATTTCATCCTATGCCTTCCACTGCACTATGGCTTTGCTGTGTATTCTCCCCTTCTGCTGTTAAACAGACACAGCTTTAAGGGACAAGTATAGCTGTAAGTAAAATGGAGATAAGGATCACTGTGAAAACAGAGAAAACTGAAAATATGTGGGGAAAAGGTTCCTTTCTAGAACAGGGTTTAGGAGAACTGGAATGCTGGCTATGAGCAATTTGCAAGTTGTGATGACAAAGTACAGCATTAGGTATTTATGAGTGTGAGGATCTAAATACAAATAAAACTTCTGATGCTAATAGAATATATTCAGAGGAATTACTTACAGATATGGATATTTCAAAGGCTTTGCAACTTGAAAAGTCTGCCCTGCATAGAGATTTAAATTACAATTTTTCGTATTGTCTAAACAATCACAGGACATGGGCAAGTAGTCTTGTGAAGTCCAGTGCTGTGCTCCAGTGCTAATCTGCAGTGGTATACAATGTAACACACGGTGGCACTGGCTTCAGAATCATTCTCTTTTAATTTGTTAGACTCAGAATTTTTATTTTAGCTATCCGTTAGTTTCCTAAAATGGTAGCGAATAATAATTTAAGTTATTCAGCCTATATATGCTAAAGGAGATTTAATCACAGAGGAATCTTGAGTTAAAGGGCCTTATTTAAAACCCACAGAATGAAAGTGAATTTTCAATGAGATACTGCAGCTTTAATCTCTGCTGTTATATATGTTATTCAGCCTGACATTCTAGCTTTAATTTTTCTATTTTCCATCCAGGTCTTTGAAGGATACCTTCTGCCATCTTCTATTCAATGCAACATTGGGACATACTGGGGTGATTTTGAGTAGGAATGTCAGAGGATTTTCTTTTTAAGCTTTGAGTTTCTTTCCTCTGTCAGTGTAAAGACAGACCTTTAGCTTTTCTTTGTGCCTTAATTTATATACAAAGTAGAGCAACAAAAAATGAAGAACTATGAAAGTGTAATGCTATTTTTGGATAAGACATTTTATTCTATGCAAGAGGCCCTAGGCCCTCAAACAGCTTCAGATCAGGTGATGTTCAATGTGTTAAGTTTCAGAACGAAAGACATCTTTGCAAGTCTTGCACTGCAGACAAAAGCAGATAAGCAACTAAATATAACAGCTCTCCTAGTATCTAATGAATTCTCAGAAAATTGATAGGCAAAATTGCTGCAGGATACTTACTCCAAGGACGTTAATGCACTGAATTGTCAAAAGGATTCATGCTATTGCCTGTATCTAGGAATCCTCTTCTTGTCGGATGTTCTCCTAAATGCAAATAGCAAAACAGATTGTTCAGAGCAAATGATTAAAGAGCCTATCTTTCATAATAAATAAGTCAATATGTGAATAGAATGAATATGTTAAAATAATGTGACTGTATGTGCAACTCTTGCAGATAGTTGGAGTGTTGATAAGCTATCTGTAGAAAGAGCTTTCATTTAAAAATGTAATGCTTATGCCCTCAACAGATATCCTTATGAATGATGAACAAGAAAAACAGAAAAAGCTTTGTTCAGGTCAATAAGACTGTATTTTATCAAACTTTATTACGAGTGCAGACACATCCATTTCAGAGCTGATAATAAAGCTGTTTTATGGGGAAAGAGGCAGACCAGAGTTGGTGTTTCTCATTTCTTTTCTGGCTGAGTAAATCAGTAATCTGCAGAATATCTGTTAGTGAGTTCTTTCTGATAAAGGTTGTTAGAAATGATGGGAAACAAAGTCTTTCTGTCATCACCTCTGAAGATGAATTTTCATGCAGTATAAAAGACTAAAGATAATTACATGGGTCAGCAATGAAAACTATTTGAAAATAGTATTCAGCCTTCCAGAAAAGGGTACATGGAAAATTTAACARACAATGAAGACTGTGAGTTGTATAGGTCAAGGTAAATCATGACTCTCCAACTGTATATTTTCAGATTTAAAATGCYAAAATCTGTTAAAAGTTTTCCAGACTTTTGAAATTTCTTAGAAAGGTAAACAGAGCCCTTGTCTGAAGCAGAAGATATACCTTTTTTGCTGTGCACATTATGGAAAAAATGAAACRTCTGCCACTTGATGAAAGAAGACTTCTGTATTAACACAGTCACTCCAGCCTTTCTACCCAGCAGTTTGCCTGAAAGATTTGCACAGTTCACTACCCTCTTCTCTTTTCCTCCATCATAGAATTTGTGTTAGAAAAAATACAAAAAAAATCTTAATTCTCCTTTTATGCTTTTTTAATTCATATTTTTTTTGAGTCATTAATTCTGGAACTAGTTTTGTAGGAGTCCTGGCTAAACACTGAGAAGCTACGGTTTGAGCTGAGAYAGTGGTGTCCACATGCACCAGCCTATCACCAGACTGTGCAGTATAAGGTTAGTATAAGGTGCTGCATGCAAGCGTAGGACTGGCTCTAAACRGCAAAACACTGCACATGTAAATGAGTATGTATATTTAATATCTGAGTTCATAATGATCTTTTCTCTTTCCCACATCGGTTTCTGCCTTCATTTTCAATTCCTATTTGCTCTCCTCATTTTCTCATTTTCTCCTAATTTCTCCTGTTTCCTTGAATTTAGTGACTTTATCTCAGGAAAGAGAGAACTCTGGGATTTTGGCAAGCTTCATCAAAATGCTTGATAAAAAATTAYCATAATAAATAAATCAAAGTGACTGTAGCCAAGCTATTTAATCTCACTGTATTTCAGATTCTGCTTTGTAGTAAAGAAATATTAAGATGCTCACTGTGTGCCTTTTTCCACYGTATATTTTTCAGAACTAGTCCTTCTATCCCAATTTCTCTGGTTATACAATGATGGCTTGTATTAGCTGATACAGCATAGGCACTGAGAATTTTCCCGTTCATTTTATCTTCTACCATGATCCCTAATTACTTTCCAAGACACTATTTTGCAGGATAGGATCCCACCTCTAGCATGTGTYTTTCTTAAAATAAGACTGCTTGAGCCTGACTCAAATATATCCATATTGCTCTGTATAGATACTTTTCTTCATTATTTGMCACGTCAGCAATCTTTGTGTAATAGGAAAACTCTATACGACTAATTTTTCTTCTAAAACAATGGATCTATCACTGCAGATCAATCAATGGAAACGCCTCTGTTTAGTGGGGATACTTTTTCATCATCCTTTCTTTTTTTTTTTTTTTTTCCTTTTTTTCCAGATAGGGAGCACCTGTATTAGCAGATACCCCTTAAGATCCAAAGGCCTCCCAGCTGCTGATTCTTCTAGCTTCTATATGCTAATCTTTAGCACATTTTTAATTGCACATCTTTAATTGAAGGATRAAGCTAGATGGGGATATTTCTGTCTCTTCTAAGGGAAAAAGGACCATACTCAAATTTTGTTGTGATGACTTTACTGCCAATGGGTGATGCACAGAGTGATGCATGAGGTTACTAGGCTCTGAATAATTTTAACAGATCAGCTCATTGAACTTGTCATAACACTCTTCCCTGCCTTTCTGAATTTCATCTGTGCTATCTTCTGTCTCAACTTCTTYTTCTCTCCCTTAACCTTGTCTATCAAACCACCCGTCCCATCTCTAGCATTTTCTACTTCCTCTTTCTCTCTTATTCTTCTTTTCCTACCTCTGGGCAACATGCTCTAGGGCACCCTACTTCAGCAGTGGGGTTGGACTAGATGATCTCCAGAGGGTCCTTGCAAYCTCAACYATTCTGTGATTCTGTGAAATACCTTTCTTGTTCCACCTATAATCTTTTCTTTGTCTTTCCCTCACTGTTAGTAAATTTTTTTTATTTAATGGCTCTTGTTCTCTTGGATACTAATAGACACAGAAAGATACTGACTGTAGTCATTTTGACAGTCCACTAAAACTTAAGAGAAAGGGAGATCCTTTTGAAGAATTCAGAATGTTACCACAGCAGATCATGAGAACATTTTTAAATGCACATGACAATGAGATTTGTATTGATATCAATGTAGTTTACAGTACTACTTGCAGTTTCCTAAGATAAAAGATATATGAGAGAAAAGTGTGTGTGKGGGAAATATACTGCAATTCCATCATTTCTCATGTGCAGCAAAAGACACAACATAAATCSTGGAGAATGTAATGTTCCTGCCACAGATCATCACACATACTAATAATCTCACCTGGGAACCAGTAGAATTTCAAACATGATCATATCCCACTATAAATGCATGCGACATTTCATGGAGTTCCTCTTTTTAAAATACAAACATGTATTTTAACATTTTTTCTACAGAAAAGCTTACCAGCTAGAACATTTAATTCTGAGTCAGGCTTTTGGCTGGACAAGTGGCAGAACCTTCAGGCTTAAAACAGACCAGAATAATACAGTGATGAACAAGAGATAAGAACATTTGAACATATTTGAAGCAAGACAACCAGACACAAATGAGTAATGCCATCCTTTTCCATTTTCAAACACGGGTTTGCCATTCCTACTGTTAACTAGAGTTTAAATATGGTCATTATGTAGCAAAAAGAAGTGCTGCAACTATCAGACTATAAATCATTGACTCCTCATTATTTTTATCTGTTACACTGCAGAAAAAGAAACTGAAAACATACAATTCTTCTTCTATTTTCTATGTACACAATTGGTAGAGTTGCCCCAGAGATGTTATGCATTTTTAGGTGAGAAAAGAAAACTACACATGCTGTCAAAGAGAGAGGATAATGCAATTCACATGTAGTTGCAAATCTGAAAAAAATGTGGCGTGGAATTTCTGACAAATRCACAACCATGGTAAACTAAGCTAATGTCAGTATCTGTGCTTATTTGTTTGTCTTTTGCTCACAAAATAAGTTGCATGGATTGAGAATACTACAAGCCAAAAAAGGGGTAGCATATACATTGAATAATAAAAAAAAAAATAAAATCATACAAGTGTCAAGTGGGTTGCAGTGAAATAAAAATGAAAAAAAATAGAAATAAGAATATAAAATGAACATGCTGCACAGAAATTGTCACTCTTGGGCTAATTGGAAGACTAATAGCTTTGATAAAAAGAGAAGGCAGTGAGAAGTTTGTGTATTTCACAAAAGGTTTCCTTTCTGCCTCTCAGCTTTAATTCACCTATTTGCATCTGAAAAATATATTGACATTAAAAAGCACTATTRTGTAACTGCCACTGTGTAATGGAAAAATGACAGACAAAACAGGAAATAGGGCAAAACAATTTTCCTCACTAGACTGAATACAAAAGTCAGGAATAGAGAGGGTATCAAGAAGCATTCACWGTGGTGCCTGATCTAGCGAAAATATTGCTGGGAGAAGACTATTATTTCTTCTTCTTAAAAGAAGTATATAAACTAACATCTGTAATCCGGAAATGAYTAAATATCAAGAAAGAGACAAGTATTTCCCAATAAAATCATGGGTCAGTAYAGTACACTGAATACACGGTCAGAGCAAGGGCACAGCTCTCAGGGCCCTGACACCAGCTCTTTACAGCTCATTTTTCTTCTTTCCAAGGGYTAGATTGCCTTAGACCATTCCAAAACCATACAAATCACTTTCCTAATGTCATTTGGCCACACATGCAATSACAGCTGTGGTAACAGTGTTGTTAGACAATTATGAACGCAGGGTATTCAGCTGTAAAATGCAAGAATAGTAAAGWATACAATCACTATATGAATATTTCTTATCAAAGAGGCTGGCAATGAATTGAAAAATGGAGGAAGTTAGARGAGTTATGATGTATTTTCAGAAGAAGAGTCATTCTCGTAATATGTCATGTTTGTTACAGCTTTGTCAGAGAATTCATAATTGAAATTTCATTTTTAGTCTAATTAGAAGATGACAGAATATTATTGAAACTTTTTTTTTTAAAGCGCTTCTTTAGTCAAGGTTGGTACTTGMAAATGATAACAGAGATCTGCTTATRCTGAAATATCACTATTCATTATAAGACACAGAGAAACTCAACAAATTTAAAATATTTTAAAAACACGCAAAGTCTCATATTCCTGCATATATGAAGAAATATAATAGATGCCTAATGGCATATAACAGCTTAACAGTAAAAGTGGTATGGGTAAAGTTATGGGTAACCACTCAAACTGTAAGAGTCAGAGAAGGTAGGAATTACCAGGCKTCAACTCACCTCTTAGGTACATTTGGGTTGTTTAAAATTTATCCAGCTGTGCAATTACAACTAATAGCAACCCCTTAGTTCTTTTTTTCTGACTTTTAGCCCTTATCCAATGGGCTATATACATCCTTGCCCCTAGAGACATCTCAGAAAGGATGTAATCTGGGAAACTGACTCCTACCAAGTTCCTGTTTAAAAAATAAGAAACTGAAGACGAATAGCTTCTGTGCAGGTTACTGGGTATGACACTAGTGGAGAAGGGCAGCTCTCAYGAGTAGCTTAAGGCAACTGAGCAAGAATCTTAATATCAGAATCTTAAATGTCAATTCCTGTGGTCACAGCTACCCCATGGAAAATAATTTACAGGATCATTGTTCCATTCCGGTAGTTACTGAGCCTGAACCCTGTTTGCAGTGCAAACTGCGACTTTCCTATGAAACTGAGTCTTGGAGAGGACTTGGTTGCATCTGCAATTTAGATGGGATCAAGTTCTGAAGTGAATATATCTGTTGCTAATATTGCAAATCTAAATGCAGATTCAGTACATCATTTGCGTTAGACATTCACTGTGTTATCCTAGATGAGAATTTGGCCTATATTACTGACGCAGACACCTTAATGATCAGATGTCAGCACTGATTGAATCCTTTGTAATTTGTCTCTGGCTGAAAGATGTGATGAATAAAACAAAGGAGATGAAGAGAAATTGTAGAATGGGTAAAATGTTCACACTCTCAAGATAAGTCAGAATATTGTGCTCTATATTTTGCAGGATTTTGTATTTTATTTTTCTTCAAGAATTGTCTTCATCAGTCTCATATCTGCTGTGTATTTATGTCCTTGTATTGGCAATCAGTGCAACATAGATTATGGTTTGTTGTACTAAAATAAACCATTGTGTATATAAAATGGCATGTTTGTGTGACTTTATCAGTCATTTTCATTTATTCATGATGAAGATACTTATGCSTAAATTTTTGATACCTAAGGAAAAAGCTAAGTAACTGCCAGAGTTCACCAGGGGATTAATGAATTAATGGATCTCTCTGCATAAACTGAGGCATAAACATTAAACCAAATAAACTGTGACTCCTGTTTAGCTAATGCAGATAATAGGAAAAARTACAGTTCTCTAAGTACGGGGATCCAGTCCACTCGAAACACCCTGGAGTACCTAAGACTTCTGTAAGTCTAGCARAGACTCATGTCCTCCAGAGAGGTAAGCAGAGGTCACGTGTGATGTGAGGCAGCTAAATAGCGCTAGGCAGTTATGTTTAGGCAACTAAGTTGAATTCTTTGTCATTATGGTCCTCTGCAGCAATTCGGTTGGTCTAATGCAAGTGTCTACTGAAGCATTAGCTGAGTCACTGTTTGAGTCCATTAACCAGACACAGGGGCCTTAAACATTTAGCTCACATACAGATATTCACATACAGACACCTTCACCAATTCGTCTAGAGTTGAATTCCGTCCTGACACTTAGCTTCAAGTTGGATATTAAATGAGATGGATAAGACCACATGTTTGACCTTTTATACTGTGGTTTTCTGTACAGCTAGTTTATATGCTGAATGATTTTTAAAAGTAATTTGTTTTTTTTTGTTATTGTTATTGAATAATATCACACTTGTGAAATAGCAATTTTGCTGCAAGACTTTGCTATAGTTATGGCTGCAAAAGATTTTTGTTTCCCTGTTACATGCCATTGCTTTCTTATGTGCATGATTTTATGTTATTTTCATCACTTTGACTGAAAGTTTTCATATTCGAAGCACTGATGAGGCAATCATTTTGGGGCAATTATCTGATCCTTACTTGTGTGTCCCTGATTCTCATACAATGAGGAAATATAGTGATAACAGTTTCCTATTACCTTCTCCACAGCTTTTTTTGAATTTAAAAAGACACAATTACATATACTTTAAAATATAAGAAAAGGCGTAACTGTGGAAAATGCTGTTCAGCTGTTCGTTATTCATTCCTTTTTAATCTATGATCTGAACAAATGATAACTCAATTGCAGAGATTTTTGGCTGAAAGTTAATGTCTCTGCAGGTCAGGTGAGTATACCCCATAAAAGTGACAGAGTGAACAGCTTTGAGGCAATGGAGTCAGCAAGCAATAGTGATAAACAGCAGGAAATGAGAGAGTGCGAGTCTGTCCGAACTCCTAACAGCAGTTGATCCCCTCATGCTAGTGGAACCTCCTCACACTAGAAACAGAATATCTCAGATTCGGATCACTCCTTGGTCTGAAGACATTCAAACCCATAGACTTTGCTCCAAACTGAGTGTTTAAACCATAAGGTAATATGCCCAGTTTTCAAAGAAAAGGGAAGTGAGACTGCGAACTTCTGTCTTATTTTAGTATTGTATCAATGTACAAAAATACAGAACAACCCGAAAGCCTAAGCCTGAATTTATAGCCCAGTTAGACAGGCTCAAAGGAGTCTGGATCTTGGCCCATGATGGTGATGCACTTTATGCAGCGCCTCTGGTTTCTGCTTGTGGTTGAGTTTTAAGGCATCTCTTAAATGGCCATTTCATTCCTGCTAGATATCACAAAATACTTTGGAAGTGCAGTTTTCTAGCATCTGTGATAGTGCTAATTAAATGCAATAAAGAATACCACCAGCTGTTGTTGGATTGGGCTTTTTAAAGAGATACTTCCGAATTTGGTTTGTTGGGGTTGTTGCTTTGTTTGTTTGTTTTTCCCCAGCCCTGAAATAAAGGAAGCCAATTAAATAATTAGTTAGATCTCTCTCTACAAATGGACACCTCTTTTTGTAGAAAGGTCAACACTTGCTTCTCTGTGTTTTGATTTAATGGTAAAGAGAACATTTTCTTTATTAGAACTTCAAAAGGGACAAAGAAGTAACTCCACAAACAAGTATAAAGCAGACAGGCAGGAGATGTCACCATAGCAATTTTTTTTTTAAACAGTTTGCTTAGGAAACCGCCTGAGATCCTGCTGGGTGGCACAAGCACTGAGGAGCTGCATTACTTCTCCTGTTTTACAGACGTAACTTGGTGCAGAGGGAAACCACAGTTCTGCGCTATGCACCTACGACATACAGACATTTCAGTGGGGAAGCATTATGTTCACGGTGTCAGTATGTCTTGCTTGAGGGGTTTAAGCCCCTCCAGACAGTCTTGAAGAAGCCTTYTGAGGCTGAATCCCCAAAGTCTGTTAGTTCTGCCATGCTTGGCATACAGTAATGCTGAGCTGCTCAGCCTGAGGACAGAATGGGGCAGTGATGGTTGGGACACCTAAAAGTTAAAGATCAAATTTGTAAAGGGTTTAGGCACATTCAGAATAAGATAATATCTGAATAAATATGGCCCTCTGGGTTTAAATTGTCTTGGATCCTCATACTCATCTTGACACCTCACATGCTATGGGGGAACCCAGGGCCTTCTTCCAAGTCAGTAGCTCCAAGAAATGTAGAATACTCTCTGTAATACAGTGATGGGCTTAACTTTCCAAAATCTGTACTCAAAATATCTGTGTTTGTCTTTCATCTCTTCATTCACTTAGAATTCTAGTTTTGATGCAGCAATAAAAATRCAGCTTTTTCTTTTCTTTCTAGCAAGTTCTGCTCCCTTTTGCTTTCTTCTCAGTATTTTTGTGATTTGGAGTAACATCCTCTGTCTGCTCTGATATGCGGGGTGGATTCTGTTCTTCTCTGGAATATGTAATTTGAATACTATAATTTTCTGGATATCACTTAATTTTTATTCTTCTAGCCTATTGTATTAGATTCTCAATGTATCCGTCCTCRTTACTGATGCCTCTCTAATTCCATGAGTTGCAGTTTACCTTCAGTACACTAACATCAACACTGAGTGGGTGTTCCCATAAGACAAGAGCCGTGTCTTGTTTAAGGAAGACTCTGTAATAGGTGTTTATGCAATGCGTGGACATAAATGGTCATGTTTTTCTGAAGAAGATGTTGAGAATTTTCTCTGTTCAATGGAATATGCCGAAGTGGCATAGAGCAGCTCTGGGTGAAAATACTCACTTTGATTTCTCAAGCAATACAAGTACGTTAGAACTGTGCTGTGGTGACCCATCTATGCTATTTTTTAATTCCAAAGATTATCTATGTGTTGCCAGCTCAGAGATTTCCTTTGTATGTTACTTTATTGTGACATATAGATCAACTYTTTTGTCTCAAGGACAGGCAATAATATATTAAACTTTGGGTAGTTTTTTTAAAACATAGTCAGTAGGTAATAGACTTTATTACCAGGGGACTTTATTGGTGGTCTACATGAAATTTGGTGATCCAAATTGGGTAGGTTGGTGATGTTGACTGAAGAAAAATAAGATATTATCTTTAGGGTATGTTTGTCATTAATTTAGGTTAGGAACACAGTACTTAGACTTTTGAGATACATGGAGATAAGAATCACTTTTCTGCAACCTTTTGGACTTTAAACAGCTCTTTATTTTTTGCAAAGCTGAGGTCCAAAATGCTGTAATATTGATTTAATTGCATTCTGTGTCTGCTATAATAATTCACTAGAAGTGGCGCTAGACCTGACATAAAGAAGATGTGATTTAGGCTTAAAGATCTTGCTTTACAATACTAATTCCAGGTGGACAACATGCAAATAGGGTCTGGAGAATGCACTGAAAAAAAGTTAGAAAAAATCTAGGCTTGAGATTTCTATCTTGAAGCAATAATTGTTAATGAATTTTACATTTCTGMTGGGCCTGTCCACACAGATGGTCACTAATAGGATAAGATTCTGAATTATTATGATTGCCAGTAATGTAAAAAGAGGAGGAGATGCTGCTGGTATTTTACTGCTTTGAAAATTATCCCAAATACCTTGAACTTTTTAATTCTTACTATGTAATTTTTCTCAAAATCTTATTTCAGTATCCTAGTAAGATCGGTTATATCAGAATAAGAGAGAAYTAGCTGTACTAATTGCAAGAAATAAAGCAGTCTGCTACTACAAGGAAGCAGAAATGCACAAAATTGAAGCTGAGTACCTAAAACTCAGAATATGAAAAAAACTAATGAATTCCAGCACTTCTGGGGTAGGGAAAAGGAAAAAAGCCCCTCATATTCAAATCCAGATCTACAATTCAAATCAGCAAGATGCARTTTGTCCTGCTTATATGAACACGCTCTATAGATAAAACTAAATGATCAGTGGAATATGGATGTTTTGGTAATGAAAATCTCAAGTATTGGATGATGTTTGTGCATGAGGAATAATTATCATGAGGTGGAGACAAGCCAGTTGTGACTATTTGATGATTTTGACATCTGTGAGGGGTTGAAACTACCGATTGGTCTTTAGAGCAGAAGATAGAGAAAGAGGAGATGAGACTGTCAGCATATGATAAGTAAAAGAATAATGGCAACAAAAGATGAGAAAGTGCTAATAAGCATCAATGAGGAGGAATGCAGCACCAAAGAAAGTACATCTATAAGACTGTCTTCAACAGCAGCGAATATTTTATTTTATTGCTATAGAAATAATTTTCCAAACCTTTCTTTTCCCTTCTTCACCGGCTATATTTCCCTGTGAAAAATATTGTTATCAAATCTGCATCCCTGTGTGAATTATTCAAACATCGTATTAATATTTATGAAATATTTGAACTTTTTAATAGTCATGAGTCCCTAAGAACTCTGGACACCTCTGTTCACGGGTGCTCCTAGATAGAGTCAATAAGCAAGGAAGTGGTGTTTGTCTATACCTCGCCATTTTTGTAATGTGGACAAAGCTGAGTGACCCACGACTGACTAGCAGGACCTCTGTTCTCCTTCCTTAGCAAGACTGTTAAAACACAAAGATTATTCTGATTCTGGTAAACTATTATTTCTATTGCCTGGGAATCCCAGCGGATGCTGTGATTGCATGTATCCCTGCACTGTCCTGCAGGCTTTTTCCTGTATATCACCATTTTTACGTTCTGTTATCTCATGAGACAGAGTTTGGTAATTACACTGAAGTTATAGGTAGCAAGGAAATAGAGCAAATGTATCAGGAAAGTTGTTTTCTTAGTCGGTCAAAGGCTATAACTTTAGACTTTGTGCAGTATGAAATCAGTTAGGTCACACTCTGATTCAGCAAAACACTTAAGCGGAGTATTTTCAAAGGCACAGAAAACAGTTAAGCAATAATCTTTGATTGAGGATGAAAGAGGTAAGTATCCCGGTGTTGTCTGTGACCTGGAGAATCCATGCCAAGAACCAGTGTAACTAGGACTACCTCCTCAAGTGTGTAACAACTCAGCAAAGCATTGAAGTGCAGGACCTGTATTTTAGGCAGACTCATCACCAGACTTTACCTTCATACACTGTCATCTACATGCAGCAAAACACCCAAGCACATCCACTGCAGGACTTAAAGGACAAAAATGTKTTGGTAGTTGCATTCTGCAGACTCCTTTGGAAAGAAAATGCTTCTCCCTGGAAGAAATTAGATCTTAAAAAATACTGACTGAGAAAAAGAATTAATATTTAATATATAGGGAAGTGGATATGATTTMATCTTTCTCTTCCCATTTACTCCTTGACAGAACAGCTGGAGCTCCAGTGAGCACTCTGTACGTGTGTTCAAACGTTGGCAGTCAGCACAGTGGTAAAAGTGTCTGGAGGTGAAGTAAAATCTGCAGTGACAGTATGAAATGATCAAACTGACATTCTATAGCTTTTGATGTTTATTATTTCCTTCTCTGCCTCGTACTTGTCTGGAAACATGTTCCGTCTTCRAACACCTCTCTAGACGCCTGCCTGCAAGAAGAAGAGATTTAGACAGTAAAAAGCAAAAAGTAAAAGAAAATAAAATTGATTGCATTTGTTTGTATTTTAGTTACAGAAATAGGAGTCAGGAACAAACCTAAAATGAGTGAGGCAAAATTTGCTCCGGCACCTGTGGAAATTAAGAGTAATTTCATTAACAATAATTGCTGTTCATAATAAGTGATAGCAAGCCTAAAGTCTGCTGTAGCTGTTTGGAAAACTTTTTGACTATAAGGGAGCACCTTTCCATTCCTTACCAGATAAGGAGCAGAAACAACAGAAATTTCATGGGAAATGTTGCCCTCTTTCTTTTTGCATTACATATATTAAAGATGTTTGGAAATCAAGATGATTGTTACAGTCAGTCATTACAGACTGCTAAATGCTCTGTAACATTCTCTGGTCTGTTCTTTAAGGTTGCACTGAGGATTTCTTTGATGCAGAAGTAAATATTGTGGGATGAACTTTTAAATATATGACTCTATTTCTTTAAGACTGAAATCTCTAGACGCTTGTTCARTCCAAAGGGCCTTGCAGAAGACCTCTCAGAAGAAAATCAAAGATAATAATTTAGAGACTTTGGGACCTTTTGAAATCATGAGAAATCTTTCTAGGTACTTTAGAGAAAGTCCGTAATAAGATTACTTATATGAGAAAAGTGGGAAGGATTTAGCTATATTACTTTTTACTAATAAAAACTGGGAAATATGTAAATCAAAATTCAATTTTGTGCTTGACATGCTTATTCCATTTTSAGAATCTGATATTTTGCAATGGGGAGAAAATATAATTTGTATTTGAAAATGGATGGCATTTTTCATGCTTTTGGCTAATAAATGAAAGCGATCCAGGGAAGCCCTGAGTACTTGTGTGTGCCTTTGCGAGTTCTGAGACAAAATSTAGTGACTTAGACCAACTCATATATAAGTTATCTTATATGCCACGTGACATATAACCATACATTATAGTTTCAAAGGTAGCCTGAATGCTATCAATAGCTTTATGAAATAGTTCAGTCAGAACTAAGTTCAATCTTTTCAAACTGCTATATATATGCTATTTGCCACTGTGGCTAAGCTTTCTAAGAACTGAAAGAATTCCACCAGAGAGGCCAGAGAAGATCCTGAAGACACTGAAGCTGCTTAAAAATAACTTCAGAGTAATATGCAGTATCTGTCTATAAAAAAAAAAGAAATCCTTTTTTCTTCAAAGATTTTGCAAACTAGGCTCAATGTGGACRTCCATTTGGGTCTCTGGATAAAGCTCATTATTCTATGATCAGAAGAAATGGAAGAGCTGCTAGATGTTCTGAGACAGGCAATTCTATTTTTTTCTTGGCAAAAAAAAAAAAAAAAAAAAAGAAAAGAAAGAAAAAAAGACTACCTATAATATGAGAACTGGTAGTGGTTGGAAACAACCTCAGTTTCTGTTAAACTTGACATTTCTACCACTCAGAAAACAGATGGTTCTGTCCAAATTGGCCAAAAGCTATGTACAATGAGTCAGCTCTGCTCTACCAGTCAGGCTTTTGTAGATACAAAAAAGCTTTTTGCCTGAATCCTGAACATACCAAAGTGAATTGAAATTCCCAAAACAGGAGCTATATTTTACGTCTTTTTGTGTTAGTAAAGTTAGCTTTTCTGGTCTAGAATTTGAATAGGAGATAAATGTTTTAAAAGATCACTGTCATAGTGTACGGTTAGTATTAGTGTTTCCCCAGAGAAACTTTTCCTTTTTGTGGACATTCCTGGCACATAAAAACAAACACGTAAACACTTATCTTTATTTATGAAACAACGGCAAATCTATGCCATTTGCCAACGGTTGACTAGATTAATCTATCACATTAACCCATTTTTTCTCCTTTTTAAAACTGACAAATATTCAAATTAAAAAAAAATGCTGAAAACTTCTTATTTTCAAATCTATCTGGTTTTATGTTCTCTTCTCACCTCCCCAACCCAAATTAGAAAGAGTACAGCAATGAGCTACATAGTGCTAAACAAATAATTATCCTTGCCATATTTCTAGCTGACACGGGTGTGTTAGAATATGTACTAGCCAAAGAATCAGAGTGATCTGGGRTATCAGCCACTTTTTTGAGAAAGAACTCTCCATTCACTGGTTATTTACTTGTTCAAATTACTTCCCTTGTTTTCCTCTTTCATTGAAGTGTTTGAGAATAGATAAGTAATCTGGGAAATCTTCCAGTTTAAACTATAAAGTAATAAATAATTGAGCTACTTGGCACTTGCTGCATTAAATAGGGTTTTCGTGCTCTGAAACAAAGACTGAATTCAGCAATTTCACTCTGGAAAACACCGCTTTCACAGTAGAGTTACCACTATGAAGTTATGGTTCTGTCTGCGGGAGACAGAGGTTTCTCAGGCACTGTTCCAATACTGAAATGAATTGGTTCAGACACCATGACCTGCTCACAAATCTCTGCATCTTTCACTTCAAGAGGCGTTTTGCTTTTACCAGATAAGAGATATTTGATTGCATATAAATCTCTTCTGGGGAAGAAATGCAGAATAAGAGAGCTATATAAAACAGGTCCTAGTTATATCAATTAATAACCTCATAGAAGGTGATTGAATACAACAGCAAAGAAAACTGGGATGAGAGAACACAAAAAAGCAGCCTGACTTCCTTCATTGGAGAGTATTCATCTAAATGCAGAGATCTAGCTATTCTGTTCCACATTTCCTGGAGTGGGAACTTCATCTTTGCAACTGGATGCTRTAACTGCCAGGCTCCTTCTAGTCTTCTGGTGCCTAAAGTGCGTAGCCTTCCACTGTAGATAGTGGAGGGCTGCTCCAAGCAGCTATGGAAACTGGAAATGTGAATCTCCATTAAAGCAAGCACTTAGAGCCTGGCCAGCTGAACTGCTGACTCCACTGACAGCAGTAGAAATGAAAGCATCTAATGTTTATAGACATGTGATGTCCAAATCGAGCAGTTTTAACCTCAGATAGAAGCTTCTTCTTGCATAGTACGGGCTTAGCATCTGCTATTCAGCTCCATGTTATGTAAGTTCCCCGAATCCCTTGAGGATAAGGAAGGCACAGAACTTCATCAGCTTTGGCAATAACTTGCTACAAACCTAAATAATAGGAATTCTTCCTAGAAAGAGAGAACATATAGTTGCTTTGACTCAYTGACACATCTAATGTAATGCTGCATTCCTAGCCCTGAAATGTGGCTAGCCCGGTGATAGGTAGTGGAAGGGGCAGCAGCAGAAAATTGAGACATTAAAAAAGGAATTTTCAGACCAGTTGGGGATGTGCCTCCTGAATGGAGCAAGAGGTACAGAGCAAAGGTTTGCAGTTTTGGGTTCAATTGCCTGCAGTATGCAGAAGTTCTYTGCTCTTTTTTGGATCTAGCCTATAACCTTCATCTGGGAGAAACAAGCATCTAAAAGGAACATAAAGTTTCTGCTACTGATACTATTACAAAATAGCATTCCAAGCAGCTAGACCAGCATTTTGCTTAGTTCGTTACCCTTAGTAACCTTCTGCCAAACAGAACAGAGAGAATAGCTTTCTTTGTCAGAACAAGGTTAAATGATCTCTGCTTTTTATTGGTGGCACAAATGATTTAATAGGTCTTTTATGCTGTTCTTTGATTAATCCAGTATTTTACAATGTATTGCTAAGAACATAGAGATTTTTTTGCCTCTGTTGATTATGATATATGAATCTCATCAATACCTTCTGTATGTGGGGTTTGGCTGTCTCCCAGAGCAGTGAAGAAGAAAATGTTGAGATCACCCTGCCTGTTTTTTTCTTTTTTCTTTTTTTTGGGGGGAGGGGGGGATTTTTTCAGAGAAGGGAGAAAAAAAAGCCCTATCCCACAGTGAGTTGTTATAGTTCTTGAAATCCTTATCCAAAAAAATAGGTAACAACTGAGACATCTGAGTGTAACAGAAGGATCAGAAAAAGGACATGCCAAGAGCATAAAAAAATATTGAATTTACCCTTGTGATTCCGCTAGTAACAACCCCAGAGAGAACAGAGAACAGAAGTGCAGAGTGCGTTATACACTGAAAGACAGGTGAAGATGTTTCATCATTCACTTGTTGTATCAGCAGTCTTTCACCTTCTGTTCCCTGCACAGTGATTCTTTGTCCTCTCCATCATGTTGAAAGTTTTGGCTAAGATTTCGCCTTGCTTTGTCAGTAAGGATTTACAAGAGCACGACACTGTTCAAGTTRTCTCCTTGCCTGCTATGTTATTTGGTTTAAACCTTCTAGGAGCTGTCGTGTTCCAAGGACAGCACTTAATCTTTCTACCTCTGGCTCACAGAAGCATTTCTCAGCTTCTCTGCTTTCACCCAAATACAGGTGAATAACAGAAGCCTCCAATGTTGATGCTTGTGTGAATGGATTATGTGTACTTGTAGCTGAGTTCTGATGAATGTGACACAATCAGCACTGTTTATCTGTGCTACAAGTTGTAGAGTTTAGGCTTTTGTATTACCCTATCCAAGCTCATGCCTCCTAGACCACGTCGTGAACGTCTGGGAATGCATGAGTTTAAGGCACAAGGTCATGGCTGGCCACAATTCTGTGAAATATAGCTTAGTGCATCTTAAAAAAAAAAAAAAAAAAAAAAAAAAAAAAGACAACTTGAAACTCAATTCTCCCTGCAAAATCTCTTGTATTTGCAGCTTTTGGTAGCTGTTCATGGCGGCATGTTTTCCATACTGTTCTCTGATCACATTACTCCTTTGCAGGCAGCCTACAGGCAGCCTGTGTGGATATGTTTGGCACGAGGCTCACCTGCCAACCTGGTTTAGCTGTGCAAGGTACCCCTCATTTGGGCTGCAGGATGGGGGCCCCAAGGGGATGGAGGATGCATCATCAGCTTTCTGCCTGCACAGATAATGACAAGACTGTCTGGCTTTGAGATATTGTGGGCATGCCTTTCCTAAACTGCACTCACCATCCCCATGCAAAATCCAGAGCWTCTCCGAGAGCCTGTTCAACAGTCCTTGATGACGTGACTCTCCAGCTCGGACATATGTGTAAATTACTGAAGCTGTTGGATGATTTTTTCAGTTATATCATACTAGTTATGAGTGCTGAAGCACTGAYTGAAACCTGAAAAAATGGACAAAGCCTTACGATATATGGTCTGTGCCTGAAATGTGGAATTTCACATAGCAKGATTGTTGAATCATCTCAGGGCTCCCTTGTCTGAGGAGTAAAAAGTTGCAGTCCCTGAAATCTCTCATGGCATTCTTTCTCTACTAGACTTAATATTATCTATCGTCTACAACTTCTGCCTTTGAGCAGTGATGAAAAAATTGAAAGTTATGATTAATTACTTATTCTTAACAGAATTTTTGAATGAATAACACCTTTGATGTGAAAGATTAATTCATACTAAAATGCAAGGATTTTATATATATATATATATAATATATATGTACACACACACACACACATGCTTAAATACCTCTGAACATCCTTATTTTTTAGGAATATATTTTCTGYTGTACTTGCAATTTTTCTCTTCCCTGGCAAACTTTAGGGAGCTATTATAAAATGCCTGGTTCATTTCCTTCTCCTTCAATGTATAAAATCTCTGCATTTATACCAAATATTGTCAGGAATCATATMTTGTGAGAAAGAAAGAAAGAAAGAAAGATTTACAAACATCACTGCTAAAAAGCTATTATAAGACGGGAATTCAAAAGAAATGGGACTTGTATAACTTATATGAATGTTGCAAATGTTCATTACTCCAGTTGAGGATGAAGTTAATAGTGTTCTTGCTTTATAAGGCAGAGTATGCAAAGAAGATCCCTGGGCTCTAAGTGGTCTAGAGTTTTAGGATGCGCTAATTTTTCATTAGAAGATATGGAGCCTGATTTGTGTCTTTCACTGGAGGTTTTAAGAGTGTTTTCTTGAAGGGAAATGGAGGAATTTGAAAACAAATAACAGAGCAAGCAGGAGCACCAGCAAGACAAGCAAATGAAGCATTGCTTGTCCAATAATATTGGCTGAAAATTGACAACTTGACTTTAAATATCCTTTTTCATTAKTTATCCTGTCATAGAATTGGGAAATATTCTATACTGTCACACCACCCTGGCAATCAACTAATATTGTATAGGCATTTGGCAAATTATGCTTTTCTAATACTCTGCATTCAAGTGTAGAAGCTAGTTATATATTATATAGGTTACATTCTGGTCCCTGCATAAGCAACTATGATTTTTTTTTAAATAATAAAAAAATCTATAAAGTGCTTCCAATATAATTTTGGGATAGCTTCAGTATTTACTTGTAAGTCTTTACTGCTCAGTGTTCAAATATTCATGAACAGCAAATAATTGCAGCAAGCCAAATTGAAATAGTGTGCTTAAAAAATAGGTCTTCATCATCTTGACCGGCTTTGCTGCTGACCAGTGATATTGGTCTATTTTGTCTGAAATTGCAGATTGTTTTTGACTATGTCCATGCAAATAATATAGGAGTTATAGGATTTGGGGGATCTGATTTATAACTTTTGGAGGAAAGTGTAATCAGCACAGGTTTTTCCTCCTTTGAACCAAAGTTTCAGAAAGGTAGGATTTCACACTGTTTCTCTCAAGGTTAGGGAGTCAAAGTTTGGTTAAATGAGATCTGGGAATAGAAAAGAATAGCTGTGATTTATAGGGCTGCTGGCTTGTCACTAGCTACGGCTTCTATTCAAGGTGGATAAAAGGCCATAAATTTAATTCCTAGCAACAAAAATGACTGCAGAATTCTTGGTAGACCTGTGATTTTGCTAAAAGTGGATATCTGATGTCCTTACAAGCTGAAAATCCTTTACAGGCCTCAAAACTCTTCGTAGTCCCAAGAGCCCTGAGAGGATACAGACTGAACTGAAACCTAAAACTTGGCTGAAGCAGAAGATGCTTTGGGGTTTTGGATTATATTATTTTCTATGACCTATGTTCCAGTGTCTCTTAAAATTCAGGTTTGGTAAACTAATAAAATTCAACTGGCTACTGAAATGTTCCGCTAGCTGAATCAGACATGTCAAAAAGACATGTGAGCAGAGATTAGAAAACTGTACTGAAGACAAATGTCTAATGATTAAAACCRGTTTGCCAAAGGGAAATAGGAAATGTGTACACCTGCCAGGTCCCTGGATATGAGAATGCTGGTGCAAGAGGAACACGAAGGGAATGCGGGGGGAAAAACAGTGCTCTGGCGTTGCTGGAGATATTACGTTTCTCAGGACGCCAGGGTGCTCCTGCCCTGAGGGCAGTGAAGGGGGGCGGACACACTCTGCCTTTGGCAGCCCTCCACAGCAGAGCCGCAGGTGTTAGGCCTATCACTCATTTTTCTGCGAGGGAAATTTCTTCTCCAGATGCTGCCAGGAAGAGCACCTCTGTGATGCTGCAGGGAAAAAAAACATCTCATTTCACGTGGTTTAATTCAAATCAGGATCAAAGCAGTTTATTGACTCATCAACCATACATAATTACATGGCAATCAGTGTACTATATGTTCATCAGGATCAGAGCAGTTTATTGACTCATCAACCATACRTAATTACGTGGCAATCAGTGTACTTTATGTTCAGGATCAATAGAGTTGATACAACAGAAAAACCAYAATACTAGACACTTAYACAATGTTAATAAATATCTCCACCTTTCCTAGCACCCCAGTCTCATTGATTCTCCACCCTGCGCACCCACACCCCCTTCCCCAGCAGCTGCACTCACATTCCCTGATGTGGGTCCATCCCTAGGCTCCTCATGGGGTGGCTGCAGTGCCCGGCTGGGCCAGGGCCAGGACTGGGCTGAGACCATGGGGGGACCCTGCTGCCCAACCCAGCCGGGTGCCGCTGCTGCCCCCCATCCATCCTGGCACAGATTCTTATGCTTCCTTCATGTTTCTTTTCAGGCTGACTCATCTTCATTGCAAAAATCTCTTGGTAGTTCCCTGGTCATGGTTTAATCTGGTTATGGTCCTCTTCCTCTTTAGCATTACCAGTTTTGGGGCAAATGCGCTCTCAGACAGTTCCTTGTCTTATCAACTGCTGTTGTCCAGGTCATTTGCCAGAGAGGAAGCCTGTAGGCACCCTTACGGCTATGAATGCAAAAAGCTGCAGTCTAACTTAGAGGAAAAAACGATATAGGTATATGCATACACATATGAGCGTGTATATACCCTTAGATTTAGACATTTTTACTTCTGCATTTCAGAAAAGAAAGAATTTCTACCATTTATAGAGGGACTGATGAGGAATTAAACACAATTAATAACCTTTAGGACATTTTAGCCTTTTTATCTCAAGTACATTTTCTTTTTAAATGAAAATTTCCTGTTTCTGACAAACTTAAAGATAGGAAGGATTCTTATCTGACCACTAGCTTACAGACTGTATTAACTGTGAAACAATCAGCTTTTTCTGCTGACTTCCACTAGAAAAATCAAAGAAAAATGAAACCATTCAAGGAATAAAACTAATTTTACTGGATGGTATTCTCTGGAAAAGGAAAGGGAATGGTTTGAGAAACTGTGAAAGAAGAAAAATGACTTCAATGAATAAGCATCACCAATTAACTCTATGAAAACCTAGACCAGTAGCACAAAACAGACCTGATTTTCTCTGAAGGGAATTCAGTATTTTCATTCAAATAGGACAATCTTTGATGAAGGCTGTCAATGTTTCATGACTCACTTATGGATAACTCTGGGTTAAATGTAAGACAGATAAACAGGTTATACAACACTGGTAGCAGACTTTATACAGAATAGCGAGGCTTCAAGACAAAAGTTTTTCGCATTAGCTAGAGAAGGAAAAAAATCTGCACATTCCAATCTGCTTCCCTATTTGTACAGATTTCATTTTAAATTTAGGACCTGAGAGTTTTCAATAGTATAAATTACAAGGTGAATTCAGAAAATAGATATGGCTCAAGTAAACCTTTTTTTCTCGATCAATTTAATAAACCTGTAACTGTGACAATTCCTAGTGCAATATCTGGTAACAGTTCAACAGAAATATGATAGAGATGGCTCTGATTCTGCACACAGTTGTCTCAATTTCATTCCAGGATATGTATGCCCAATTGGTTTTCTGTATTTTTAATGGCAAAATGTCTCTCAGAAATTCATACAGACCATCTTTTTTGCTTTGCTGATCTTTCCTAGCAAGTACCATGCAACACCACCAACCCAAAATGCCACAACAAACTGTGCAACTTGCAAACTGCTYGCAGTGTGGTTCTGGAGGGAGTGGATGCCATTTCCTTTTCCAGTCCTTCCAGCTGTGCGTGACCAAGATGTTGCTCCCTTTTCCTTTGGGTGGTGTGTCAAATAAATATTTTTCATTATTCTCTCAAGTTATTTGCTGATGTCCTTCAAGATCTTTGATTTTTTTTTTTTCTGAAAAATAAATGTTTCTCGGATCAAACACCTGAGGCAGGGTGTGTGCAATCTGTTGCTCTTCTCTCAATTATATTTAAAGGACTCAATACATTTTCAAAGCAACGCAATCATGTTTAACTTCAGGTGTACACAACACAGTTTGTCTTGCTTTTCCCCAAAAGACCCTGGGTGAAATTAAGGTACTTYATGAGAGATACAGTGTGCCTCAGTACTTCATGCTAACAGCCTGTTGAAGGTTACCCAAAGAACGGCTTACAATCACAGAAACTTCGATTCGAAAGAATGTCTGGAGGTCRTTTAGCACAACCTCTCCCCTGAAACAGGTACTGACAGTAATAGCTTTTCTTGCATCTAAGATCCACGCACTGCAAAAAAAAAGTGAAGAAAACTTAATTTTCAAAAGCAAACTTAATTTCCCAAAGAAAAGAGAAGTAAAATCTTGCTCACTGCATTTTCTTGTGTAACATTACCCCCTTCAGCTGCTGAAAGAAAAATGAATTTCTGTAGGGAAAAAAAATGTTTTTTGCTGCGTATATGAAATTAGTTATTCTCTGATGTAGGAGCTCTTTTTTTATTCTCCACAGAAGCATGCACGTCACTACCATTAAAGTCTCCAGAGACGCAACTGCACTGCTTTTATTTTGCACCATTTGGGGCTTTGACCCTCAGCTCAGCCCTGTGTCACAGCACTAGTGTGTTGCCCAAATCCCAATTACAGTGCCAAAGTCAGACATGTATTCTAAGCAGAGGAACATCAGTGGTGACCCACATGGTTGTTATACAAATGTTCGACAGCTYATTGTACATAAACCACTACAACTTCGGTGTCAGGAGACACAGGATATAGGTATTGTAAGACAAATCTGATGTTGTGTGCTGCAGATGGCTTTGTCTGACAGCGCTCTACGTCAGCTCCTTACTCTGGGGATGTGCCATTTGAAGCTCACTGCTACTATTTTATTTYACTTTCTGTATGTGCACAAATCATGTTCATTGCTGTTGTTTTTGAGCTCCTTCCAAAAGGCATTAAAYCTGAATTTCCAGGGATTGCTGAACCTTCTCTCCCTGTCTCTCTCTGTGTATGGYATAGTCAAAAGCCACACACAAATCCTTTTTTACTCTTTTTACTCAATTCACCATTTCTAACAACAAGGAAAAATATTTTAATTTGAAGTGAGGGTTTCAGAAAGGTAAAGACTGGCAGTGGTTATCAGTGTCAGAAACATTAGTCTTCAACTCAACATCTGTGAATAAACAAGCAACCAAAATCCCCAAATAAATTCAAGTAAGAATATTCAATTCTGTGCACAGRCCTAGCAAGTGAAATAAACACATATACTGTATTTCTAAAAGGGGTTACTCACCCTGTCTGCAGTTATGGAGCAACTGCCTGACCCAGTACATTCAAGTCATCTGTCAGTTGAAAGAGAAAATTAGGGTTTGGGAAAAAAAATAGAACAGAATCTGAAAAAAGTTAGGTGATTCCTAGTGCCAGTTCCAATTAGTAGTAGCAACACAGCATTTTTTCCCATTTTTTCTGCATTCAGCTTTTTTAATTGAGTGAGATGCTCTTTATACCTAATTTTCAGCTCATGTCCTTTCTTTTATCTGCTGTAATATTCTCATTCATCTTTGTAGAATACTCTCTTTTTTCTCTGTCCAAATCTCAGTTTTTGCTGAGACAATTGACTTTAGCCAATTCAAATTTTTGAAAGCACTCAGATGCATTTTTCTAAATGACTTAAAATCCAAGTTATGGTAGAAGTCACAGGGTCTAAGGTTTCTTAAGTAGTTTTGGAAAGTGTAATTTAAATTCCTAGTCCTAACTCCTAAGTACTTTCRAAAATGCAGCTCTCAGTATTGCAGTTCTTAGTGTAAGTCCTACAGTTTGTTAAGTGCAATTATTGCTCAGAASGTGTATATATTAGGACAATATATATTTCACATATAATACTTASTAAGAAGTCTTTGAGCAGAGTTAGAATTTGGGAAAAAAAATACATCTAGGAACACAAGCTACAACGCAGAGTGTAAGAACATAAGGCTAGAAATAAAACTGTGCCTTCTCTGTCAGACTAGATYAGGAAGTCTCTGGAAAGTATCTACAAATCTGCAATGTTATCCTGCTCCCACTGATGCTGATGACAAAGCTTCCAATTTCTTTTCAGTTATGATTGCTTCAGAATTTCACATATATTTCAGAAAGAAAGTGTATTTCTTCCTAAAACATTCAATGTAATTCAAGTAATTCCTTCAGCAGGGCAGGCTATCTTTTGCAGATTAAATGAAACTCTGTAGTCCCTAGCTTGCATATTAGGACTGTGGGAGATAATAAGAATATGAAAAATATGAACAGATATGATTTTAATATTTCATGCCTTATGAACTGTTTATTTCTATTGTACCTAAGGGAAAGACATACAGTCCAACTGGATTGGATTTCAAAAACATTTAACCAAGCAGGTACCTCAGGCACAAGTAGTCCCACTAAAATCTGTAAAGTTATATTTATCTGACTACAATGAGCAAGATTTGGTCCCTGAATGAATAACTTATTTAACAACATTCTGAAAACGAGGTACCTTGGAGACAAAGGCTTGGTGGATACAGGATTGTCACCTCTAATATTGTTGGTGAGGAGCAGAAAAAATTCTGCTAGATCAGGAATAAGCATTGGCTAGCAATGGGAATGACAAATTATTTCTCAGAGTAGGAAGTTGAATCTTAAATGGATCTTTAATAATATGCTAATTTAGWCTAGTATCTTGACTGTGGAACTAATTTTCTAACTGCCAATTTCAGCTGGCCATGCAACTGCTTCTCTAGAATTCAAGGTGACCTTTTTAAGGCCATACAAGAAATTTTCGCTCAGTGAATAATAATGTTGGCTCTTTCAGAGACCTCTGCTTTGATCTCACAGTAAGTTGGTCCCAGTGAGTTTATCAAGCACAGGAAATACTAATGGGATGGCCCTGTCAAGTACCCCTATTCACAACCAAAAAACCTCAAAGTGTTCAGAAGCTAATGAGATTTGTTGTTGTTACACTGGAGATGAGTGGCTGTCATATACAAAATCTTTATTTGATAWAWAGACTATAGATAGTCCAGAGAAGGAAAAGAAGGGGAAGAAGAGATGGAAAGGGGAAGSAAAGGRATGTGAATGGGAAGGGAGGTGGAAAGGGAAGAGGAARGGAGGARAAATGGAAGAAGRAGGCAAAGGGAAAAGGAAAAGGATGGGGAAGTGGAAGTGGAAGAAAATTTTTGGTGCAAAGTGCTGGATGGGAAGGCATCTTGACCATCAAGCAAAAAAACTGCCTGCTGACTGTGACCACATTCAGAAACCTGGGTACCTAGTACTCCTAATGGTAGCAAGCTACAGGACCAAATACTGGCTAACTGAGCTAAAAATAATATGATCTTAACCAAGGAAAACTCTTCTAGGACTCATTGGAAAGCCTATATCAATTTTATTAAACCTTGACAGAGCAGATACTGTGAGTGGTTCAAGCAGAGTCTAAAGTAAATTAGCTCTTTGCTTAAGATCTAGAAAACAGATGTAGATGTAGCTGCTAGTTGCTTATAGGGACTCAGTGATACTTCTGCAAGTAAAAACCTGACAACCTCACATAGTTGGTCATCAGGGCCAAACAGGGTAGAAACCTTAGTTCTTGAGAAAGCACAACTGATTGCTGACCTGTAAGAAACTTGKCAATTAAAAGTCAGAGCACACCTCTAGCTATACCCTCAAATGSCAGTGGATTGGCTTAGTAATACATTGGGAAGGTACTGCAGCCATCTAAAAATGTAAGTAAGTGATAAAATGAGCAAAGTATAAAACTAAAGATAGTATACAGATTAGAACACAGCTTATACTAAAATTAAAAAGACTGTTTGGTCTTTATTTGATAAATAGACCATAGCTAGTCCAGTGAAGGAAGGGAAGGAGAAGAAGAGATGGAAAGGGGAAGGGAAGGGAAGCAAATGGGAAGGGAAGTGGAAAGGGAAGTGGAAAGGGAAGAGGAAGGGAAGAGGAAGGGGACCAACCTACCATTGTTTGGTAGGATTGGTTATAACATTATTTAAGGAATCTGAAAGACACATCAATTAAATCTCAGAAAAACAGGTCTATGTGCTAAAATAATACTTGTTTCTAGACTTTGAGGGCCTGGACCGAAACATGTTCCAGTTATTTTACAAGGAGCTCCCCAAACTGGGGTTCCACAGGCTCCATATATCAGCACCACCTGACAGAACACCCAGATGTGGGAACAGAAAAACTAAAAAGATACATTAATTTGTGAYACCTCTTAAAAAGAGAGACTTTCCTCAAAACTAGTTCAAAAATAGCAAAGAATAATGCAGTTATTTGATACATAAAGTCATTGTTTCAGAAAAAAATAATCTCATTTATTCAATTTATGTAATACTAAAATAGCATGGAAGAAATGCAAATATTAAAAGTGGCTATAGGAGTATTTCCCCAAAGAACCTCCATCCCTGTCACTTGATATGATGTGCTTTGCTCCAAAGTAAGGAATAACTCAAAACAATACTTCTTATAGTATTTCTCTTGGGRGTTGGTCTTCTCAGGCAGAGAAAATGTAATAATAAACAGTTTTGGCTGAACTTCTTCAGAGACAAGAAAAGCACCCCAATTCCTTTTTCAATTAGGTGACAGAATTTATCACAAAGGACTCCTGGAACTCCTCTAAGCTTCCTCCAGGTTGCTATTTAGTCTGCATGACAGCATGGTGACTCTGCAACTATAGCCTATTTTATTCTTTTCAGAGATTTACCTTCAGATGTCTTTAAAGACTTTCTTTAACTTTTTTTTTTTATTTTTTTTTTAATTAAGAAAGGTTTTTCAAGCTTGAGGGCTGATTTCTTTCCAACAATTGCTCTGCAGTCATGAATGGGGAACTAGGCTAAGCCTACTACTGCAATTAGTTTAATTGATGGAGACTAGGGTGTGTGGATTTTCTCAGCTGAATCTAATGAAAGGAGCATTCAGTTTATAGAAGATTTTTCACACTGCAGAATTTAAGTTTGAGAATGAGGAGATTACAATTTTCTTCTCTGCTTTACAGCTGATCTGTAATGGGATGTTGGCCAAATCATTCCACTTCCACGTACCAGGGCTCAGGCAAATGACCTATTGAACTTTGATGRGATGATTTAAGAAGTCCTCAGCTTCAACTGGCTGTCCCCACCCCTGTAAAAAAGGCTACCACAAAGTTTGTCAATACGTCAGCAGTGCTAGAGCCTAGCCTGGTAGSTTAAGTGCAATGAAGATTGGTTTGTGCTGATGCTCATCTGTACCRTTGAGTGACAGATGAGGGAGCTGCTCTGCTGCCCGTGCCAACCGC
This sequence comes from Rhea americana, assembly GCF_003343005.1. Taxonomy (NCBI): domain Eukaryota; kingdom Metazoa; phylum Chordata; class Aves; order Rheiformes; family Rheidae; genus Rhea; species Rhea americana. The sequence goes on from NW_028186536.1 coordinate 387,290, forward strand.
GCACGCCTATGGCTGGGAGGTCAGGCTCTGGAGAGATAGATGAGTTTGGCATAGTCCTAGGCTTTCCTTACAAGGTTCAGGAGGAGAGAATTGCTGCTGTGTAAAATTCTGTTTTCTATTAATTACTTTACTTGCAAAATGTTTCACCTATGGATGAAAAGTGGCATATAAAGTGTTAGCTGCATATTTACATTAAATCAATACTTAATTTCCATTGGTGGTTCTTTTTTCTTATACTTCTTCAAAGAATCAAAGATGTTTTTAGCTTAAAAGAAATCCTTAATTGTTACTCATTAATATTTTAAAACAACCAACTGTCATTGATTTTTTTTGAGGCTAAACATTTTTATTGACTTCAGTAGGGATTTCTCTTTCACATTGATTGTACAACATGGCCATACGTAGCTTTCAAATGTTTTGTGCATGAGATATATTTAATAAAAAAGACAGTAGCTTAAAAAACATCTATTTGGATGGCCATAAATTAACCAGACCCTCGAGGTCAAAATACCTCCACAATTTTGTCTCATTAGTCAGACTGTTAAAAGAACTTAAAGGTTTTCAGTCTCCTGTGTTGTATTTTATTAAAGCACAAAATAACAGACTAGGATAGAACAACTCTTTTATGCAAGAAAAGGGTTTGGAACCACTGACTGAGAAAGATAAAAAAAAAAAATCTGTGGAAAAATAGCTATCCCCTGCACAAGATATCTTTTCAAGCAGAGTCCTTTGGTCCTTTCAGTCCTAAAGGCTGCACCATGTGGCCATAACATAGGCATAAATATACAGTTTTCCACTCAGCTTCCTGTTCTTACAATACTTTGAACAGAATATATAATGTGCAATGCTGGTATCATAAGCTGAAAACAAATTAATTATAYTGATCAATAGATATCTGTCACAAAGTGTCATTGTTTTAACTCCACTACTCAGAGCTAGGCTAAACTTTTAGGATCAGGTCAGGACTAGTTGTGCTGGAGAGGAATTCTGACTTCAAGATGTCTTCTAGGACAGGATTTATACCTTGAAAGAATTGTGCATCAATTTTTGTTTTAGTAAATCAGCTTACATCACTTTTTTTTAAGATACTGGTCAATCACAGTGTTCTCTTTTCTCTTTTGACTCTTGTTCAAGGCTAGAAAAATATATCACCAGGTAAGCTGCAATAATTTCTTGTTTCTAATCTTATTTAGACCTACGCTCCAAGAAGATGTTGTGTCATTTCCTTGAAGGGCTTTATCTCCCTCTTTGACCAAGTGGAGCCAAGRCTACCTAAGTTTCCTTTGATAAACTAGTTTTCCCTATGAAGAAGATGTCGCCAGTCTTTCAATATTTCCCAGCAGTTGTATCATTTGGAGACTCTGCCCTGTCCAGGAGAAGCCATTGGACATTTCTGAGCCTTTACAAGCAGCATTCTGAAAGCACTGAAAACATTGTGAACCGTACAATTAATAAGTTTTCTCTCAATCAGTRCCATATTTAAACAGAAGAAAATAATTAGGAATAAGTAAGTTTCTATTGTGGAAGTTTCTACCTTCTGGCATTTTGCAATAGGAATTTAGACTTAGTATTATTAAATAAATCAATGTGGGTGGAGCTTCCATTTTTCTTTTTAAATTCTATTTTCATTCTCCCTTTAGGATATTAAGAAAAYGTCCCAGCAGACTTATTCTTCAAAATTAATCCCAGTCTTCATAATTAAATGAGCCAAGCTCAGATTTCCTGTGGAACTTGAAAGCTCTGCCAACCTGCTTGTTTTTCCTATTAATTCTAAATATAATGTTAATCTTACTATAGACTGGTCAGATAGATATCTACATGGATACATTTAAACAGATACCTAGATAGATACAAATAGATAGCTATAGATATATCTATAGATAAATATCTATCTAGAGTCTATGACCAACCAGTAAACTAGAAGTCGTGGATCATTGTGCTAAGCATTGTAGAACACAGAAAGAAAACTACTGACTCTGCCTTAAATTTTTTTCCAAGTATGTATGAGACCAAGGGCAACAGATGAAAGAGTAGTGCAAAAATAAATCACAACATGAGATTTGTTCTCAAGATCGGGGCAGTATCTGCACCAGCATGCCAGTCTAAATGTTGTTAAGTTTTTAGTCACTGTGGCAAAAGAGAAGATATTAAATAACTTTACAGATGTTACGAGAAGTTAATCTAAAGATAGGTTTGGAAAAAGGAATCAAAGTTCTTATTTTCCAATTTAACAAACAGTAGAGAGAGGCTGATATCTTTGACTGGAAGAGAGCTGACATCTCAGGAATGGATGAAGCTTTAATAGGCAAGATTACCTTTGCAGAGCAACCTGCAAAGGGTCTTGAAAGTGAAGGCATACAGCTTATCTTTGATACAAACCAGAAAAGAAATGATTTATCAAGAAGGGTGACAGGGTTAGTGAAATGGGTTAGGAACTCACCAGAGTACCAAACCTCATGTGAAAGGAGCTGTGCCTATCAGGCATCTTCTGGGAGAGTTTCTCTCTCTCTCTCTCTCTCTCTTTTTTTTTTAACCTTAGCAGAGAGACCGTTTTTCATCAGTATTGCCAGTCCCTGTGAGGAATTTGGGCATATTTAAATCCCTTTTTACTACCAGTAGTTCCTACAAACACTTAAGATGTCTGGAACAAATCCCAGCAAAAAGACGTAGAGACACACAGCTCTTTTGGTTCTATATGTTTCTGTAGGCCCTATTATCTATATATATAAAAAAACCTCTTACACGGTTAACTGTGAGCTTTCTTCAACTCACACTGTCATTACTGAAATATCCCTTTTTCTGGCCTGAACACATGTAGCCTTACCATTTTGACTCTTGATCTTGAGGGAAGGAACTGGACCAAGGAATCTCACGAGGTTCCTGCAGGTCCTGTGACTCGGTGTTTGTCTGGAGAAGATGTGCGGAGCASTGGACAAAAGGACAAGGTGAGAAGACACCCCTGAGCCCTGTTTGAGACATTAAAGTTAAACTCCAGGCTGGGGGAGAAAGGCTGAAAGTAAGTATTAATAAATGACAGTAAATGCTTTTCAGAGAGTGATTTTACAAGGCTAAACAAAAGAAAGATACCCAGAAATGAAGTGAGGGATATCATTCATACAAATATGCTGGATGGTAGCTTGAGGAGAGAGGTAAAACCTTTATAAAATCTAATGATGTGTAAATACCACCTGCATTAATTATGGCTGCACTATTGAATGTGAAAAATCTGAAGCCTGGAGCTAGAATAATTAATCTGCCCTTGTGATTGTCTTCGAAGGGAGAGAAAGGTACTGTGCCTGGAAGTGCAAACTAAAGGTACAAATGAAGGAAAGAGAATGTTTATTGTGCTCAGGGCTGTATTTTGGGGAACAGAGGGTTTCTCAGGATTATTTGGTAAAAGCCTAAGGAAGAAAGACAGCGTCCTTTCATTTACTTTCAAAGGACCTGAGTCATTTCATCCTGAAATCCTCCACATAGAGCAAACCATTTCATCAGTGTGAGAGATCTGACAAGCTGAGCTCCACACAGCCAACCAAACTCACAGATCACACAAACMAAAACAGCTCCCTGTGCTTCCATCATCCCATGAAGAATGCGATACACTAAATACATGTAGCTGCAGCAGCAACTATTTCATTGCTGGCCTAGAAATGCCTTCTTGTAATATAATTTTTTTTCAAGCCAGGTCTTCTAAACTATGCCTGATGAAATGACATTTCAGCTTAGGCTCAACTGTTTACAGTCTATCTTCCTGTCCTAAATTTTCTGAAAACTGGGAGTAGTTGCCTTAGAGATGGAGGAGCTATTAGTAGGAATTAATATCATGTCACTAAGAATCAAAGGAAAATTCACTCAGCTATGAGTGAATGTACCCTGATGAGAGAGATGTGCTGGTTGCCCTGGTCATGATGAAAGGGAGAGACAAGCCCTGGCTGCTACAGCTGTCATTTCCTCAAACTCACATTTTTTTGGATCATTGTAAATGATGAGAAGAGGTGGCTGTGCTTTAAATAGGAAAACTGTTAGACTGACTTGGTCTTTCACTGTTTCTGTTCAATCTGTTTGCTGTAGTTGTAGATGTAGTTGCTCTGAGAATTTAAAAGTAAAAATACAGAAATATGTAAATATAGATATATGTTTCCATGTTGGTAAAGGAGTTGCTTTTTTCACATAAACTATAAAAGTATACATGCTAGAGAAAAAAAGAACCACTTGGCTTCCTTCTGCACTCTGTAGATACCTCTTTCTATGAACAGCTTTATAAAACACGTCTTTGTAATATGTTTTAAAGATCAAGACAGTTGTGAACCCTCTGGGAAAAATGGCTGAATTAAGGATCCTGTGTAAAATTGTCTTGCTGCAGAAATCTAACTTTAACAACCTGGAGATATTGTAATAGGCTAGTTCCTGCTGCATGAAGGGAAGTCATGTTCTTATAYTTCTTTTGATGGGTATAACATCTTACGATAAAGTATTTTCTATGTAAATAACTGATGCAGGGAAGCTTTCTTTTTTTTTTTTTTTTTTTGTGGGAGAGGGTTTGGGATTTCTTGTAGTCCTCCTGAAAAAAAAAGTATATATAGGCTTTTAAATTGTGATTTTAATAAATTGAAAAATAAATTTTGATTATCTRTGAAACCAGATGGAAATAAACAACAGAGGCTAGCATAGGTAGCAATCTTCTAATGCAGCTTTCTAACAAGTTAATGCAATTACTTTCATGCCAGGGCAAGACCATAGGGAATTAGGCCTACCTGTACAGCTTCAGAATAATAAGTACTGATATCAGTTTACAGGGTACTGTTTTGTAAAAAGTATAGTGTTACTCAACATTACGGATAGACGCTACACAAACATACAAGACATCTACCTTCTTCTGCATTAAATCTCTTTAATTATGTAATGTTCAGGGTTTATATTCTTCCTTTACCACTTTGCTGATATATGTCTTTTTAATTTATTTCATTGAGCATTTATCTTTACAAGCACATTTTGATTTAAATAAACTAAAAATATCCAGAAGAATCTGTCTATATTTATATAATATACAAGCTTGTAAGCTATTCATACTACAGGACACGTATTAAATATTGATCATGAAAATATTTTAAATTGCAGTCATTTTCATGAATTTCCTTATCCTAAAATGAACATGATCTCACTCACAAGCCTTCTGACATTTATGGAAGGTTCACGTTGACTCCAGATCCCTTGCTTGGGAGCCTCTAGCTTTGAGGAGCATCTTTGACGAGTCATTTCACTTTCAAAACACCCATTTRAGACACTTCTGTGTGAACTGTCTGTGAAGTTGTATTCATTTTAGGTCATATCTCAGATGTTTATACAGATACTACATTAACCTTGAGAAGAAAAATTTATGACAGAAGTGGAATGCTAACTATTGAGGAAAACCTCAATAATTCATGTTCCGCGGCTGCAATCATAAAAATACATCTAAATGTTACTTTACCTGCTAGCTTTCAAAGATGATGCTGAGGAACCATGTAATTTAGAAATTATTTCCAAGAAATCTAGGAGAGACCTCAGAGTTATTGCACACAGAAGAGGACGATAAATTCCAAATTTGTCTAAGTTTTTAATCACCCACCCTTTGTTAAACATGGATATGATTGCATTTAAAGCTTAAAATGCAGTATTTATGCACAAGCCTGAGAGATAAGACAAAGCGTGTAAGTCTATTCTTTGTATAGTAAATTCTTCTAACAAAATATTGTTTCATCTGGAACTCAGTTTTCATGAAAGAATTTGAATGTAAACATTATGATTTTATCTTCAAATGCATTCTGAAATAAGTTACATTATTTTGTGCCTCTGTTGCAAATAGACTATTCCCTGAAAAATAGGAGTCATTCAGCCTACCTCCCCCCAAACTATTTTTATATTCACAGAACATTTTTTCTTTTTTTTTCCCCCAGTATTGCATTTTTATGATCAACAAGGAGTGTTGATCATTCTTACCCTTTATCTGATTGTCTGATTTGGTTACTTATGAGAAATACTGCTTCATATATTTCCTCTGTTGAAAGGAATATGAACCCACTGCTTTCATGTTACAGGACATCCAACAGGAGAGACTAAGGGAATCACTCCACCTCTGTTGAATATCATCTAATCCAACGGATAGAAAGCTATTCAGAAACGGACTGCACTTGATCCTAAGCCTTTTGTGCTTAGAACTGAGATGTTTAAATTTTGACATGGTAATGACTGAGTTCTGGATGATTCATTCCTTATTCTTGAACTGTCCCCCYTTGCCTGGAACAATTAAATATTAATTCAGCTAGAGAGAGAAAAAGAAGCAGAAGAGCAGTGCGGGGTGCCACTCCAAGAGATTTAAGTGAAGAGATAGTARGAGAGAACATTTAGCTTCCAGTCACTGATCAAAATAACTTGTAAATATTTTAGAAAAAATTGACCAGCTTGAGAGTAAAAGATGGAGAGTTAACTGCTCAGCTCAGCAAGTTCTGCAGRAGCTGGGGCATATGTCTTGGAAAGTTACATCCCCTGAGGCAGAGGAGAACATTAAACTTGAGTTACGTGTGTAACTGTAGATGAGTGTCCTTGAGTAAAAAGTGAGGAGCTGTTGCTTCTGCCTTCTAGTTCTGTGGGTGGTTGCTAAGCCTGTCTCTTCATTTATAATGCTTTGTTTTTGTCAAAGTTATTTGAAATGAAATTAAAATGTTTGGTTTTAGAATCACTTAAATACACATTCCAGATTTTCATTTTCCTCCGTTTTTTTCTTCAGTTTTTCATTTTAAAAAGAAAAAAAAAAAAAAATCACTTTGGCTTACCTGATCAGATTTTTCTTTTTAGTTTTCAGGTTCAGATAACTCACTAGAAAAGTAATTATTCACACAGATCAAATTCATTATTGTTTTTGCTCCTTCAACTGTAGCACTTATTTCTCAATGTCCTTACATAACTGGGCTTCTATAAAATTTTCCTAACACAGCTCATACTGCTAAAAAAACCAAAAAGATATATAAAACAGTACTCTTGTGGATTTTTTTCTACAACTTAGTAAATGGATAAAGTGAACTCTCCTCTCAGAGTTCTTCCAAATGAATTATTACTGCAGCTAAGACAGCGTGATTTGGAAAAAGCTGAACAATTGTGGGAATAAGCAAAACATTTACATGGTATTCAGACAGATGAATACTTCAGCCAATTAGGATATCAGCTGATATCCTAATTCATTCCTGCAATACGTCTTCACACTACTTAACTCAAGCTCMCTGAATTAACTCCTTGATATGCAACAGATTTTTAAAAGATTCAGCCAAAGTCTTTTCCTGAGTCAGTACCAGTGAAAAGCATACATAAGACACTAAACAACTGCAGCTCATTGAGAAAACACTCATTCAGGTGAGGATGGTCAAAGCCATCAAGGCTAGACTCTTATCTAGGCTTTATAGTTAGAACATCCATCCCGTATCACATCTGTTATACAGCAGTCAATCCATTCTTCATCAGTTGTATTTGTTTTCTATTGTAATCCAGCTTGGACAAAAGTATGACAGTGGTTGGAAGTATAATTTGTAACTTCTGCTACAAATATGCACTATAATCTTTTGAATTCATACACGAAAACTTATTGCAGGGATGCAGCTGAGATTTTTTCTTAACTTTCTTAAAGCAAGTTTCTTTCTTAAAACAAGGTTGTCTATGTGTTTGTACAGAAGGCAGTTCTGTTGATCACAATCTCAGATGAGATCTCTGAACATAGTTTTTATTTGCAATTGATACGTCCATAATATGAGAAAAAAACAGAATTATTATAAATTAAATCCATAATATCTTCTTTGATCAGCAGACACTGAATCAATTTGATTACTTTCATACAATGCACTTATTCCACTAATTGTAYAGAATCTTCATATAAGAAATATTTGCAGCTTCATAAACAGCTGCTCAGYCTGATGCTCAGCAATAAAGGCAATATAAGCCTAAGTCTCCGTTAGAGATAACAAGGCTTGCCTTATTATATTTTTCCTTTCCTAATAAAGCTGAATTGACTTAAGCTAGCTAGTTTTCATTATGTACAAGAAAGATTTGGGGATTAAAGGGATAGCTTTGACTGTCCCTTATGCCTCCGTGGATGAAAGAGAAACCCTGAGGGCACTCTCATCCCACGTCTTTGAACTGTAAGGTATACTCATCAGGGAACAAAATATACACTTTGGAAAATGACAGAAGTAGGAACATACCCGAATCATAAAAAAAAAAATGCTGAAAATTTCTATCACTACTGAGTTTTGCTCTATAAAGGATGATCAAAGTCATAACTAAAAGCAGAGATGAGGCATCCCCGTACCAAATTCTGTGTACCATAAGACAGTTATTCTCCAGTTGCATGAAACTATGCCAAGTTCCTTGTTCTTGGATGTCTTTTTTCTTTTTTATTGCAGCAACTTTTCAAACAAATCATCATATCCAATAGTATAAACAAAAAACTAAACCAAATAGGAAGAAATTCAGTACTTTATTCCAAATCCTGAAGGCATTTATTGCAGTGTGATTAAACATGCTTATAAACAAAATGTTAAATCCTTGATTCAGTGACTGATTTAACGAGCAAGATAAGCATATGCAATTATATCTTTCAAAAACTGTAAAGAGATAGTTTTAAGATGATTAAAAGATGTTTTAAACCTCTAGTTTTCCAGGAGACTTGCAGACGTAAGCTTTACCTATTGGCTAAACTTTGCACACATGCAGAAGTAGACTTGCTTGACTTCAATACATAATACCCAAGGTTCTTCAACTCATATCTGTGTCTTCATACACCAGTATATGCTGGACTGAGAAACCATGCATGACTTTCAAAACGTGCTTCAATGTATGCTGTGCAGCAGCATCTAACAATCAGATTTATTATTTCAAGAATTCAAGTCAGAGCATGAAGCTACCAATGTAACTAAAACAGTGCATCAAGCAGCTACATTTTGCATATATTTATTGAACAATTAAGTTTATAGAGGGAAAGGAGTCAAAATGACAACGAGCAAAGGCTCATCTGACCTTACAGTGTAAATATCATTAGTTCCATATATTTCCCTCTTTGGCATTCTGCTACTTCTCATTAGTTGAATCATGGATAAAATTTTAATTTTGGTCTGCATTTGTTCAGGTATATTAGTTTTAGCATGCAAGTGACCTCAAAAATTTGAATTGATTACTTTATAAGGCAAATTGCACTACTGCATTAACATCTTTTTTATTCTATGTGTGGTGTTCACACCAAGGTAGTTATTTCAATGATTGGGACATCATTTACTAGAATAATATCAGAGCAACACAGAAAATATAGGTTTGTTTTGCATACTAAGCCACATCATTTTCCAGAGAAAATACATTTATCAGGTGATAATTTGACCCAGGAGCTTACTTTACCTCATGGAAATCTTCCTGATTTAATGAAAAGCAGCAATGATTTAAAGACTGTTAACATAAGCTAGTAAAAACAACATTACAATGTCAAGAGGACAATGAAAATAAAATAAGGTGTTGGTGTTAAGGTAAAATTACATGGAAAGAATATTGATAAGATAGAAAACCACTTCCCTTTGTCACATGTCACCTTTACAGAAAAGAAAACAGGGGAGAGATCCATTAAAAGTGAGATTTATGAACACAAGATATAGGTGTATATGTTCTATCTAAATTCCATACAGCAACAGGTAGTGATTTGTTTAACCCACTGGTGTTCGAAATCACCAAGATATTATATAAAATGTGAGCAGCAATATTAGCAGAAACTATTGCTGTTGAGTGAGGTTATGACCAGTTTGTTTTGATCAAAGGTCCCTCAGGGCATAAAATTTGCTGCCTGCCATCAAAGAGTTGGAAGTATTCTATTAAGCACTTTATTCTTTGTCCATCTTTGAATAATCTGAAAAGCTTCTTTCTTTTCTTTACCTGAGGCTCTCCATGTACACATTTTTGTCTAGCAACTTAGAGAATTTGCACATTAAGAGTTAGACAATGTTTGGAAATAGATAATCCAGGTTGGCAGCCATTACCATTTAGTGACTGGACTGACTCAATAAACCTAAATATTCTTGCTTTCATGGGTTGCCTTCTTTCACAGCTAACTTTATACTTTCATCTGGATGGTTCCTTACTTCTCTTTCAGCGTTGTGCCTCCATTATCCTACCCAGTCATATGTACCATGCAGATAGACATTTCTTTCCAGTACACTGTCGAGCAAATATTGCACACATGCTATCATGCATTGAAATGTTTAAATGATTTTTTTACTGTTCTGTTCTCTTTCAGGTAAATGAATAAATAACATGTTCACTGAATGAAATTTTAGCAAAATAAATTTTAAATTTCTACTGGAGACTAATTCTGGAATAACTTCAGACATTGGAGTGCATGTTAACTCCATGACTAAGAGGTTTGTTTTCTTTTTCTGTTAGAAATGTAGGTGATACAGAGTTAAATTTACACTCTCCAAAGGAACCAAGGTTACCCCACTTCCTCACTGCCAGACAGTTGCCTCCTTTGATCAAATGGCACAGACAGGGCATATTATAGAACATTAGTTTTATAACTTTTTAAATGCATTTATTTTCAAATCTAGATTGTGTCTCAGTCACCACATGAATTTTTGTCCTTTCAGTGTAGGAGCTGTAATGGTATAAACTTTGACATATGAAGTTTACATGTGGAAGCACATCAGCTCTGTATCTAATTTATTCATTAGGTCAATTAAATGCTGTAATGAATCTTTTAGCACTGAGAAATAGATGCCAGAAGAGATATAAATTTCTCTGATACCTATAACTTGTAAATACCTCAGACAGAAATTTACATTAAACATAAATGTTTATATTTATGTTATTTATATGAAACATAAAACAGTTAAACATAAAATGATTAAATATAAAATGCTTAGAGAGAGCCGAGCACTCAAAATAACTGGTATACTGAATGGATCTCTGTCTATAGTTAACTATAGGAGGAATAGCCTCAGGACTAGTGTTTTCTTAAACCTTACACCTCCGTGGGCTTTAGCTCTTGCTTAGTATTCCAGAAAGACATTTTCTCCTCCTCCTTAACATCCGTCAGTAGGACGTTAAGCCTAAAATTGAAAATAGATGCTCACAGCCTTATGTCAAGAGCAAGCTAAGTTCAGTCCTTTATTTCAAAACATGATTACCATGTCATGAATATGCCAGGAGCTGGGCGGTGAAGTCCTTTTCACACTTTTTATACAATACTTCAACAGTATGCTAAAGAAGCRGTCTAACTCCAAGTTATTTATTTGATAATTGAGAGGGAAGGGACATTCCGACCCTCATGTTAAAGCCTTTTGATTTTGTAGGATGGAACTCAGGCTGAGCTAGGAGACAGAAAAACTGAGAGAGAGAAAGAAAAATAAAGATTATTTAGTAAAAAATCATAACCAGCCCTGAAAGCAAAGACCAGAGTCTAAATATTTTCCTTTTTTATATTAGTGTTTTAATCTTTACATTCTCTCTTCTCACTTACTTTCCCCTTTTTCTCTACCCCTTCTCTTTCCACCCTTCTCTGCCTCCACTAGAGTTACTAAGCTACGGAATAAAAGAATGGGGTTTTGATCTTTAAAAGAAAGAAGTAGCTGTTTTATGTGATCTCACGTGGTAGATTTTTTCAGAGTATGCCTCCTACATCCAGATAGGTCTTCAGGGAAGTCAGAAGAACATCTACYACCACCTAGAGGAATTCAGTTATGAGATGCAGTCCAAGACAAGAGCAGAGGAACAACTTCAGGTGCCTTGGGAATTCAAAAATCATAAAAGTCCATAAAGCTTGCGTACCTCCAGGATATGCAGCCACTGAGAAAGCAAGATGCAGAGGATGGTTTTAACTGCTTAAATTCTGCCTAAGTCTAACTCCCTGCTACACTGCTGTGGGAGATAGTTGAAATTAGTGTACCATTTCTTTAATCACAACCTAYTAAATTCTTCCATACAGATGACCTTAAAACAGTGAACCCTCTTAAACCTCTATAGTCCACTGTAACCTATAGTCAGTGCCCACTCTATATTTCAATCGAGCCCTCTCTAAGCAGGCACTCTGCCCYTCAAGTCATGATAATGCAATTATTTTTAATGGCTTCATAATTCAGTGTATAATAAATAAATAAATAAATATTCATATACATGATTGAAGTCTTAATGCATGTACTTCCATAGTTCTGAGGAAGTGTCTTATTTCACTATTGGTCCTTAACTACTTAACCCTGCATTAATCATTTCAGTGTAATTCAATTTATGATGAAATTTAAAATCCTGTTGTCTCCAACCATTGTCMTGTCCTGACAGATAATCCTGATACAGTAGAACTCCAAAAAGCTGAGAAATCAATCTGGTCCCCACAAGCTCTTGCAGCTGTTCTGGATCGGAGTCCTTCCATATAGATTAAAAGGCCTGCAAAACTTTTTTTCGCTGTTCTGAGTACTTAGAAATCTCTCTTGAAATTCACAAGCAAAAGGGCAGAATACAGTTAGCAGGAAGATGGAAACCAGCAAAAATTACAAGGAAATTTGGAGTAGAAAACTTACTCCTGCTGGTCCCTAAACAAGTTCTAYGTGTAGTTGCTGAACTTCTTGCCCATCATTAAATTTAGGAGTGTGTTTGCTCCCTGAAATCTTGAAATCTCTAGCCTATTCAAGCTTCAGTAACTTGGTTAGGTTTTATTTCTGCAGCCAAGATGAAAGACAAGTGTTAAGAGAAATCTGCAGCTGTTTGTCAGAGTAATACAATGTATTTTGAGACATAAATTATGTATTTTCTTTTTACTGTAGCTTGTATGCATTTGTATCTGTATGGGTGTGTATGTATATGTAGATCTCTCTTACAGGCCTAAAGATACCACAGATGAAGACAGGTTTCTGGCAGTAGGCTGTAACATTGAAAAAGAAATGAAAATATATGTGGAAAAGGGGAAGGAGGAGGGAAACTCAAATAGTGGTCACTGGATCTTAYCATTTGCAGGGTCAGAGACTGTCCTCATAGCCAGGGAAGCCCCTGTGAAACATGTCTTCCTAAACAGTTTATGATGATTCAAAGAGGTATGAGAAGAGGAGAAGAGAGAGATGAAGTAAATTATGGAGGTCATAACAACAGAGATGGAATTTGATTTCAGAAGCATTATGAAATCAGCAGTGAAATGTTCTCAGGGCTTCAACAAGGTTGCAAGTTTAATAACAGATCTGGCATCAAAGCTTTGAATGATGGTAAGCAATGAAGCATCAGGAGGACAAACAAAGGAATAAAGTGCCCTGCAAGCATCATGAGACCTTGAAGTTTGTGGCTTTATGATATAAATGAGTTTTTCAAGAGATGTGAATACAAGTTCTAAAAAGAAATGTAAAACATTGCAGTATGCTCTGATAACATTGATTTCACCGTGTTCATACATTAATGCATATACATATGCCTCTCTATATATGTATGTATATATTTACATAAAGCCTCCTAATATAACTGGCAATCAAAGTAAGTTTGAACACCAAATAACTCAGAGCAATTACACGTAAGACATCTATTTGTAAACCCAAAATAACTGGAAAAGAAATGTCCTATTGGCTCTGTAATGGTTCAAACACAAAGATATTTGATTACTTAGTGACAGCAGATGATTAGATTAGATATGTCCAATACAAAACTAAGGGTGAGAGAGGTTTTCATGGAAACAGAAATGTTCAGCAACAATTYAGCTTCTAATTATTTTTCCAGAATTATTATTTTCTACTTTCCTTAAAAGAGGGAGCTGTATATTATGGGAGGAATCATAATCATAGAAGGTAAGGTTGAAAGGGACCTCTGGAGATCATCTAGTCCAACCCTCAGCGTATCCCATACGGGGGTTGAACCTGCAACCCTGGCATTAGCAGCACCACGCTCTAACCAACTGAGCTACACCTTAACATCATTTATTACATGACGAGAAATGGACCCCTCTTTTCCAAGAAAAACCAATTATAGAGAAGGTTACTTCCATTTGCTCAAATGGAAGGAGAGTTCTGAAAAGATCAGCTAGGTGGATGCCAGGCAGTCCTATAAGCTAAATAACATCTGAGAGAAAGCAAATAGCTATATTATTATGCACTTTAACAACACTGCCAACCAAAAAAACAAACAAACAAACAAACAAACAAACAAACAAACAAAAAAAACAGCAGAAGTTAAAGCTTTCTACCATTCTGTATCTCAGAGAGTGCAGTAAATATGGGCCATCTAAATCTTGTCTGATACGTCAGAATTGCAGAGATTCAAAAGGGTCTGATTTTAATAAATATACCAATTTTCAAAGAGCTTTGTGAGCTGCCAACTAGACAACTGGTTCTTAGGATGAAACTGTATTTTAAGTCACTTCCAATTTAAGAGTAAATACAAATAGTATTTTAACAGTTTTCATGCCCTATCAGACTTAGAATGGTTTTACAGTGTGTCTGCGAATGCAGTCAAATTGTACTGCAAAAACATGCTACCCTGAGAGCCTCACCATTTCAAATTTATTCTCATATTAAATAAATAAATTAATTAACAAACATGAATATGATTAGGTTCAAAAACAGAAAAAAAAAGCTGAAGTGCCACTGATAGATTTCATGTTTAATTTGCAAAGACATAGATTCAGTAAATATCTTATAGGTCAATAAATTGGAGAAACCTTCAAAGCCCCAGGGCTATTAGCTTCCCTAGACAGTACATGGAGACAATTGGGTTCATCATCCAGATGATCCACACAAGGAATGAGGAGACACTGACTGCTGTCTGACAGGAAACACAAATACAGTGAYACTCAAGTGCCTGAAACAGGTATATGAGGTCCCACCTTATGCGGCTGAACACCTGTGACTATCTGAGCCTTAGCTGCAGATTAGGTGTCCGACATTATGATCTAGTTACAAAAGTAGTTGATGCTTGTGTTTCTTTGCAGCAATGATACTGTATCTTACTCACCAAAGCTCAGACTGCGAAAGTCAAGTAATCCGTAATACGGTTGGTTTATCGATATGTTTCTTCTGTAATGTATCACAGTTGTATTACAACAACCCTATCCAGGTGGTGAATACATGGATATTGGATCAAGTTCAGGCAAACATTCATAGCTCATAATGCATTTATGCATTCTGGACTCACCTTTCTTCTATTTTGCAGTGAAGAGTAATCCCCGGCATTGGCATTTACACACTAGCATCAGTTTCTAAGAGGTAATTTAAGACCTTTATTAGCAAATGAAGCTGATTTTCTTATCTATTCTTTTCAGTTAATGGATACTTTGTTTTGATCTCTTGAAGGTGTTCTGACTCTAGGAAAACATATGTATCYGCATTGGCCAACAATTAAATTCTGCAAAAATATAGCTTACCCTAACTGAACATGTCTCAGAGCACATTTTTATCCACTTAGTGCTCCACTCTAACCCCTCATGCAAACCTGACATTTAACAATCTCTGTATCAAAAATTTTGCCCTTCTGTGGGGCCAGTGAGGTCCAGGACCCATCCTGCAGGCTTTGGAAGTGAAAATTAAAACCCCTCCCTTCATTTGCTATGGCAAAACAAGAGCATTTGTTTATCTTTAAAGTTTACAATCTGCAAAGTATTTGCAGTAATATGCACCTGTGGGCTGGATTTCCAAAAGTGCTAAATGTTGCTTTACTGCACTTGGTCAGTCAGTCAGTGAGTTTACTGGACACAATAATAGAAGCAGAATGAGAGCATCAACGAATGCTTTTTCCAGTTCATATCATTTTTAAAAATCACCAATATATGTATAACATCAGCCTTCCAAAGAATTTTAACTTATTTGTTCAACAGTTCCATCTTTTTCTTATATCATGCACCTGCATTTCTATCCTAGCCAAATAATATAGCATACATTGTACTTTGGTTGTGACACCAGTTCTCTCTTTGAAATGAACATCTCTGAACTTTGCACATCAAGGAAAACAACAATCCAAAAGTTTATTTATTTACCAAACTATGTGCCTTCTCCTAAAGCATGAAGTGCTCTTCCTGGTTGGCTGGTGCTAAAGCCATGAAACCCAACGGCTGGGAAACTTGTTATACGTGTTGTCATCAGGACTTAACAAAAGAAATGCTTTGAAGGAATTCCATGTCTTGCAGACTCCTGCTACTGACTTTTGTCACATATATTCAAACCAAAAGAGTTTGAATTTTATATGAAATATACTTTTCAGTGAGAAGGTAAAATTATATTAAAATTAAAACATAATCTTACTGCAGAGGTGTGCAGAATTTTTAATGGAAACACTTTATTGAAAATACAAATAGCAACAGAGATCTAATATTCAATATATATACTTCACTATTGATGGAAGAATTTTAAATGTTCAAATAGTGAAATTAAAAAAAAAAAAGAAAGAAAAGAGGTTAGGTAACCTGCCATAAACACCAACAGGATTTGACAAGAGGTAGAGCAATAAGCCAAGGCTGAATGCTTTAGTGAAGGCCTTGTCTAGTCTCTCTCACAGTTATAACAATAACAGCAAAAAAACCCTCCCTACATTATAAACAAATGAATGCATTTATAGCCACAGTTTTGTTCCTACACAGGCAAAAGAAACAATGATTTAATATAAGCCAGTTATGTCTTCACCATTGCTACATCTTCCATGTGGAAGGTGATGGAGTGATAACATAACACTTCRTTAATTCAGATGAACAGATAAATTGCTTTAAATTTGAGCACAGTAAGAGAATATAAGTGATGTAATCAAGTATACGATGACTGCCTCCTATGACTGGACATTGATGAAATGGCAGAAGAAAAAATATTTCAGAAAAGAAAAAAAACAGATATAAATAATTATCCTTATTTTTTGTTATTGAATAAAATTATTTTTGCTGTAAAGCTCACTGTAAAATGATTTTGCTAGGTTTAATATAAGAAAAAATCAGAGAAAATATGTAAGTGCATGAGTTCTTTTTAACCTGCATACTTCTGGCCTGGTAGCAGAGGTCTCAGATAATAATATTYCCTTTACTAGTTCAATTTCTCTGGAATCTTTGCTCACATCACCTGTAGCTTTGGCATAATGTTGACTAGAATTAGCAATTTTTGCTATCCCTGACATATCCACTATCATGGGCAATGATGTGAGCTATGTACAAACCTTTAGAAAATACAGAGATATTTCTTTGCTGACTGTATAACTCTTCATTCCTTTGTGTCACTAGATCAATGTGTGATATTAGAATGAAGAACTTGGTGTTTCCATCAGATGCTATTAGAAAAAAAAAGCATGTTTTATCGATTATTTGCTACCATTTTCCCCAAGAGTCTTTTCTAAAGTTTATATTCTATGGAACTGCAATGGAGAAGGATTGATATTTAATTCTCTTATTAATTAAAACACAGAATCTTTCCAAGCCAGAGCTTTCCCTTGCTCAGYTTTTCTGCTCTTATTTCTGTTGCAGCTATTCCTCTTGTCATCCTTCTTCCCTGACTGAATCTGTGTTGAATTCCTGATCTAAATCTGTGTTATTTTCACAGWATCRTAGAATAGTTGAGGTTGGAAGAAGCTTCTGGCCTCACAAGKGCTGMGCAGAGGGAGAAGGTCATTTTCCTTGACCTKCTGGTAAYGMKCTTCCTAATGCACCCCAGGATACTTTTGGCCTTCTTGGCCACAGGAGCACATTGCTGGCTCATGGTCAACTTGTTRTCCRTCAGGACTTYCAGGTCCTTCTCTGCAGARTTGTTTTCCAGCAGGTCAGCAGGTCCCAACCTGTACTGGTGCATGGAGTATTTCTTCCTKGGTGCAGGACTCTACATTCCCCTTTGTTGAACTTCATGAAGTTCCTCTCTGCCCATTYCTCCWGCTTGTTGAGGCCCCTCTGGTGTATCGGCCACTCCTTCCCATTTGGTATCATCARCAAACTTGCTGATGAGGCACTCTGGCCCTTCATCCACGTCATTGATGAGTAAGTTGAACAAGACTGGACCTAGTGCTGACCCCCGGGGGACCCCACTAGCTACAGGCATCCATATAGTATGYGACATCCCTATATTTAGGAACTGGAAGAGCAGCTAGAGGGAATTATTTGGTAATTCCTGGTGGATCAGTAGTATGCTTAGTTTAGCCTACTGTATACAAAAACTCAGGAGATCATAGAATACAAATTTGTCATCAGCTCTGTTTTCTAAATGCTATGATAATCCCAGTCTGAAGGTAAAAAAATCAAGCATGCTTTACACTGCCAGCAGTTCTGGGTAACTGAAGTATAATTCACACTAATGCATGTAAGACTGATGAAAATGAACAATTATAAAAGACAACATTGATATGAACTTGGCAGATATCACTGATGAATTTAAATGCCTCTTCCAAGTAGAGCTTATCAACAGCATAATCTTCCTGTAAACAATGAAAAAAACCTTTACATAGTATTCTAAAGAAGTGACATAYGTATGATTTTATGAAGTCTAAATGCAGTGTGGATAACCTCTATCCATTACCCTKGAACAGATCCTTGAGCTAGATAAACTCTTAGTATAGTTTTCACAAACTGTAATCTCAGAATTTTTTACCAATAGCAGATAGAAGACTATGGATGTTCAAGAGTTACTCATTCTGAGAATAATGTTTGGAGACATATTCTATTGCTCCTATGCTATTTCCTTCATCTTTGTCCATGCCAAGCATACAAACTCTATCAGGTAGCTTTAGGCTTTGGTTCATAGTGAGATAGATAAAAGACATCTCTAATGGTGGGAAAATGAGAGTAGGTGGGTTGCCTAAGCTGTTTTGGCTAAGATAGCATGACAGATCAGAATGTAAAACGTAATCCAGTTTACATTATTTTGTATGGAYGGAGAGAGGCATCTGTAACAGATTCCTTTTCTTTGATCCATGAACTACAATTGTAGTGCCATTTTCCTACAAATGCCTTCCCAGATCTATACTGCAAGCATTATAGTCCTTTCTCTGAAACTGAAATGTGGTTTGGCAAAGAGAATGCCATGATGCTGATTGYTCTCTGTGTAACATTCATAAAATTAACAGATATTTTTTCAGGTTGCAGTCTAATGAATGCAGTCTGACCTCTGGGTTTCATTTACATGGTGGAATGTTCCTTCTGCTCTTGATGTCTCCTCAAGYTGATCCATATTGTCCTACACTAGTGTCATACACAGATAGGTGTGAATGAAGTGCAAGTCCTTGTTCCTAGAAGCACAGTTTCTTCAGTTATTGAATAAAAAAAAAAATCAGTCCCATCTTTTTTGGTATTTAAATAAACTTCACACTAATTGCTATTAATTTCTCAACAAATATCAGATTGCATACTTTGATGAAAGACTTCTTCTGTGAGTGATTGTCAAAACCAATTCTTGAAAAAATAAGATTATCAGCTTTCCAATTCTAGCTGATAATTTTAATTAACCCTTTGGTATGAACATTCATTGAGCCCTGATTCAGTTCTGAARGTAGAAAATAGCAGAACTTGTCTGTACCTTTTACTTTAACATTATGTCCTATCTGTAAATCAGCCCTTCTCAAAACTGTTTGGATATTTATTACTTCTGATTGTGCTGCTTTCAACTCTTTTTTTTTAGCACTAGATAATATATGACAAGTTTATCCCAGATACACAATAAATTTCCCTTAGTCAGYAGGGATAATGCAAAGGACTCCTGTCAAAGTTGTCCTTCAGTTTGTGATGGATGTGCTTCATAGYTGAATCTTTTATTTAGCAGCTTTTCATATTCCTTCATATATACAGCTGGTTTTTCTGTGGCTTGTTAATAACTGAGATTAGCAAGGAGATTATTTTTGATGAATGCAAGTAATTCAGAACGTTTAATGTTTTAGAATGCTTGGATCATTAGTCTCACAATATTCAACACATTTTTTCTYCCTAATTTTTATTATACAAATGCTAACAACATTAATGATAATGTTCCTCTGCAAGAATAATCTTTTCCCTGACATGGTGGAGGACCTGTTGTTCATCTTCTTCGTGCAGCATTTCACATTTCTGCATCCTCATGTAGTGTATTAAATTTAATCGGCACTTCACAAGACCTTTGTCCTTTCAAGTGCATGTTTTTCTTCTGACAGATGACACTTTCTGCCTCATTTGTTATTGATCCACTTGGAATYTCTCACTGGCTTTCTAAAAGTTTTTCTTTTGTCAATGTCATTGCTGTCTTGGTCTTTTGACATAAAAACATACAAAAGCATCTTTCTACTACAAACATTCTGCAGCATTTCCAGTGTTACTGGATTTGTGGTGGTTCACCTTCATGCGATCTTTTTTGGCTGTGTCAGAATCGGAACAGGACTGTGGATCTGGGCATCTCTCAGATCCTRTCCAGCATCTGGATTTAGTGAAACTCTATGAATTACACAAGCCTTCCACAGTCATCTGGGAGGATATAAATTACMTGTGTCTTCATTGTTTAGTCTATGAATGTGATATTTATACTTCAAACCTGCAATAAAAAATTATAGGTATTGTAAACTAGACAAAAATAATCTGCCAGCATCRTTTGAATAAGAACAGTAGTAGCAGGTGTAAAAACAAAATTGGCACTGTGGGTCCAATTTTAATTTTGGAGAATAGCTTTCTAAAATTATTTGTGTGGAAAGGTCATTGCATAAAACATATACTAGACATATAGATAAACCAGTCTCATAYAAATTTTGCTACCTCTAATAATACCATTTATTGCCTCACTTCATAGAATAAATTCCTTAGTTGACCTTTTTAACAGAAAAAAGTCAAAAGACGGAACAGATTCGAAACGAGGGACGAATGTGTATATCAGCTCTAATTTCAGAAACGTTTAGAATGCTTCATAATCTACTGTTATCTGGCCATCACCCCTAGATCAAGAATGGGAAGATATAAACATTTTTTGCATTAGCTCTTACTTAAAGAATAACTTTCATTTAAAAATCCCATAGATGTTTATGTGTATATTAGAAACTAGGACTCAGATTTCATAGAGCCTTCCACTTCCMTTTTATATTAGTCTAGTTCTGATGAATTTTTGAAGGTCAAAATGGTATAGAAATCRAAGCCTGATGAATTATTCAAATTAAATTTGTAATCATTTCTTTATCCTTTAGCAATACTGATCTCCAATAAATAGATAAGAATTWAAAAATCTACCAATAAGGTCTTCAGATGAGWTCTTATTTTCTTCGTGCTCTACTTGATGTCAACATCCAGAACTACAGAAAAATGGATGCACAGACAAACTCATGCATGAAGAGCTTTGGTTAGCTGAGAATTTTTAGACAGGCCCAAATTCAGGAAGCTGGCTGGTTACAGTGCATCAATTTTCCCTTTCCTACAGAAMACTGGCCAGTATCTGTCAAGACTTGCAACTGTATTTACCAGGTCAGAACAGTTTACTTTTCGACCACTGGTCCAGTGACTAAGCAAAGATTAATTCCTGAAAATGTTCTCAGAACATGGATTTCAGACTCCAACTGCACATGCATCTTGAGATTTGTTTTTAATAGAAGAAAGGAAGAGAGAGCATAATAATGGAAGGTGGTGGAAAGCCTCATCTGATAAACTATATATTTTCAAGAAAGATGGAACTGAACAAGGTAAGGGCTATGAGGAATAAGGTCCCTCTTAAAGGGACTAAGGAGCCTCTCAAACAAACAAGACTAAAAGACTTGAGACTTGTTGTTTAGCATCAAAGCAAAGTCTGAGAACAGGACAAATCTGTACTGATCTGTGATCCCTCTAAGTATATCAGGAGGCTATCATGACCGAAAGCGATATGCTAAGAGACAATATTAGTGCAAGAATAAAATATGTATAAACTCTCCACTTAGGCTGAAAATAAAAATTWTATATATTCCTAGCCATCGTAATGGTGAAATTCTAGAGTCACTTTCCAGTACGAATAATCCTATCAGTTATCCTACATTTATAGAGATAGCTAGATGGACAGGCTTGTTTGCAATGTTGGTCAGTCCTCTGTCAAGCTGCAACAAAATAATACTTAGCAACTTGCTTCCCAGATAGCAACATTTCCATTTGCTGAAGACAAATATGATGACTAAAAACTAATGTTCTCACTAGTTATTCCAGGCATGTCTTTATTACAAAATGCGAATACACAGAAATGATAAAGGTCTCAATTACCGTTAAGTTATTTATGGCTTCTGATAGATATGTGCTGCCAAATGTCAGAGAACCCTGTTGATCCTTAAAACTCTGGAATGTAGAGAGTAAATTAATATTACAAATGCTCTGTTCTTAGCAACTGGAGTGCAAACTGAAGCTGTGACTCTTCAATTTCCAATCTAGCAAAACTGAGAGATGCAGAATGAAAACAGATTTCAATATATAAAATATTGCCACTCAGAAGTTTTGTGGTGGTAACTGTATTTACTTGCTCATAATCAAGAAATACTTTAATACTTTTCCAAAATACATCATATTGCCTTTATATGTCAGGGAGAAGACAGGGAAAAGTTCATCATTCTGAGCAAACAGTTTCCAAGTTGCCYTCTGAAGTTAGTTAGTTACTATCCTTAATATAGAGATATTTCAACTGCAACTTCTTCAAGAACTTCTGTAAGAGTGCAACAATTATGGAGCACTCATTATATTATTTTTGTAACTATTGGGAGACAAACTGTGCTGATGAAACAATAGAACGTCACTAGCTGGCTGGAAAGTTCACATTTCTACTGGCCTGTTAACTAAAAATTGCAGCACCACCTAAATTGGACTTCCCTGAACCATGCTTTTGAAAATATTTCCTACGCTGCAGCCTCAGAAACAGGACATATTTGCTTAGACTAACAGAAAGCAGAAACTCACTTTTCCAAAGTTCAGTTTTCTTTCATTGCATTTGCTACTAAATTTCTAGGTGCACTACCTCCAGACTTGGGGGAGAGGGACACTCTGATAAGACAGCACAGTAAACTGCTGTAAGTGTGGAAAAGTGAATGTTCAGGAAGTGGGTTATCCTATCAGATGTAATACAAAYATATTTTTTCTTTATCCTATGCAACAGGAAGATATTAGGCACTGAGATGTCATTACCAGTAAAATGTCAYACAATACAAAGTAGATAATATTAGAAAAGAAAGGTGACTTGCATGGGATGGGTCCTCTTTCAGGCTGCGATGCTTAATGATGAATCTACCCCTTTAATATCTTCTTTATCTTGCATTAACAACTAAGGTGACATCCATCCTTGCAGTTTCTCTGTTTTGAACAAGTCTCCTTCCCTGATTTCAGTTTCCTAATTTATATCTGATTTCAGTTTATTTGCAATTCCAGTAATGCCCTGTTATATTATTTTTTCTCCATGATGATACTGTAAGAAGAAGGCTTTTAGTAACACTTCTGATATTCTTTCATTTTAAAATGCAATATAAGGTGAAACAAGTTAAAATGGTTATACTGAGGAGTCATACAAACAGGAGCTATGTGATATCAAGCACTGAGCACAAAAAAAGTTAAGCCATATGTAGTAAAAATCATTTAAATGTAGGATCAAAGGGATGTTAGATTACCTACGACATCTAGTGTATGCAATATATTAAAGCTCTATTTTTTCTCATCTTAACCTATAGCCAGACAGACTTATGCTGCAGTAATWTTTTTCAGTTAGGGGTGAAAATGACATGTTACCAACACATGGATCGGCTTTGGTGCAAGTGTTAAGATATATATGCCAATGGCTAACTCTGAGCTGGGACACCATGGACAAGACATGAGAACTACAACGTGACAACTACAGATGACAAAAGGATGGTGTTAGCTTAAYGGAACTGCTGACCAAGCTGGACAGTTCCAGAACAATCATATCATAAATACCAAAGAAGAGTCAACAAAAATGGGGCCTTTGGGGAAAGGRTAAACAGAGGTGGACTGTTTGTTGGAATGGGATGTGTATGGTAAAAGGAAAGAACCTGAGCAAGGAAAACATGTGAGAAAGGAAATCCATAGGGCTGACATTGGCAGTATTTGTCGAGCAGCGCTGTACCTGCACGGAGCAGGATAATAAAACTATTGTTGCTCTGCCCGTACCTGCATCTGACCTAGTTCCACAGTCCTGGGATGCGTCCCCTAACACCAGAGGGGAACAATCTGAGGATGGACCAGGTTTCTGAATTTCACAATAGTCACTTTTTCTGTTGGCATGACTTATTCTCCCTGTGGAAGCCTGCCTGTACTATAGCGGTACCAAGAAGCATAATTGCAAGAATAACAGGAGCACTTAGCTAGTTTTAGATTACCAGTGCAGGATTCCTCTTGTGGACATATAGTTTTATAGTTAGGGTTATCAGACTAGGGGGACCTAGCCTGAGTCTGGTGAAGCACTTATTGCAATGTCTGTGAGACTGTGCAGACAACATTTGTATGATGTATAATGGCTTATGAAAAGTTTGCTTCTGATGATAAGTTTGATGCGCTGTGGAGAAGTACTTGCAAGCTCAGGAGAGCGGTGATGGGGGGATTGTCTTTTAGAATAGGTTGTAACTGTTTAATGATTTGATTATACAGGTTCCAGTACAGGACAAGCACAAGGATAGTATTTAGCTTCATTGTGAAACACTATAAACATTGATATCTGCTTAGTACAACATCTGGTCTATGCACAAGATGGTCACCATATGGTCAGCAGGTTGTGTTACTTTATTTTGCTTTGCTTGTACTGCAGTAAGTCAGAATGATATTCAAGTGTGATTTATTTCTCTAGAACACTCTTTTCTGGTGAACATAATCTTTAGGACTAGTTAAGAGGGTTATGTGAGTGTTCTCAGATCAAATGCTTTGGAGTGTCCATAAATTACTTTTTGAGGGGAAGCTGGTTTTGTGGAGTTAAGTACATTGACYTTTGGTTATTCTATTAAATGATATTACATAATAACATAGATCAATAAGTTTTCTCTCACAACAGAATCATCAACATCTAAATGTGTATTCCAGAATTTCATCTAGTGCACAAAACAGTATCTCAGAAATTACTAGAGGAAACAACATCCTCACTATGTACTAAAATGAATTCACACAAGCAATCAATATAGGACATAAATACACAGCTACTACTGGGAAAACTTTTTTCACAGAACAGCCACTTCATCTTTGAGCGTACTCAAGGGATAGTTATAAAATACTTTCAAAAGACAAACCTAGGAAATAAATCTCCTAATTCTACCAAACACTTAAAATTATAGATCCAGCATAGATYCACAGAGATGTTTGTTTTATGGTGCATTAACTGAAACTCCCACCTTCTGTTCTGATCCTGAACTAATTCCTTAACATTTCAYACTATTTTGGAGATAGTTCTTGCTCTTCTCCAAAATCAGGGTCTCATAACCCTTTCACTTATTTTCTTGCAAACTTCTCTCTCTGCTCCATATGTGCTTATCAGAATTATGACTTATCAACTAGCATAAACAAAGTTCAGCAGAACTTTGTTCCCTTGTCCTTATCCTGGATTTAATGTTAGAATTTTCTGCTCTGTTTCCACTCTGGAAAAGGGACTGTGATTTTTTTTGAGCTCTGTCAGCTGGGCCAGTGAAACACATTATTTCTTTAATACAAACTAGCCTTACTCATATCCTTAGACAACTCTGGCTGTAGACTGCTACTTACTTCTTCATTGCTTGTTATTAAATCATAACAATATTCATATGCTCTAAATAACCCTGTGACCCTATACAGCCTCTCGTTAGTCCAATACTTAAATCGTGAGACTACATCGTAGTGTTCACATCCTTAAAATATATGCTTCTCCTAATCCTTTCAGGTCTTTATTATTTTCTTCTGGCGTGTTCTTTACTCTGGAAACACCTTTCAACTTTTTGTCATGAAATATCTATAAGGACAATTGAAGTCAGAAAAKCCCACAGGTCTGATCATGGCAGTGTCTCCAGAAGCCCAGAGCTTTGCCGACACCTGATTTAGTGCTACATCTTTTAAACCTGCTTAGAAACACAATCTTTAAAGGAATAGAATACTGAAAAATACAATACTCTACTTATATTCCTGCCAATTTATCTTCAACTTTATCTCACTTACATGAACATATCTAAGTGTAGCTAATCCTTTTTTTTCACTTTAAATGTGTAAAAATATGTTTCTATTTTTTCTTTCACAGATTCTTGCTCTACATGTTAGTTGATTTATCATCGTCTCACATTTTCCAGAAACCTCCTTAAAATAGAGGACCACATAACGAATCCTTCATTGATTCAGGGATCTTYGGGCAGAGAGATCATTACAGGAACAGAGCTTTAGACTGTAAGCTCTTTTACAAGGACCTCTCGGTAAATATAAGAGAAAAAGTGATCAATTTGTCTCTCTCCACACCACCACCCTTTTCATATGGTTTTCATTTGGTGAGCTGATGTGCTAGATTAGTTTTGGTACATTCCTATAGCTTCAGTTATGCAAGTCTGAGGAATACCTCAGCCTTGTGCTATTCCAGATATACCTAGATATAAAAGAGTATCTGGCGGCTRGACACCTTCACTCCCTAGAGTGTCGTCATAAAAGCCAGAGCTCTTTAACCTGATCATGCTACTCTAAGATAATTTCTAGGCTCAGTAAGTACACGATCATCATTTGGCCTTCTTTTATGGAAAATCAGTGAAATTAATGATGGAATCCTTCAGCAAACAGCTTCCCTAGGAGAAAACTGCTAAGACATTAAACGGTTCTTACAGTAACTGCCAACATAATGAAAAGATGCTGACAGACATCTGCTACGAAAAACTTGTAAAGTAGAAGCCCAGCTTTATGAGACTCCAAATACATTAAACTGCTGAATGCAAAACATATCTGAGCTTCACAGTCAGGGAGGGCACTTTTCAAAGAGAATAGTGGGTAGCATATTAGTGCCTTGCACCACTGTGACGCCAGTCAAGATGGTTAGCACTTTGATCTATGTGCAATTACTATTACTCATTTAATCAAGGGCATTTTAATGCAGAAAGTGTGCTGGAAATSTGTCTCTGTGTATTTGCAAGAATGGGAAGTCCTTCTATGAAATATCTCATATGCTAAGGCTTTAGGAACATTTGTGAGATGATGGTAGCTGTTACCTAACACACACTGAAGTGTGAAAGGCAGAGAATGYTACATTAACACACAAGCTAAATATAATATAAACTCTCTTATCTCRACTGATGCTCTATTGCTAAGTCCCTGTATTATCTTATTTTCAAATGCKCTTAAATCTGCCCTGGTAAGAGTTTCACAGACTTAATAGACCTCTGTTTCTACCTGAAATTCACAGAAGATTTGTGGGATGTTTTGTTTCTGAGTGGCTTATTCCCTGAAAAGAGATTAGTGATGAGCAACTTTATTCTCCAGAAGTCATTTAAACATCCTACTTGCTGCTTGCCAAAGGATTTTTGATTATTGCCTGCCAGAAGAGATTATTCTCGAGTAAGATGGCATTTAGTATCACCACTCCCCAACACAGCCCTTTCACTGGGATGGAAAGCACAGTCCTGGAGAACTCTGTAATTCTGCCTGAGTAACAGACTCCCTGACAGTTGTCAGTTCACCGCACATAAAGGTTTGTCAGCTCGCTTAGCAATAATGACTGCTAGCAGAAAGGGGAATTATTTAACTCTACCTACCAAGGCAATCCAAGGCAATAATTAAATATTCAATAGTAATTGAATACAGTTAGAGTTAATTAGACTAAATATTTAAATAGAGCTAATTAGACTAAATATTTAATTACAATTAAAACTGTACAAAATTACAATTAAAAGATAAAAACAAAAATTATTGTTTCTGCCCCAGTATTAGCTCTATTCAGTTGCTGGTATAGGATTTCTCTACAATGATGTACTTCAACTGTTTGAAGTGAACACAGTGCTAGCCAGATTTCTCTGCTCTCCCAGGCCCTTCCCATGGGAATGTAACATAACCAGCCCAGAGGTGGGGATGGGCTGTGAAGACCTGTTTGATATCAAAGTTTTTCTTTTATACAAAATGGTTATTAGAGCTGGCGCAGTGTCAATACTCTGGAGCWACCTCTCTCTTCCCTTGTTGAGGCTGGAATGAAACAGTCTTTTTCACTTGTCCATCGCTAAATCCTGCCTAATTCTCTAACTAGCATGAGGACATCCTATAGAAAAGCAGAGTCTGCTGAAAATTCAACATACMATACAACAGGATACAAGAGAAAGAGGTGGTTAAATGTTATAGTATCTACCTGTATGATTCAAAGACCGTTTTCTGCAGATCCACTTGCAAAAACCCACTTCCAAATTACTCTTAGTCTTTCTATAGYACATCTTCTTCTGGAGATCCCCAAGGAGAATGACAGAGACTATTGCTATTTTATTTTAGTAATAAAAACACTAATTCTTGAGAGGGTAAAGGGCACTTGTGTTACATGACAGATGGCAGAAAAATCTGATATTCCGATTCCCTTTCACTTTTATGGAAAACTACCACGAGGAAGGTTGGGAAAATGCAGTCTTCTATGGCATGTTTAAGGCCCAGAAAAGCGAGTATTAACCTCAAGAATAAAACATACAACAGAAAGCTTTTCATTTTCACCTTGATCAGCTAAAGCTATCCTGCTTTTAGCTAACAATGCTCAGCTCAAATCCATGCTGCTAATGCTCTCCTTCCATGCTGAAACTATATTTTACAGTTCACTTTAAAAGTATAAAAACAGTTAATGCTCTCTTTTGTCTTAAATTCACAACTGAGCTTGATCTGTAAAAATTACACTGTGTAACGATAAGGTACATCAAGTTAATGTGTCTCTACTGCTGGTAAGATTATTGGCTTCCTAATATATCATAGAATCATAGAATCAGTAAGGTTGGAAGGGACCTCTGGAGATCATCTAGTCCAACCTCCTTGCTCAGCACGGTCATCTAGAACGTGGTAGACAGGGTTGCATCCAGGTGAGTCTTGAATAGAGTTTTCCCTGTCCCCTTGACACCCTCCCTTCAGGTACTTATACACATTGATAAGATYCCCCCTCAGTCTTCTCTTCCCCAGGCTGAAGAGGCCCAGCTCTCGCAGTCGTTCCTCATAGGGCAGATGCTCCAGCCCTCTGATCATCTTTGTAGCCCTGCGCTGGACTCTCTCCAATAGCTCCATGTCTCTCTTGTACTGGGGAAGACCAGAAGTGGACACAGGACTTGAGATGAGGCCTCCCCAGGGCTGAGTAGAGGGGCAGGATCACCTCCCTCCACCTTCCTGGCCACAAGGGCACATTGCTGGCTCATGGTCAACTTGTCATCCACCAGCACTCCCAGGTCTTTCTCTGCAGAGCTGCCCTCCAGAAGGTCAGCCMCCAGCCTGTACTGGTACCTAGGGTTATTTCTCCCTAGGTGCAGGTCCCTGCACTTATTCAACTTGCCCTTGTTGAACCTCATGAGGTTCCTCTCCTCCCAGCTCTCCAGCCTGTCCAGTTCTCTCTGAATGGCAGCACAGCCCTCAGRTGTRTCAGCCACTCCTCCCASCTTGGGATCATCMGCAAACTTGCTGAGGAGGYACTCCATCCCTTCAGGCCTCCAACTAGACTCCACACCACTGATGATGACCCTCTGAGCTCTGCCTTTCAGCCAGCTCTCAATCCACCTGATACTTTTAATGATTATCTGATTAATGAGTACTAGAAATGAAAAAGACTCCTTGAATGTGTAGTCTGCCTTCATGTCTAAGCTGTAATGTGTATTATATGTGTGTCTTGTCTTGTATTATATGTATATATTATATGTACATATTATATTGTTTGTATTACGAGTACTTTGTCCAGTCATATTTTCATATTGTGGGAGAGAAAGATTACAGCCAGGGTGCACTTTCGCTGCTGACAAGAGTGGCTGTTTCTGGATGCTATTCACTGATGAAATGGGAAAAACAACAAAACYCCAGCCCACTGACTTCATCTATAGAGAACTGTTACAAACTTACTGTGTTTGCATGTATGTGATAACATAGAGACCATCGATCAGCTTATGAAATTAGACATATTTAAGATCATCAGTATGTTTAATCTGTTTCTTTTATACAGTGCAGAGCTGACTTCTAATRTTGTTCAGATTCTTTCCAAGGAGTTTTATATCACTGGACAAAATAAATCTGAGATAAAGGAAGTGGCTCATCTAACCTAGGCAGTTGTTTGCTAAGCAGCTACTTGGGACTTGTCTTGATGGGAAGAGTTTCCTGTATGAGCAGTTCTCCATGTGAATGGCTTTTGATAATATCGACAGAAATGTTTTACGAGGTTTTCTTTTTTTTTTTTTTAATATTTATTGAAATAAAGGAAACAAAGATTGTTCTTTTACATAAATGAGTAAGAGGCATTAATTATAAATGTGTAGTAATAGAAGATATGCTCTTCCTATATTTTTTGGCACTGGCATAGAATGCCATTGACAMCTGCCAGGTTATTAAACAGACAGAAAACAACATTACCGCAGCCCTGCAGCAGTTCCTTCCTTGTTGAGCATCTAGGTGAAATGGCACAGAAGTGTTCACTATCCAGGAGCTCTGAAATCATTCGTACAAGAGCTGCTAGCTTCTAAGTACTTTTGAAAATCCATTTTTAGCTTTAGAAGGCCTCAAGGAAAGATATATGGCACAAGGAAGCAGAAAAAACACTTAGTTTTAGCTCTGGAAACAGGGAAAAACTAAAGCRGAATCATGAGGGAACACTGACTGCTAAAGAGATCACATGAACCATACTGAAAAAGACAGCTCATCTGTTGAAAAAAGCACTGAAAATGGAAGGAAGGCAGAGCAATAATGCTCAGAGGCAGCTAAATCTTAAAGAAACAGCAAATCCTGGATAATTGGGGCTTTTGACTGAAGTAGCTCTGACTGAGGGTAGCAAATACATGATAAAGAGAAACAAATCTCTGCCATTAATTCCAGGTCTCGCATAAAACTAGATGAGTAATTAGATTTTAATGAAGTTGAATTGTAATTTGTTAGCTTTTAGTTGTATTAATATACATTTTCATATGACATATGTCTATGAATTGTATTCAAATAGTACTTACATTTAAGAAAAATTTTATAATGATCAATTCTCCCTGACAGTTCTGTAAATCCTCTTGATTTTAGGGTACCCAAATTTTTGAATACATTTGAGTTTTATCCCCGAACCTTGTAAAACTAAAGTAAGTATATTTATATAGTCCCTCCAATGTGAAGGATCATATACAAATTTGTAGGCTGGAGTTGTATGGATAAATTCATAGATATGAAATCAGAGAAGAGCACTATGACCATCATCTGAATTCTGATATAACACAAGCCTTTAGATTTTCCTTGAATTAATACATATACATATTATAGGACACACTATTTTTGAAAAAAAAAGATCAGCTCAATCTTAAAGTAAAGTTCACTATTCTTTAAAATGGAATACCTTCTTATAATAACAATATTTCTYTTCAGTAGAAGAAATTAAAAATGATCTTGGTTTTCGTGGCACTGTTTTTCATAGTCTTAGTAATACAAAAATTGTCACTGAATTAATGACATCCCCACAYTTTGCACTGTCATTTCCTATCTCATCTAGATGCCTTCACCTACTTCTCAGTACTGCCAATATAGCTGAAAAAACAGTTACTACAGTACTAGAAAGGTATAGTTACCAACAATCACGCTGGTCCATAAGATATGTTTGTTCACCCTTAGGAAAGAAAAATTAATTATTCTTGGCTTAAGATCTCACTAGTTTTACTCTTGAGAGGAAAAATGTGGGATTACGTTTGTGGTCTTTTTTCTTTTTAAAAAAGTCTTATAGAAGCTATTTATTACACATGAAATTCTAATTTACCCACAAAATAAAATTCTGTAAAGCAATCCTATCATAGAAAAATGGATGGTACTTACAATAAAGTCAGTGGCAACCTCCTCGTTACGCTATTGGCAGAAGTGTAATTATCATTATTTACATTTTCTCACTGAATTGAGACCTAAAACAATTCACCATAATAAATGATCAAAATGAGGAATTTGCGTTGAAAATATGGCTAGTGCCCAAGTTCCCCAGGAGACTTAACTCTGTGCAAAATTGTTAGCAAGAGRGCATTAAGGTAGTAAGAAAAAAATATGAAGTAAATGTTAAAATATCAGATCAGGATAAGTCTGTGCAACCTTTAATTCAAAAATATTATGACAAATTTTATTAACTGTTTGAAGAAATATTTTCCTTTGTCTTCATGGTAAACACATCACTTTAAAAACATGACAATATTTGGGGCATGAATTAGGACATACAAAAAGAACTAGTATCAGACTTGGCACTGGTTCAGGGACATGCTTAGCACATCTGCAAAGTGGGTGGTTGAGGGCCAGACCTCAGACCCAGTGGGCCAAAAGACCATCTGAGGGATGGAAACAGTCTTTCAACATCTTGAAGAAGAAACATGGGATGAGTATATGACATTAACGAACAGAATGGCCATGTATGYTATTTTTCATTCCATCTGAGGGATTTTCTGCCTGAATTGGGGCCCATCATAAAACTCAGTAAATTTGATACCTCTAATCTTGTGTGAAAGTCTGGGCCAAGTAACTATGCCCCTGGGTAGCTAGGTAAGCTGTCACTTTAATCAAGTCTTCACCTAAGAAAAAGAAAGCTGAAAATTTAGATACCATATGGACTCTAATTTTAGTCATTCCTGAATACAAGCTTAGGAGTGTTAGATTGTTATTTTACAATTTATTCAAAGCAAAGAAAGACAACTACATGCTCGTACTGTCCTTCTGGAGAGCCAGAAAACAAATTACTGTTCAAGCAATTGCACCTCTGTTTCTATTTTGCTTCTGGAAGTAGACGAGAAAATAAGCCTGTTCAGTTCTTGCAATGTAGCAGTTTAACTATCTTTTGCAATCARTGTGCCCCAGAAGAACAGCAGAGATCTTTTTGTTACTCCTTGTATGCATATTCACAGAAGKGGATATTAGGCAAACAGTTCCTGATATTACAGCTTCAAAGAACRTATTTGAACAAGACCAAGCACTGAATGAGTAAAGAAAACAGCAACTCTTCTTTTGCTAGGCATTTAAAGTACAGTGACAAGCTGAGTATCTGAAAAATCTCTTCTGATTCTACTTATGTGGTGTCTGGCATGTAGTTTTACCTGTGGTTGTTCTACTTGTTTGGACCAGGCAGCAGAAATAATTCATACTTTATTTTTTAATTTTATTGACTTGTGGACCCTCTACCAAGAAAAGACAAAAATATGTAAGTGTTTTGCTTGGAAAAATTTGTACAGTTCTAGAAACTCCCTTGTTACTTAAAAGCATTTGATTTGAATGTTTCTTGAGTGTGTCCAGCAGATTTAACACCTTGAAAACATGTCCATGTAGACTGCTTCAGCACTTAGTTTTTAATAAYGTTTGTCACACTAACTTGGCAGGGGTGTGACAAGAGCTACCTTCCAGCAGCTGTCTATGGAGATTATTGACTGCACATCTGCTCGATAACCTAGACAAGCACTATTGGATAAATTGACTCTAAGTATCCCAAGAGCACTTTAAAAAGATTTAAATTCCTTAAAAATCTCTATCTTGTCTAYGAAGATGTACAGAGGAGGAGGAAAATCTATGGGTAGGGGAAAAAATGCAGCTATTGAGCTATTGTACTATATTTTTCAGGGCTGCTTTAATTTAATTTTCTTGTCAGTACTCAGTGCAACATTAGAAGAGCTCTTCAGTAATGYTGGGTGATGCTCAGCCACTCTCTTTGTGAAAAGCCCAGATTCTCTCTTAAGAAACTGCAAATAAGGTCTTGTACAGGGCATTTTAATGGAAGGGTCATTCATATATTCAAACATTGCTCTTTATGCAGAGCTTAGTGCTGCATGCTTACTTGGAATACCAGAAATTTTAAAATAACACTATGATTCACTTTTTTATATTCATTTTCTTGCTGCTTTTCAGCTTCTTTCCCTGTTACTTTGAACATTTACCAGCGTTTCTATATAATTCTCTATAACTGTCATTTTTCTTAAAACATTCAATAAACTAATGATTGTGTAATTCTCTGCTCATTTTCCCTGATTTTAATCTGCAAATTAACATTGTGTGAAAATAGAGTTAATTATATAACTCTGCTAATTTGTCTGTGTGGAAAATATGGACAGATCTCAAAGTTTGTTGACAGGACATGAATGCTTTAAAATCATGCTTTAAGTGAAAAGTACTTACTTCTGTATTGCATTATGTGATATGGGTTGTGCTTGCACAAAGTACAAAGGACAATGCATGYTTAACTTCTGGTTTTCTAAAAGCAAAATGACTCAGATACTCAATCACCTTTTTATGTAATAATAGCTGTGGACTTGCAAATAAATACAAATGTCCTCAACTTTATGTACAGATAGAGATCTGTCATGTCATTAGCTTTGCAGTGTCACTAGCTAAGACTCTAAAAGGCTGAAGAACACAATACATTAATACCCAGACTACTTTCCTGTAGAAACATGATGGGAATTGTCCTGCAGCAGTCTAAAATATGGAGGAACTACAGTGCTTTATGGTGGCCTCCTCTATTCATCCTATTTCTCAGGGCCCTGAGTGCCTCAGCAGGCTTTATCACCTCCTTTCCCTGCTCTAGGAAGCCTGTGTTCAGGCCAGCTCTGAGATGGTGCAGCTATGTGGGCTTAAGGCAGGCTGCTTGAGAAGAGTCCTCTCAAGAGTGACTAAAAACTGTGAGCAGCCTCGTTGAACTTCATTCTGATATTCCTGCTTCACTCAGGAGCTGTGCTGAGGTTCATGTCCTTTCCCTTGGCCCCTGCCCAAGCTACACTGAAGGTATATCCAGGCCTGGCCATGCACCTTGCTGCTCCTGACCTACTGACTTGATTTTTCAGCTTGATCYCAGATCTGCGTCAACACCATTGATTTGTTCAGTGATCACTGGACTCTTTACTGATCCTTTCTGTCCACCAGCCTGCTCCTCTCTTCTTGCTCAGTACAGTGAGGCTGCATTATTTACTGAGGATGTTGCTCTCCCTGCTTTTTTGCCACCCATGGCTCCCAGCTCACCTTTCCTTGAGGAGCAGACCAGTCTTGCGGCTTCCTGATGCTATTTGACACTGTTTTACGACAGCTCAGAACTTTTCCCGACAGAATAGTGTAAAGGAGTAAGGGCTGCTCAGGACTGGACCTCTGGAACAGTCTGACCCACATGACATTCCCAGGATTAGGCCCCTCAGGTACGTTTTATAAGACCATTTCTTTGGTTAAGTGCAAATATTTTTGCAAGGCCTTTACCTTCTGACATACATCTGTCCTATTTGAAAATACAGTAAACAAACATGTCTTTGATACAGTTCAATAGAGATCAAGGTTACAAGTTACAGCAATTTACCTATTATAACTGCAGAATACAAATAAGCAATATGTAAAATCCTCAAGGACAACATTTAACTATGTTGCATACCATGACAGATGGGAAAACTGAACAAGCTCATTTTAGCTCTTATCTCTTAAGCAAATTTAGTACAATGACTGGCAAAACTATTGTATTGCTGGAGAAGATGATAGTAGATTAAATCATCTTGGACTTATAAATTAAGTAGCAYACATTTTAAAAACAATGAGTCTATATTATAGTGACTGAAAGGATGTATTTGCTTCACAAATATTTGCTTTGCTGTATTRTAACTTAAACAAAATGAACCAAAAAATAGTGAATAATAGGTTCTAAATAAGTACATAAGTAACTTGATAAACAGAAATTGGCCAGGCAGTCAAAATCATGCAGAGAATTATCCCAAATGTAGCCAAAGATCTCATGATTTAAATGTTTTCAAGTAACTATTGGGCATTAGATTTGTGGGTTCATAAACAATGCAGAGTAAGAAGGAGAAAGAATTAATCTCACAAAATACTTGGAGTTGAGACTATTTGTGAGTGCTTCTAAGCCATGCTTAGTAATCCAGAGGAAGCAGTAAGAATTAGAATTCAGTAGAATTACTGAATTTTATTTGGATCAATGGTTTAAGATTTTTACTCTTTTGAAGATTTTCTTTAAAGGTAAATAATACGTTCATTTTTAAATTATCCAAAAGTAACTAATAGATTTTTGCTTGTGTTACTAGACTCAAATAAAAATCATTTCTGCATATTTTCTTTCTTATTCTGTATATGTGGTAAATACAATACACTTCAGAAGACTTCAGAGAGAACCCTGGCTTGAAGGCTTCAGATCTCAGTTTTTCTGTTCTTTGACTACTCATTTATTTTATGAGTTGTTCTGACAACATATATTTTCATCAAAGATGTATTTCATGAACTTCTCACTGGCAATTTTCAGTAAGTATTTGACTGTTCAAACTGCAATCAGTTATACACGTTATTGCATGTCATTTCTGTTCGCTGTTTATAAAATAAGACTAATTTCACAGGCAAATATTCCAGTATGTGAACTTTACAGTTAGTTTATTTGACTATCTAGATATATGATTTCTACATTTTCTTTCCAGAAAAAAAAAGTAAGTTAATACAGAAAAAAGCTATAAAGAGATGCAGGGATAGACTTAATACAAGTCTATAARCTATCTGAGTGACCATTGCTGGAGAGGAATTGATAAAAGGTAGAACTTTTTATGTTCAAAGTGCACTGCATTTCCTTCCTAGACGGTTTGTTTTTATTATGCTATACTTTGTGTTTGGTTTACAGAAAACATCTTTAATATTTTTAATTAAATATCTATGGGATTTTTTTTGCCACCTCCTAAAATAATGTGAATCTTCTTTCCTAGTTGGTAATGAGAAGAAATTAGTTTCTTCTGCCTCATTTGATTTATATGAGAATCTCCACAAAGTTATAGCAATACAAGGGCTATGATACAGGTACAAAAGAGCCCTTCATTGTATTGCCATACAGTAAAAAAGCAATTGCATAAATATTCATTACATTGCATTTTTTTACATAGAAGAGGAATTCCATCTGTCACCYTCACTGCAGTTTACATTCCCAATTTTATATTCTCTATTTTTAAGCAGATAGTGAAAGTAAMATGCCAACAGTGTAACACTGCATAGATTGAAATTAAACCACCCAGGATATGCTAGCTGCTGGCATGCTGACTTATCTCATGACTTTACTCATGTAAAGGAGAGTGTTTAGAAACAGAATAGCATTCCTGTTCTCCCCTCCCAGTAGTGATTTGTGCTCACATGGTAACATCAGCTAAATCCAAGGGCAAGATTTTCTGCAGGCTCCCTGGAGCATGCTGTTTTTCATTTTTTGAAATGTTCACAGCTCTGTCATGGTTATCTCTTGAGTTTCCTGGTAGCTATGCTACTGCAGAGAGAACCAGACATTTACACAATCTTTAGTGTAGAGCAGGGAGAACTGCTTTACACCTGTGCTATGTTTAGAGGAAGGGTTCACTGAAAATTAGTACATATAATAGAAACCCTGAAGCTCTAAGTGCCTTGAAGGTCTGCTAGAAATAGTCTTGGACTCAGTACAAAGGTAGTACTGATATTCCCTAGAGCCCAACGTAATCACAAAAAAGTATTCTTATGTTCTTGACAAAATCAAACTGCACCAGATCTGTTCCTYGGTGGAAGGGACAACGGCCTGCTCAGAGGCATCAGCCACTTCCTCTTCTTGATCAGATGGCTTCTAACATTCTCCCTCTACGATGTCTCTGATGCCTTTGATAAAATAACCGGTTATTAAAGAAAGGCCCAGTAAATGACCTAGCTACTGTGTTCCCTTGTAAACATTCTTCCTCTCTGCTTATAGCTCAGTGAATCTTGATACCTTTTTTTTCACTGTGACACAGCATTACGATGGAGGGTAGGTAAGTATCTTTCATTAATTTAAATGACTTGTAGCACAGTACTAAAGATATATTTCTGGAAAGATGTAGGTTAGAGTGCATTCTCAGAGAAGCTTATCTTCCCACTTCTTTAGCAAGTGTTTAACTAGCAGGCTTCTTCTGAAAGGGAGGACAGTTTTCCCTCTAGCCATATTCTGAAAAGAAAGAAGTTGTCATAATTGTATTTTTTAAGCAACYCGGTCCTTCTGCTGTGTATCTGGGATGCTCTAACGTCTCTGCTTCTGATAGGTACTTGCTGGACACTGAACCAAACTGGGCACTGAGTTACTTAGCCATGCCATTAGTCAAAACTAGTCACATTAAAAAAGGGCTACTCTAGGCACTAGAGGAATTTTGAGTTAAAAAAAAAAAAAAAAAAAAAAAGATGTTCACAGTTGGGTGGAGGAAGGGGAGAGAAGTTCATGTTGCAGTTTTTAATTTGATACTTAACTCTGTCACAGAAGCCATAAGTCCTGTTTCTGGATTTTATTCTAAAGCTTTGTTTACATTACAGCATTTCATCCATCAAGACTCTACAAGTACACTTGCATCTGCAGAACCCATGCTCCATCCCAGCATGGATGAAAAGTTAGAAGAAGCTTTTCTGCCTTTTTATGATTCTGACATAAACTAAGATTAAAAATAAAATAGAATCTTTGTCATAACTCTGTTCATGGGAGCTCTGGTAGCAGCAKGAAGCCAGTTAAGTGGGGTGAACTTTTCATATTCCCAACTAACATAGCTGGGCTGGCAGAGGTGTTGACCTCATCTATGCTCTTGATAAGATGATCCAGTGGCTCAGAAGGGCACAAAGGAATATGTATTGAATGGTCACAGTTATTTTTTTAAATAAAAATATGAAAGGAAAACAAGATGAAAGGAAGAGCTGGCCAGAGTGGAAAGTGCCTCTAGTCATGCTTAAGTGCAGACCACATACAGTGTACAGTGTTATCCTAAGAGCTATCTCTAACAGCAAAGTGGAAAAAGCTGGAATAGATGCTGTCATTCTGCCTACAGACATATAGGATTTAAGAAATCAGTGAAATTCAAATGGAAGATAAATCCATTTCTTTGTGTCAGCTACATGTACCAGAGAGAAGAAAGGGGGGAGAGAAAAATACGGATCGACCCTGACACTTTGAAAATGTATTTGGGACACGTAGGCAGTATGAGGAGAAGTAAAGCTAGGCTAGCTGTGCAAACTTAGTCAGTCTTAGCAGTGATTCCCAAGTATGCAATCCATAGCCACCCCTCCACACACATGCATGCACCCACGCACACACTTGACAGTGAACATGAAAACAAATCACAGCAGGGTGCTGAAAACTGCTAAATTATCCTAAAACATGCAGGAGT
Source organism: Rhea americana (assembly GCF_003343005.1). Classification (NCBI taxonomy): domain Eukaryota; kingdom Metazoa; phylum Chordata; class Aves; order Rheiformes; family Rheidae; genus Rhea; species Rhea americana. Next base: position 426,467 of record NW_028186536.1, read on the forward strand.
TCAAGGATGGGTAAAAACCGTRTATTTCAGTGATTGGAACAGTGATTATGGCCAGCAGTCCTGACATCTGTATTCTCTCGTGCTACAGTGGGAAAAAGAAGACACTGCACTGGAGCCATGTGATTGAGATAAATAAGAAGTGAGGTGCTTTAGAGAATGTATGAATGTAGAGAACACAGAAACGGTCATCTGAGCATTCCTGCTTATCCTTCCTCAGAGCTTTGCCCTCAGCAGAATTGGCTGACTCCACATTCAAAGTGATGAGAGGAATGTGCTTATATACAGTAGCTATAATCTGCTTTGAAGTAAAAGAGCACAATAGGATTTCAAATGCTATTGTAAGAATAAAAATATGAAATAGCACAGGAGCCAGCTTAAAATGTCTGAGGGATTCAAATCTTTATGCTCCAGGTTATATATCAATTACTAATTGCCAGAGGTTTTTTTTTTTAAAAAAAAGGTTCCTAGAGATATGTTGTAGTATTCATTATATTATAATTACATGTACTTACTGTTGTAAGTACCCTTACATATACCTTACTTGTACCCTTAGCATCTAGGACAGGCTGTATACAATATTTATGTGAATTTATTTTTCGTCTTTTTCTGTTTATAGTGTACTTCTGCTATACATAGGACAAGATTTTTTACAAAGTAAAAATCAATCTTAGAAAATAATCATTCATGCAAACAGATTAGGGTACATACTTTGGACACAGAAGTACACCATTTTCATCCAAATTTTCAAATTTGAATTATTGTGTTTTACAGTCTTCTGCTCCTTTTTTTTTTTTTTTTTTGAACATCTAGCAGATACTGGTAAATTGAACACCATCAGGAATGTGAAGCTACTTCCAGATCAGTTTGTAGTCTCCCAGTCTGAGAGTATTTTGTGCTTCAATTAGAACGGTTATGTTAATGCTTGATGCCAAGYATTTGGTTTTACTCTGAAACCCTGATGATGTCTCATGAAAAGGAATAAATTTGGTTCTGATCTGTTGCTTTCCTCTCGGCTAGAGGAAAGGCTCCAGGGACATAGTATTATATTAAATATATTTCAGAATGTTACTTTCTTGCTATTTGCATTTGTTGTACTCTTAAATGCCAAAACTTAATTAAACATTATTCTGCAGATATTGCTTAGCTGTTCCCAAAGCCCAAGAACAAGGCTGGGCATATATTTAAAACTGGCAAAACCCTGAGGTCATACATAAAAGAGTTAACCTTTTATGATATAAAGAGCATGGTAAGATTCAAAATACTATCTGAAGATTAACAAATTGGTTAGCAGACTTGGAGATAACTTAAAATTTTGCATTGTTCTTCCTGGTAATCCATTGGGATGATTCACACAGACAAAGAACAAAAGTTAAATCACAGAACTCTGAACTATTATACATTAGCTCAGGAATTACTTTGTTATAAACACCACGAACTGATCAGTATATTGAACAGCCAAGAAATTTGAGTCTCGATATCTACATACCTACATACTTAGACCTTATTTGAAGTAGTTCTATCTTTTATAAGTGCACTGAATTCAATGCAGTTCCTAAACCCCTTGTGTGTATAATCAGTGTGTATAGTGGATTGTAGAAGAAGGGGATGTCGCTAAGGAGCTCTCTTCTGCTTTTACCAAGTAAAGCTAAGACTGGAGGCGATATTTTTTATCTCCTCTCTTTCTGGCTCCTCATATGCAGCTTTCACTGCAATAACATCTCCTTTCTGTGAATTTGTTCTGTGAAGCCATTAGTGCAACATGACAGAAAATAACATGAATATATAATGTATGTCTTGACTACATTATAGAAAACAATTCATTTTGCCAGTTGTTTCTTATCATAGCTACTTAGAATGTTTTGTACCATCTATTGTCCAAGCACATCTATGTTGTCTAGAGTAGAAGCCGAGGTCCTTGCCTTTTGGAGTAACTACTGAGAATATTTAAATGAATTGTGAGCTCTAACCAAGGGTGCTAACAACCTATGTAGGAGCAATTTTTAGGGAGAAAAAATCCACCCACAGCCAGCCAGTAGGAAATATTAAAAATGGTAGGTGTCTGACACAGATGTATAAGAGAAAGTACTTCTGGCCTTATTTTGCCATGAAGTACAGTGGTCACTGTATTTTCCTAGGAGTTTTGGTGCTCCTTAATCTGAAAGATTTCAAACTCTTAACTCTCAAAAAACTGTCATAACTCCATGTCGTGTGAGACATAGACAGCATTGATTCTCTGGCTCTGTGATATGATTTTCTTGGCTAGAGAAGCTATTTTTCAGATCTTTGGATCTGTCCTATGTTATTTAAATATAACCTGTACAAGAAGAAGAAGAATGAAGGACTCCCCTTCATCACCAGCAACTACTCTCATTGCTAGAATTGTTGGACCTAGTTTTAAAGGAAATTACAAATACATTTGCTCTCAACCCAAGCTATGTCTATGCCCTGGCAGTTAGAACAGGCTTATGGGAAACAGGAGAATGAATTTGGAAACTTGATGCTCAGAAGCAGCTAGGTATCAGGGCTCTCACCTCCTGTTTGAATGGTGCAATTACAGCACTCCTAGTAAAACTGGGCATCACTTCTACCACCTGTGTTTTGTGTTGGACTGAGTAGCTGTGCCTGTACCAATAAAGAAAATGTACTCACAACCATTGTGTGTTGCTGCTGCTGCCAGCTACCAGGGAACAGCTTGCAGCCACACTATTAAACTTACTATCCAGAACAGGTTCACATTCAAATTGCCCTTTAAAAACGCCTATAGATCATTCTAATGGTCAAACCATGCCCAGGAATTGTTGCAGGTGTGGAGGGAGCAAGTTTCAGGAGGTAGTAACTAACACAAGCTAAACATTAACAGCACAGATGATCCAGTTGAAGTGCCTGGGAATGTTTCCTGGCATCATCTGTTTTACTTATATGGATGTAGCCTCACAGGCCAATTTGGAAATWGGAGATTTCAATTTTGCTTCTTTGTCTATAGAGAGGGTGCTGGGAAACTTGGCTTAGTCAGGTGCCTAAGACTAGGAGGTATGAACCTGGGCCTAGCTGCCTACCTGAGATAGCAGGCTGGGACATTCTGGAGCATATCAGGGATCTCAAGTTTAAATGCCAAGAAAATTTTGCTGACTTAAGCTGAAGATTTTAAATTCTTTACTTCCACATATACTTAGAGTTACCTAAGTCCTGACAGCACCAAGCACACAGCAGGCACACTTGTGCTTAGTACATGACTGTGCTTTGTCAGAATCAGAAACTATCTCCTACTCATGATTGGAGATGGCAGATGTTTTCTGAAAACTCTATCGTATGCCCATCATACCAGCCCTAATGGCAGATGTTGTTCTCTTTATGCTGAATCTCTGAGACAGAGTATACAACCCATGCAGAGCTTTGTGCCAAAGCAGCCAGCCTGCAGTTCTGCAACTACAGTATAGATACCTCAGGGGAGCTGCAGGTAGAATGATTTTCTCATCAGTCTTTTCCATTCATTTTACTAGACAAATGGATTAACTGACTCTGAAATACGCTGAAATAAAGGTCTCCTTGGGTAGCAAGCTCCCCTTAACTTACCAGCTTCTATGAGAATTAACATTGCTCTGGATCGCTCAGAGCATACTCAGCACCTTGCAGAGCTGTGCCCTAAATGATCACTGTGGATGTGAATTGAATGCAAATAGAGCAAGGCCCGTGACATTATGAAATTTCTATCGTAGAGCTACTTTTAAAAGGTCTTACAGAAGCAAGTGCAATCCATTACAACATATCAGAAAATCAGGCATCTGCTAAGAAATACAACATTAATCTGGATTCAGTAGCTTGGCTTCAGATTCACATTTGACAAAGATCAGGGAAGAGAACAAATCTGCAGCTGATGATTAGGTAAGCAATGAGCATTTTGTTTGTAACAGAGTGAAAGACCTTCAAATCCAAGGTCAGTGAAAACAGAAAAAACATATATAATTATTAAGGGCTGTGCATACGATTGTGATAGAGTGATTACCAGAAAAAAAAAAAAGAAAAAAAAAAACTTAAAAGACCTGAAGTTTTTTTCAACAGCTATTATGAGATCTGTGGCTTAAATCTGTTTTTATATACACTTAAATAGACATTTTCTATATCAGTCAGCAGGGAAAATGAACATACTATCATGAAAACAAACTATTCCAAAACTATAAAGACAATATTTCAAATAATATTGAAAATCCTGAATTAAATAAAGTTATCATCAATTCTAAAAAGAAGTGTAATAGCAGTATGATATTACATTTTGAATTAGCTAAAGCTCTAGTTTAGAATTTACAGAATAGGAATTTTATTAATTAACCAATTTTGTACTTAAATCAATAACTATTTTAATTAAGGCAGCCTAAAAAAATAAAGTTGACTCAATTTTATTTTGGTTCTAGAAAATCACAGTTACAGGTCAGCAAATATGATGAGAAAGAATCCATTATCAGGATGTTTTTCCAATTCTGTTCTTACTCTTCACTAGTACTTCCGAAAATCTGATTTTAATGATGGGTTGTGCCTTCTTGCATTTATTATCAAATAAATCCTGTAAGCTTGCCCAGCAGCAGGGAGTGAGTTCATTTCTTCTATGACTGCTTGCTTAGCCTTTTCTCAACTTAGTCATGGCCCAGACTTCTACATGATTTCTGCTGAGAAAAGCTGATGAAGTAGTTTGAGACTGCTCCCCCATACAGATAGGTAGCTGAATTATATAGCTGAGCACATGGCAAAACCTTAACCACAGCCTATCTCTATCTCTATCTCTGTATCTCTCTTTCTCATATATAGAGACTATATTTATACCAATGACCTTAGAGTCAGAGAAGAGTCTTTTAAAATTATTTTTCCTATCATGTGTTAAGTAGTATGGCTCAGACTGTCTTCACATAGCTTAACTCTCTTTTTCTCAAAAAGCCACTGTAGTCTCATTCGTACTGACTTCATGAGCAGTTTTAGGCCGGTGCTACTCCTTGTACCATGCTTAAGTATTGTCTGGAAGAATTTTAGGTGTCATGGATCAAAACTGTGACAAGCAACATGCTACAATTTAAACAGTGGAGATGATTTCATACCACTGCCTAAGCTGTGGATCGTATGTTTAATGAGATATTTATAGTTAGTAAGACATAACATAGAGAACTGATATTCCAAGCCACAATTCCTTTCTAATGTCTTACAATAAAACAGTTATACATTAGCTTTTACACAAAGACATTATAAAAGACTAGATCTCAGGATAGTGGCTGTCTGTCTAACACTACATGAAGAACTCTTCGGTCCAGCTTTGTAATCACCCAGCATGCAGCTTCTGTGTGCTCGGGGTTTCTTTGTATGACAACCAGTGAACACTGAAGTCTCCATCAATATGGAGAAGGATCAGCTGAAGTGTGTACTCAGACCTAGAAGCTGGGAAGGACCCTGGTCTTTCAGCAGCAACATAGAACTACTGGCATTACAATGGTTTCCAGTATAATAACCTAGTACTCAACCACAGAAAATAAACACCAAGAAAAAAAAATAAAATACAGACACTAATTTTTGATACAAACACAGTGTTTGTAAGAAGGCGCCTCAAGTCACTCAGACGCTCCTGAAATCCATGAATAGGATTACATGCTAGCCTAGGTATCTGCTTTTATTTAGGTCTCTGCAAAACCTCAGTCTGACTGAATCAAATTCAGGCAAATTCCACATATTGCATTTACATGACTACCGCCAGTAAAATGAGACAAAACTAAACAAGCTTCTACTCATAGTCTGTAATGAGCCAACTATTATACCTTTTTCCCACTCTTTCTTTCCCTAGTTCAGTATCAACAGCAATACAATGAGATTTTTGTATGCTAGTCTCTGCTTTGCAGGATATTTCACATATGGCAGACTTTCAGTTTTTGTGGTCTACTAATAAATCAAAACTTCACTAAAGATTCTCCCAGGAACTGTCCTCATTCTCTGAGTATAGATGTGACAGAGAGCGGCATACATGGCAAGTTCTCATATTACTACCTTTTTTTTCCTTTTACAATGTAAAACAGACCATTTATTAGTATAGTCTAAAGACTTATAAATAATATAGTGATAGTTTGGGGAACTTCTCTATTTATTAGATAATAATAACATTCAGGTTAATATCTGAGGCCAAAAACCTCAAAGTTTATTAGAGCAAGATAGGATTATTACTGCTAAATTATCTGGAAGCAACCTCAAGCTATCATTAGGATGAAATTTTAATTAAATATTCAATTGCAAATGACAGATTAAAAAGACTAGCATTAAATGAGCTATCAGATTAGAAGCAAAAAAGTAAAACTTGGTAAAAACTGTAATTCTGTTTTTCTCTCTCGTTTCATGTTTTCTGCATTTATTTTCCCTTGCCTTCTCTCTTTTTATTCCATTCACCTCCCTCCACTCCTCAACCTCAATTGAGCGCTTTTCATCCACAAAAATGTAATATATTACTTGAGCATCATCTGCATTGTTCTAAATCTTCTCCTGAAGGTCTGTCTTTACCAGTAACTATGTGAAGAACCCACGAACCAGTATTTTGAGTTTCTTCATAACACCATTTTTAGATACATAAAATAAAAATGATGCAAATATTCCTTCATTATTTGTTAGAGTAGAG